>NW_028262391.1:8016666-8340000 GCF_047370975.1 Nipponia nippon
GGACCTATAAATGAAGAAGCTGCAAATAGATTTTGTTCTACTTTTAGAACCAAATCTTAATCCATCACTGAGCAAAAGGAATGCAGCTTTGAAGGTACCACACAGGGGAGGAAGGATAGCTGAGCAAACTGAGCTTTTGGTGGCAGTAGTAGTTCAACACTTGGTCTTTTCCCAACTGGACCTGTCCTTCCTATCTTACTACCTTCGCATTATGTAAAATCTGCTCTTATTTCATAAACCTCTTAGTTTTGGATTCATTTTTACTATGAGGGCTCTACTAATCCATTCCAGACAATCAGAAATAATAACAATTCTTCATTTGACCTTCCAGAACAAAATTATGAGATTTTCTGGCACAGGCTTCAGTATTGTGCTAGAGCATGCTTTGGTTTGCAAATATATAAAATGTTATTATCACTATGAACATTCATGCATTTATCACAATTAATGTCTCTGAGATTCTTTGTAATACTGAGTCACAGATTCATAAGCAGTGAATCAAGTCACACTTTCTGTTTGGCACTGGAGCTCGTTCTGCTAATCATCACAAATTATATTAGCTGGTGAAGTTCCACCTAAACAAACTACTACCCTCCTGCTAATGCTGCCTGGTTACTGCCAGGGGTAAAAATCTGTTTCACAGTCCCAGCTCGCACTGTGTACTACCTTAATCCATGTCTGTTTAAAGCTACACAGGATTACTGGTGCACGTTTGAACAATTCCTGCTAATAGTTTACTACTTACTCTCAGTAACAAACCAGCTATAGAGAAAACCAAGGGAAGTAATATTTAGTTTGAATGAGGGCAAAGCAACAGGGCTTGCTTAGTATTATTAATGCATTACAAAATCACGCTTACAATTCCTTTTCTACTTTTCAGAAGAACACTATTTTTCTCAAACACATCCCTCTCACCAGAGCTGTCCTGGGCTCAGTCTCAGACAAGGTAGGAATTCTATTTGGAAACTTGGAGCTATTTTTGGTAACCCAAACGTAGAACCCTAATTTTGTCGATGTTTCTTTTTTTTTTTTTTTTTTTTAATGCATTACAGTGTACTCTCATTTATTTTAAGCAGGACACTTGGAGCTATTTTTGGTAACCCAAACGTAGAACCCTAATTTTGTCGATGTTTCTTTTTTTTTTTTTTTTTTTTTAATGCATTACAGTGTACTCTCATTTATTTTAAGCAGGACATAAGAGCAGGACTGGTGTGTAGTGCTGAAGCAGATGGAACTAAGGAACAGAACAGAAAAGACTCTACAGGAAAAAAAAAAAAACAACACAGAATTAGGGGGAAAGCATTAGATGAAGGTTGTCATTTCAACTAAGAGGGATAACTTGCAGAGGCAGGACTATTTACTGTACCTACGCTGTAATCAAATTAAGACACATTCACAGTTTCGCACAGAGGGAAGGTGTGAGCAAGGGGTTGCTGCAGGGATGTAGCAAGCAGAAGGGGAGCTGGGAAATAACAGAAAGGGAGAAAAAATAGAGGTTGGGGGAATGCACAAGTGCTGTGGTGAAGGAAAAGATGTTTCTTTCTATCAGTGAGGAGAAATGTCCCAAAGACCAGGTTTGATTAACTTGGCCTCCTTCCTAGGTGCACCACCTTCAGTCAGTTATTAGAGCTGAGCCTCAGAGTGTCCAAGGGAAACCAAGCTCAGGGGTGGGCACTGATGTGATCTAGTAAGAATTAAAAATCTCTGTATTTTGTGTCATTATGTCACAAGTCCTGCGTCAGAGCAGCAATTACAGTTCAGGATGGCACTAAGGTGCAGAATCCCACAGCCACAGTTTTCCTGGATAACTGAAGGAGTCAGTGCTGGAGATGAGAGCAGAGCAAACCCTCCCCTTAGTTTGTGTACCATCTGGCATGGGGTTTGATGGCATCTGATTTTGCCTTCTACCACTTCCCCTTTTTATACCAGCGTCTTAACCACAGTATGTTGCAAAATCCATTGAGACAAGATATAGTAAGAAATACAAAATTCTCATGGCTGTAATACACAGAATTTTTTTTAGCCTCCAAAATGAGTGAAATGAACACTCGTACAATTTGCTACAAATGGCGACAATCTGCCTACAAGCCAGAGGGTCCAAGCCCCATCAGAACATTTAGGGTGGAAATATCACTACCGCAAGTCCTTTCTTTTGAATCTTGAAGGCAGTATTTTGATTCAAGGCACATTTCTTTTGGAAATGTCTTATTTTAAATTATGTCAGGCAGGATGATGTATGACTTTCTGTCAGCGTGAAAAAAAAGGATGAATTAATGGAATCATAGAATCTCTTCAATCTTGTATGTTAAATTTCATAATTTTTTAAAACAAAACTTTGATAATAATGCAAAAGATCCCAATGCCCAGCCCTCAGATTCAGGCCCTGGAGAGGCGGGCTCTGGCTACATTAAGTCAAGAGGAGTTTTAAACCTGCCACGAATGGAGCCTAGCTTTTACCTTAGAACTTTTTCTTGCTTCTAAATAGCACTGCATTGCAGTATACAAAGCCAAGATCACTTTAGCTAAAGGTGACAAGATTTATAAATATATGATGCTAGAAAACATTCAGGATGTTTTTTTCCTAAACCATAAGGTTGACAACTTCTGGTAGAGCAAATTAAGTATGAAAACACATGACATTGTCCAAAAGTTTTTTTTAGAAAACTCCACGTTTCTGAACTCTCAGGCTACACTGCAGTCCCAGATCACCAAACCAGTACTAAAACAAAGGAGTATATTTAATCCAAACAAGACTCAGTGTTTAAAAATAGCATCTATGAAAGCGCTGGTAATAGCTAAAAAGGAAACTAGCTCCTATCAAAGAGTTAAATAATTTTCAGCAAGCAGCATGTGGTAACAGCGCAGCTATTTTTTTCCTTTGTTCCATCTACAGAAGTTTGCAAGTTATGAAGAAAATGTTCTGAACTGTTGATTTTCTGGAGAGATACCCACCCACACATTATGAGTACTTGCACACTGTAAATTTTATAATTTAATGAAAAATAGTCACTTAAATTCTGCCCACAGTAAGTAGTTATGGATTTTAGTAGTAAATCTGCATTACAAGGTTACTATTTCAAATTTGTAGTATAGAAAATTATATACACACAGGGTAAGTGGCGGAAGCTAGCAAAGCTCTATATGCATCACTACTGAAGTATAAAATAAAAAAAAAAAAACCTTCTATAAAGAAATCGAACACCTTGCATCTTTTTATTTTGCTGCTCTACAAAGGATCCCTCCCTCCTCAATAGCAAACTTAGTAAATCATGTGCTAATTCTTACTAAGTAAGAATACTAAGTAAGAATTCTTACTCCAAGCTACAGGATAAGAACTCCAGCCAGATAAGAGGCTTAATTATAAACAGAATGAGCTGCAAACATTTCTTTGCAGTTGTCTGTATTATCTTTGATTCAATATTATACTCCATGTCCAACTACTTCACTCCAATTCCTACTTACTACTTTACAGAGTCACAGAATGGTTGGAAGGCCCTTCTGGAGGTCACCTGGTCCAACCCCCCTGATCAAGCAGGGACACTGAGAATAGTTTGCCCAGGACCATGCCCAGAAGGCTTTTGAATATGTCCAAGGATGGAGACTCCACAGTCTCTCTGGGCAACCTGTGCCAGTACTCGGTCACCCTCGCAGTTAAAAAAAGTGTTTCCTAATGTTCAGACGGAACCTCCTCTCTTTCAGTTTGTGCTCATTGCTCTTATCCTGAACATCAGAGAATAAATATCAGGTACTTGACACTGTAATTAGCTGGAAATAATGTCTCTTTTGTTGTCAATAGTATTCTTGTGAGACAAAGTAGGAATCTGGTCTTTAATGTGGATTTGGTTTATGTTGTATTTGCAGCTAACCCAGCTTGTGGGGAGGGGAGAAGACCTTGGAAATGACTTTCTGCGACATCAACCAATGGAGAAAGGGTAGAAAAATAACCATATGGTCACATTTGGAAAAGCACGTTTCACATGTTTATAGCTCTAACTAGACTAATTCTTAGTAGAAAGCAGCCTATTCAAGCACCGTGCTCAAGTAAGAAATGATCATTCTACAGAATCAGTTATTACCACCCTTGTGGAACACCAGAATGAACGTTATTAGCAGAAAAAGCACGTGCTTCGTCAGGCAGGAGTGAAGCGGTTAGAGGGAGAACCCCAGCGAGCCCCCAGCCCGGCCGGGGCGGGGCGGGGCGGGGCGGGGCGCGGCGGTGCAGCTGTCCGCGGTGCTGAAGGGCCCCGGACCCCGCCGCTGTCCGCGGTGCTGAAGGGCCCGGGGAGGGAGCGCGGCCCCTGCCGCCCCGGGCCGAGAGCAGCCCCCGAGGGGCTGGGGGGGGGGGGGGGGGGGGGGGGGGAGTGGTTTGCCATTCTCTCTTCGGAAGGTCTAGCAGGGTGGGAGCTGGCTCCTGGGGGGAAACACGTCCTCCTGGACGTGTAGTTTCAAATCACGCACAGCAGAAGCCACTTCTGCCCAGAGAGGAACAAATTATTTTTGTTTCCATGCCAATGTCTCAGAGTAAAGTAAAAAAAGAAAAAAAATCAGGATCCCACAGCAATTCTATAGGAACTCTGGATGCAGGTATGTCTTGCACCAGCTTTTGCTTGTCTGTTGAGGATTATCGGGTTTCCTGTGGCTTTCGCAGATTGTGTCTTTGCGACTGAACCATTTAAAGAGACATAACGATGCCATCATGAAAGCAGGTCATAACCGCAACCACACACAGTTGGCAAATCCTTTCTTTGCTAGCCTACAAAGCAGTAGCCTAACAAGAAAAGTCTGTTTCCCATCTCGTCACTCAAGCTATGTCCTTTCTCTGTCATTCTGCCTATTATATCAGTTTTCTACTGGGAGGCAGGCCCAAGGGAACGTTGTATACTATAGCACAAACACTCTGAGATAGCCTCATCACTTTTTTTCCCCAATGCCAAGAATGATTTATCTATTTGTAAACAGAAAGCGTGACCCATTACCTGATAATTTCATCTACCTGACAGGTTCTTGGATTAAGAGGGTAGTAAGCACTCTGGCAGGAGTCTAGGGAACTAACAGTGCTTTCACTGACACACATACATGTCTTAAGACCTGGATAGAGGCAGCCTTTGTGAGAGTCATTCTAGGACTGGCCGGTGTAGTTTATGACAAAGAAAAAAGCCAAATTAAAAGAAAAGAGGATTTGTTCTTGTTTCAGGTGGGATATTATTAATTATGGGTCAGAGTTAAAACCACATAAAAACAGTGCAGCAGAGCAGGCAATTTGGCCTGACATTTTAAAAGAAAATCAATTTGTTTAAAACATGAGATGAAATCTCGTTGTGAATGTTCACAGATCATTATCCTCTTAAGTTTACCTTCAAAATACTGAAAATTGAAATTCTGGACTTCATCAGCTCTACAATGTATATAATACTTGGGGATTAGTATAGTTTTTCTGGTTGTGAGTTTCTGATCGCTAAGTGCACTGCTTTATTTCTTCCTTCTACATATCTGATAGGGTTTTTTTATTGCTTTTCATTGTGCCCTATTTTATTTTGTGCCTTGTGTTATGTCTCAGAGTCATGGTAGGTGAATTCATGCTGTTTTAATAGAAATACAGGTTGATTGGATGTGAATCTGAAAGAAGAATATTTTCAGTGACAAATATTCAGATCAAATTGAGTGTACTTTATTAAGCATAAAAGTATGCCTTAAAACCAGAAAACTTTTCCAAGAGATGCATATGTTACTCTTCAAGTAATTTTCCAGAACAGTAATCATTCATCTTGCTATTTCAGTCACTGCATCCCAGAAAAGGCTTGCCAATCTTTCCGGTTTTCTTAAACTATGTTATCTGCAAATATGTTTATTTTAAACATTTAGTAACAGAACAACTGACTTCCAACTACCTAGAACTATTCAAGGTACCTGCGATCAGTCATTACAAGTTTGAATTAAATTATCTGTTTTCCTCAGTTACCATTCCAACCAGCCCTTAAGCCAGAAGGAGGAAGACAAAGGTGGTGTCAGTCAAAAAAGAATTAACTGTGGCCTTATTTACCACCTGGTACCTTTGAGGCAGCTAACGAAAGGACATGCACAACTGTAATGAAATGCTATTGAGATGAGATGCTCAGACTTCAAGGGCAAGAGGCATATAAACAAAGCCTGAAGGAAGAGACTTTTCCCTTTAGTACCTGCAAGGATTCAGTGTCCCAGTCCAGAAAACACTGTTCCTGTGCCACAAAATTAAGAGAAAATTTCACACAGGAGAGCTGGGAATTATCAAGAACTGGAGGTAGCAGCAAAAATAAGGAATTATTTCAATTGTGGTTTGTTTTTTTTTTTTTTTTCTCCTTAATCTAGTAGTTGCTTTTCTATTTCACAGTATTTCATTTTAAGAGCAACAGTTTTCTGCAGTCATGAAGGCAGCTAGCTGATCCAAAACAAGTTCAAACACTGGATTCAAAGGTATCATAATGAATGATTTATCAAGCTTCTGAGTCTTCAAATCACACAATTAGGTTGTCTCTCTGAAGCGAAATTTCGTAACTGCAGCCAGCAGGGCTAAGCTACAGATTTTTGAAGCCAAATACATAAAAGACATACATGATCTTCAGCAAGTCAAGGAGAGCTCACATCACCCTCTATCAATGAACCAGTCATGAACTGACTGATGACATGGCTGGCGCCTCGCACTGGCCAGAGGCAAAGCCCATTTGCTTAGTTATCCCCATCTCATGGGAACCAAACGCCTTTTAAAAAGTCATATGAAAACTGCTACCCATGAAAGCTGTGGTACAGCAGACCAGAAAGCATCCCCACTGCTGCTGAGCAGAGTAAGAACTGTTCCTGGTATCTCCCCTTCTCCTCACTTCTCTAAAGTTACTCAGAGTTTGTTGGTTTGTGTTCCTGTATTTATCTTCTTGGCTGGGACAACAAGAAAATGTCATATTTGATGAATTCACAAAGTTTTAATCATTGCAAATGAATAAGTGTCTGCATATGGGGAAGGCACAGCTCCCCTGCACTACATCTAGCAAGGCTCAGGCCATCACTGCTGACTCCTCCCAGGGTTAGCGCTCATGCTGGTGCCCTGCCCTCCCACTCTGCACACAAGCTGTGCACATGCGGACAAAAGGCCCCACACCTCTGATTCTGGGCATTTTTTGCTTTGAGTGTACAGGTTTTCCACTGGATTTAAGTTTCCTATGGGTTTAATTACTTTTTCTACTTCCTGTTTGCACGTTTGGTCTTATTTTTTAAGAATGAAAAAGTTTCAAGGGCAAGAGAGGAAAAATGCTTTTGAAACTCTGACAATCTCTCAATCCTAGTAATTCCCTGTGTTCCCTTACAAATGCCTCTGGAGGTTTGTAGTAATGGTGGAAATGAGCTCAAAGACCTTCTCTTTTAACTACAAATGACTAAACATCATTCTTAACTCTCCAGCTGCAGACTGCACATGTTGACACTTTCTGTTGTCCCCAACAGTCTGAACAAACCTTGGGTTTAGGTATCATTCAGCCAACTAAGAGTTTCAAAATTCTACAACTGCTGGTCCCACGTACTGGTGTAAATACTCAGCATACACAGTTTCAATACCCATCCTGCTGCAGCCAACTACTTTTTTGCCCCCAGAGCGTGTAAGATCCAGCTGAGGATCCAGCAAAGCTGAACACCAGGAGGCTTGTGCTGAGAAAGGAAATTGAAAACTGGGATTAGATTTCAGCTGAATTAAGTGACTGTGTTGTGACAGTGGTTTCTCAAAATGCTTCATAAATTTCTCTCTCCCATCTGCATCAATGCTTATTGCTAACATATTTTGACATGCTAGTTGCTTTCTACCTCTTTGAAAAAAGAAATGGGAAAACATCCAAAGAGTCCAAATTTCAGTCTGACTTTCTCCCTCCTCCAAATATTCAGAGGAAGATTGCCAGACAGCAAGAGAAATTTGGGAGACTCCATACTGCTCAGCACAGCATACTTTTACACAAAGACTAGGCACAGGAGTATTTCTTAGGGCAGCAGCAACACTGTTAATGCAAAAGAAATGGCATTATAGTGAATGTGCCCCGTTTTTCAAAGGTCTTGTTCTGGAACATAGGCCAAATTGAGAACTTGGCAAATGGATGTGTTTGCTTGGTTATTCCCCAACTCCACTCCCCTGCTTCCAGCTTGGGTCTTATAAACACAGAACTTCAAGAAAGTGCAAAATTACAGATGCGTCCAGCAGTGGTTTCTCTGCTCTCAGAAGTTTTTTTCCCCTATTTTAAGTTTACTTTATACCAGAGCAGAAAATGTGGCTCACAGTCGAAATGGTGCATTTAATTCTGCCCAAGTCTTTATTTGGTTAAGACAATCAATTAGTCTCCCATTCACATGTCACCAGTTTAAGGTTAATTATCCCTGTTTTGTTCTGGCCTTGTCCCTGCCCTGCCCCGAACCTGACAGTATCAATTCCAAACCAAAAAAAGGTGACGTTTGCCATCAGGAAAACACATGTGTATCAGACAGAAACAGTCTCACTACTGCATTAGATCAGAGTCTGTCCTTAGCATATATGTCCAAGGACTAGCAAGGATGACCCGACCCAGCCCAGCTCTGAGAGGCACATGCACTGGTGGCATTTCTGTGCGCACACCTATGCACCCAACCACACACTGCAGAAGCTGAAACCGTGATGCACGCAGGGTCAGCACTGCTTTACTTCATCAGAAGCAATCAGGAAACAAAACTGCCCTAGACAGTCTTGCTGCATTTTTGCTTTGTGGCAGTAGCTGTTCTCAGACCGTACCCATATGACACCTCCTTGCCAGATCTCACACCTTCAGCCACCTCTTAGGGCACCTGCTGAGCTCCCACACTAAAGGCTTCTCACCTCCTTCATCTGCTCACTACTTTCAAGATGCCCACAGCAGTCTCTGATGAAGACAGAAAACCATCTTAAATCAGTAGGTTTGGTTTTAAATGGTTTTTGAGGACCTTGAAAAGTACAACAGCATTTGTCTGGAGTCACAGTGCCTCATCCCGGAACAGAGGACCATCCTGCACATAAAAGTGTGGGTCCCTCACAGCCTCAGATATCGCAATAATCAAGGACAGAGAGGGGTTCCTTTGCCTTCAGAAATGCGCCCTGGTTTTTCAAAGGTTATTGACAGACTTGGCCCTAGAAAAGTGTAAGAGAATATTCCCACTTTCCTTTGCACTAAACAAGTAGGATGCATAAGTGAGATGAGTGGGTGTTGCATTTATAGAAACTAAGTAGCAATTCTAGTGTCCAAGCTTATATATATATATATAACTATATAACTCCCAGGCGTACTCATTTTACCCTGAAAGACCCGAAAGCATTGAAAATGTATCGTTTTCCAAATTAGGTGACTGATGGAGAACGCCTGAGAGCACCCAGGAGCCTCCCTGCGCAGGGTACGAGGGACCTCTTGTGGTGGCCGGGCGGCTGGCTCAGCGCTCCCGCATGCCAGCCGGGCTCCAGCAAACGCCAGCGGCAGATGAAAACGAGATCCAAATTTATCTCTCTCATTAGAAGACCCTAACTTGCTTAATACATGAGGCATTAGTATATAACCCAATATTGCAACCTGGTTTATCATCCTGGTCTCTAGCTATGAACACAAGGCATCTAAAAATAAAACTGCACTCAGTAATATTTTATTAAATGCTGCCAAATCTAATGCAGCCTGCCTAACCACAGTGTCACAAAAATAATAGCTGCTGGAAACAGCTCACTAGCTTCAGTCTGAGCCTGGATAATGCAGTGCAATGGAGGAAAGAGTCAAATTGTCCCCGTAAGTCCAAGACCAGATTTCTTAGCGCAGAAAAGCTCTGTTGGATCTGTGAGCCTGCCTGGTGCTTTACGTTAGGTGGCATTGCTCCAGCTTTGCAACTGAAGGCAGAGTTAAACTAACAAATGTCTCTTCCTTGCACAGGGGCTCCATCTACTTTAAGAACTGCACTAGCAATGATTTCTAGATTTTTGTAGTGAACTTGGAAGCCACCAAGTGTTGACCTGTGACTGGCAACAAAGCTTCATACAGCAGACCAATATGCACTCCTAGCAAGGCTCCAAACAACCTGTTCACACCTATCCCGCACATCTAAGCCAAACAGTGGGACATATCCTGCTTTTATTTAGCTGGTCTGACACACATCATGGCAATTTCTATCATCTCCTGTATTTTTTTTTAAACTATTGAATTATTTCATGCACTCTAGTCTACAGTTTCCTCAAAACTGATGTATTCTGTCACAAACCTGAAGGCCGTACTTATAGGCACTATATCTATCTGCTGATTTATTGACCTAAAAGATCCCACTCCAGAGACAGTCACAAAGCCACTTGTTTTCAAAAAATGGGCTCTATATTTGGGTTTCTAGTTTAGAGTCACCTTAAAAAGAGAAGTACAGCCTCCAGCTGCTAGTGACCCAGTCTGCAAGGTGGCGTGAACATTTCTTCCAAAATCAAGTTTAATTTTTAATCCTTAGATCAACTTCTCTAAGTCACTTTTAGGAAAAAAAAAGAAAAAACAACAACAACAAAAAACCTACAAACTGCATTTATTTGTAGGAAAAGCACCACAGTTTGGTTTTTTGGAGAACACAAAGTGCTAAACACATATGAAGATCCCTGCTTTCTGCAGAAGAACACAACCCCATTTGAAAACACCTTTTCCCATCAAGAGCACTGCTAGTGTCTGCTGTGTCCAATACACAATATTGCTGAGATCCACATCTAACACGCACAGTCACACATTCAACTGTACCTACAAGAGGCACATCTGTTTGCAAGTTCATTTGAGACACTACTACTCCCCTAAAAGTCCCTCTTTCATGATTAGCCCATAATTTAGCTTTCATTTATCCCAAGTCCTAGAAAGGAACCCAACAAAAAGCAACAAATAGGAAAGTGGCCCCCAAAGCTGTGCTCACCGGTGTGCTGCTGTCGGAAAAGGTGTTCATGCTGATGGACCTGCTCATCTTGTCCGAGGAGAGGGATGGTGGGGAGGGACTGCGCTTGTCCAGCTGCTCGTGGTGTGGCAGGTCCTGGCGCTGCAGGTACTCACGCCATGCTCGCTGGATGCTAAGGCAAACACCAAGGCACAGGGTTGGGGGGGAATGAAGCAACAAAAAGGATTTAAAATATATATTCCTGACTGAAGAGGTGGATTTTGGTGGTTTTCCCTTTTTTTGTGCACTTAGTTTTCCAATTTGGATAATGATCACACATAACTACCCTCTGTAGGTCTTATATTAGCCACTACTAGTATAACTTGAGATCTGTTAAGTAGAAGCAATTCTTTACTTCAGATCCTTTACAGAGATTTAAATGTGAAACTGTACAGAACTCAGCAATTCTCTTACATCTTGCAAACAAAGAAAAAATGCAATTATCTGTTTAAAAGAATGAACAGCCTTCAAAATCTTATATTTATATCAGCTTTCAGATTATAATGTAGATATGGTTGGAAGTTCAGAGCCAGACCAGTATCCTTTAAAATTTCCTCCTTCCTGGGTAGCTGGGGACTTAAAACCTCCTCCAGAGCAAGGCGTGAGGATTGCTGTAGGAGCTCTGCCTTCAAACTCTAAACTTTGACCAAGTTTCTAAAACCTGATGTGAAATTCTGTAAAGAAATTCCATTTTCTGTGCCGGCCAGTGGCCGGGGAACTGGAGGCCGGGGTGGCTCTCACCAGGTGGCAGTGCCAGACCGCCTGTGCCTTTCTGAAGGTGCCAGGGAGACCAGTGAGAGATGCTGGGAATTAGAACTGTGTTTACAATGGTAATGGCATTAACACAAAGTATGTAGATGTTTGCATACAGGATGAACTGTGAACTCTGCAGAAAAGTGGAGCTAAATTCTGACCTGAGACTCAGCAATTCTGCTGCAGTGCAATGAGCTAGAAAGAGCTCCTTTTAGGATTTTTAAGCAATTGAGAGTTTATTCACAGGGATATCAAGTCAGTAAAACCTTTGGTGTGTCAGGTAGAGTACCCCGACTTTTGCTTAAGTTGTTCTCAGTGGTGCAAAGCTCTTGTGCTTCTCTCTCCCCAGGTGGCTGTGCAGGGAGCGGGTAGGAGCTGACGCTGACGCTCCTGCACCCTGCCTGCTCCCGAAGGGCTTGGCATGCTCAGCTCCCAGCCTTGCTGCTGGGGTGCTCCCACACCCAAACCCTGCCTGGCCCTGCTCCCACCAGCAGTGCCTGCACCCCGAGGCAGTGCAGCAGGCAATGCTCCTTCCTGAAGGGACCGTGCCATGTGCCTTATGGTTTGAACCAAAGGGTCCGAAGACTTTGGCGTGGATTTACTTTGTTCTAGGAATACTTTTTTTATGTTGCCTTTTTAACAGTTAAGATACACACAACAGCGTGGCCAGCAGGACCAGGAAAGTGATGGTCCCCCTGTACTCACCACTGGTGAGGCTGCACCTCGAGTACTGTGTTTAGTTTTGGGCCCCTCACTACAAGAAGGACACTGAGGTGCTGGAGCGTGTCCAGAGAAGGGCAACAAAGTTGGTGAAGGGTCTGAAGCACAAGTGTTAGGAGGAGCAGCTGAGGGAGCTGGGGTTGTTTAGCCTGGAGAAAAGGAGGCTGAGGGGAGACCTTATTGCTCTCTGCAACTACCTGAAAGGAGGCTATAGGGAGGTGGGGGTCAGTCTCTTCTCCCAAATAACAAGTGATAGGACGAGAGGAAACAGCCTCAAGCTGCACCAGGGGAGGTTTAGATTGGATATTAGGAAAAATTTCTTCACCAAAAGGGCAGTCAGGCACTGGAACAGGCTGCCCAGGGAAGTGGTTGAGTCCCCATCCCTGGAGGTATTTAAAAGATGGGTAGATGTGGTGTTTAGGGACATGGTTTAGTGGTGGACTTGGCAGTGCTAGGTTAATGGTTGGACTTGATGATCTTAAAGGTCTTTTCCAGCCTAAATGATTCTATGATTCTAAGATGTGGTTTCTGCTCTCACTTTCACAAACCAGAAGAACATTTAGTGCTCAGACACCACCAAAAAGGCATTTGATTACAGACTGGCACGTCCAACTTCTTGGCTCTGCAGGAGGAGGACGAAGCTCAACACAAGGACACTTACAACTTCTCTTTGACTGCCTACAGTGCTGGGAACTCCAGACAGCAGGAAGTGCCTCTTGGCATGTAATTTTTCCTGGTCAGGGAACAATGCTCCCAACACACGTGACATTTTGAACATCTCAAGGTTGAGGAAATCAAATACATGTATGTTGTTATTTTTTTAGAAGAATACCAGATCAGAAACAAAACAGCATTCATTACAGCCTCACCAGGATAGGTGCACTTTAGAGCTAGTCAGGTAGGTTAAGTCCTGTGTTGTTTTCATTCAGGAGCTTTAAAATGGACAGCAAAGCTCCCAAATGTGAGTGCTAATGGAGGAGCTTTCAGTAAACTCATTTTGCTTTAAAAAATCCCCACATCTTCACACCTCAAGCATTTACACTTTGCATTGTTCCAGTTTCAAGCTTTACTGCATAATATATACAAGTAGTATTTACATATTTATATTTACATGCACTTTCTATTTTAATGCTTGGGAATATACTGAGGTGAAGTCATAACTACCCTTCTAGAAAGCTCTCTGAAAATTTATTCTTTCATCTGGCTTATATTTGCATGACTAAAAGACTCTGGCTGGATTTTAATTTGAAGCTTCATGTCCTTTTAATATTTTAATATAACATTAATATTTTAACGTCCTGTATAGCGAGTTAGCTGTAGCTTTTCAACTGAAAGTGAAATTCAGTGTGTAATGTAGCAATGCATATAACTCTCTGTAAAGCTGTGCCTGATGTCGCAAAATTTTGTCATGAAGTAGTTGGGGGCTTCAGCATAAAGACGTTAATATTTTTTGATGCAGGTGGAGCCATGTTAAACTTTTGCTGTTTGCTGGGAAGTCCAGTGGCACCATGTTAGCACAGAGTTGGTGCCGGCTGGACGGAGCTAATGCCTGCACCAGGGCTGGAGGAACAACGCTGGAACAGGCACAAAGAGGAGTCCTCTGCTCTGATAGACATGTGGGCAAGATTTAAGTTATAACCCCAGTGTTACCACATGTTCTGATACAGCCCATCAAGCTTTTTAGAATAATTGACCCCATGTAAACTATACAGCTCGTGGAAAATGTATTACAAAGGCTAAAATTATCGCATTTGGAAGCTGGGGAGTTCATTACAATAACACAGTGATGCTTATCTCTTCCTTCCAGGTGGTGCAGCTAGGTGTCATCTATGTGCCTTGGCTGAGTGCTAGCAACTGCCTTGCTTTCCAATAAAAACCAGCTTTCTTAGAGCCATATAGATATGCTGCAGCCCCCAGCCCAGGAGCCCTGGTCCCCTCAGGCTTACATCTCCATCCCCATGGAAACCCAAGGACTGCTCCTTGCAGAGGAGTCCCACGAGCCACCTGAGGAGCTTTAACCAGGCTTCCTGTTAGATGTGAAAAATACCGCTGAAGAGACTTCTGCTCGCTCTGCACTGTACATCCCCCCACCAGGATGTTCTCTGTATATACGAAAAATCTAGCAGATTTTCAAATATTCTATAGTTTCACAGAGGAAATGACAAAATTTGTACAACATTGAAGCTTAATGTTTGAAACTCAGTTCAAAGAGAATGTTCACGTCCACAAAGGTAGAGAAGAGCTTATCTACTTTGCAAAACTGAGGCTTTTTTATACTTAAAGTTACACAGAAATCCACGATAGATAGTCTGGGTTCTGTGGTTCAGGAGTCAGACAAACTCAGCTGCATTTAAAGGCAGAAAAGACATTCTTTGTTACTTACATTTTCACTTTTGATTCCAAGGGCTGTAAGTTGATATGATATTTTTCGATATTATTTTCCTCATCCATGGCAAGCTGATGGCTGTGGAAAAGAAAAAAAAAAAAAAAGAGTTTAATGTGTCTCAGCATGACATTTTTGCTATCACCATGAATTAATTCAGAAATTTTGACAGGAACAAATAAGAGCTGCTCATTATAAGGTATCACTGTCTTTGGAGGACGGCACCTGGGTCCCTGTCTCCAGCCCCATTTGACTGTTAACCAACAGTAACAATTTGGATCCAGTTTCCAGGTTGGAGCCTGTCTGAGTCCTTGCACTAAACCTTCCAGATGCCACAGCTCCAGAGACAGGCACACCCAGCAAAGAAGCCACTGCAAATAAAAAAACACTGGCGAATATAATAGATATTCTTGCTAAATTAACTTTCATCCCTGGGGCTATGTTTGAAAAGCTGGAGAGTAAAATGGAAAGTAACAATGGTAATGCCAGTAGCAAATGAATTACATCAGCAAGTGCCATACAGGAACATGAAGAAAAAATTCTTTGTAATAAACGATGACCGAGGAATTGGTGCTGCAAACCAATCTCTTTGAGAAAGCAATTTTAAAATGCTAGAAGATCAAAATCAAGCATCTTGGGATGCTGCTTTGGATGGGACTAATGACACGAATGAAAGGTCTTTGCATGAAAATTTGTAAGATTAGACCCCAACCTGTGGAGTTATTTTGAGACTTTACTGGACACTTAATTACATCATTCAATCAACAGCAGTTTTCAGAAATTATCCTCCTGCAACTAAAAATAAGAATTGTTTATGGGAGAGATGCAAAATATTGAATATTTAATATATTACCAAGTGAGAAACATAGTCTACAACAAAGACACTGGCCCTCAGAAAGGGCTTGTTACCTTGTAAAAGACATCACACTATCACATGTGAGATATCGTGGAAATTGCACATTTACCTTTGAAGCATGTCTTTGCCATCATTGACCTGTTCCAAGGTGTGCTGAAGCCTTTTGAGTTCTTCCTATAAGGAGAGAAAAAATATTTCAATGTGCTTATAGGAAGCCCTTGCTTTGCACTAATGCCATGTGTCGTGGTTTAAGCCCAGCCAGCAACTAAGCCCCACACAGCTGCTTGCTCACTCCCCCTGCGTGGGATGAGGGAGGGAATTGGAAGGGTAAAAGTGAAAAAACGCGTGGGTTGAGATAAAGACAGTTTAATAGGCAAAGCAAAAGCTGCGCATGCAAGCAAAGCAAAACAAGGAATTCATTCACTGCTTCCCATCAGCAGGCAGGTGTTCAGCCATCTCCAAGAAAGCAGGGCTCCATCACACATAACGGTTACTTGGGAAGACAAACGCCATTGCTCCGAACGTCCCCCCCTTCCTTCTTCTTCCCCCAGCTTTACATGCTGAGCATGACGTCACATGGTATGGGATAGCCCTTTGGTCAGTTGGGGTCAGCTGTCCCAGCTGTGTCCTCTCCCAGCTTCTTATGCACCCCCAGCCTGCTCGCTGGTGGGGTGGGGTGAGAAGCAGAAAAGGCCTTGGCTCTGCATAAGCACTGCTCAGCAGGAACTAAAACATCCCTGTATTATCAACACTGTTTCCAGCACGAAACTAAAACATAGCCCCATACCAGCTACTATGAGGAAAATTAACTCTACACCAGCCAAACCCAGCACAACACTGGAGATTCCCCCTTGACCTCAAGAGGTTGTGATCCAATGACTAAACAAAACAGTCCCTTGGGTAATGTCTACAGGTTGCTTTGAAATTTAGATATCCAAAATAGCTATAAAGAAACCAATACATTTATCAAGATGTCCAGCACATAAGTTTGAAAGAAAATATCAGACCTACAAAAAAATAGGCAGAGCAAAAGAAGAAAGTATTCTTTCACACCTTAGGTACGTGGCTGTTTTGATTTCAGAGGAGATGGTCTTGGTAAGAGGCAAGTGAGCATCAGCTTGTACTTTCAGACACTTCTCTTTGTTCTGCAATCAAACAGTATTCAGTCTCATAATTGAGAGAGTCACTGGCTGAGATTTACAGCCCAATGCCTTTACCAGGGTATTTGCATCAGATCCTGTTTCAAGCTGAGATGCCACAGATTTAACTGCAGATTCATAGCTGGGGTTCCCTGCATCCATGCTAATGTTCCAGGAAAAATCTACCCATGATGTTCACAACAGAGACATGGCTTAAAAAACTAAATTGTGTCTAGCTGGCAGGGTTTTATTGTTCAGAATGGGTGGGAGTTGAAGGGTGGAGGAGAACCTGGTCACAATGAAGCCCGTGCTCCAGGGGATGCAATTACTGGGCTGAACTTTCCATCCCTTCACAGGACACAATCCCACTGAGCTCCCTGACATCGCTGGGACACGCACGTGCAGAGGACACATGCCCAGTCTCCTTAAAAGCTGGGCTGACAAGCAAACACTGAACCCCCTCACTGTGCTCCTGTGATGCAATGCAAAGAGCGTCACCGTCCCGAGATGCAGGGATGTGCTTTCAGGTTTGTGTTTGTACAGCAACTGTTTGACAGTTAAGCAACACTGGAAAATGAGAAGTCTATGCAAAACATGAAGATGTTAACTCATGACTTCTTTTAGCTCATTACATTGGGAATCAAATGTAAAAGTAAAAGCTACTCAGAGTAGAGAAGGAGGGTAATTTACTTTACACCTACCTTGCATACAGATACAGGATTCCCAGGAAGGCTAAGAACATTAAAAAGGCAAAACAAGGATATTTTCGTCTTGTAGATTTTATCTGACCTGGGGATGAATCAAAGATTTTTGTTTCCAATAAGACCATTGCAATCTTCATGAGCACAACAGATCAGCCAGCTCTACCTTCTGCTTTCCCAAATAAAGCCGATTTTGTGAAACAGAGAAATTTTATGTGGCACTGTTTAATCCTGTACAAGATTCTACCCTGTTCGACATGAAACAAGATCACAGTTGGTAGCTGATTTACTCCTAATACAGCTTTCATTTCTTTCCAGCCTTAGAAGGACTATTACTGCAAAATATGTTTTATGCATAAACTAGATTTGTCAAGATGACAAGTTCGCTATTTCCCCAGTCTTTGCCCCAGTCTTTGCCCCTCTGGGTCTTTAATTGTAGCACCATTTTTTGGACACACTGCAGCTGATAAAGCACTGTGCGTGATTCGGGATGCCTGGCTGCTGCCTACTGCTCATTGGCCATTGGAAATAATCCAGTCGTGAAACTTCTTTTTATTTTTGCTTTCCTTCCTTTTTTTTTTTTTTTTTTTTTTTTTTGCCTGTTCTGAGGAACATCCTCTTCCGGCACATTAGAAACAAGCAACTTTCAAAATTGTTTGCTCTGAAGCACAGTTCAGTTCAGAAGATAACCTTTTCTTCTCCCGCACTATTCCACTGGTCGTTTATTCAGCCTATCCCAGAGCTATGTACGGTAATTTAGAATGGGAAAACAATTTGCAATTGACTTTATATATAGCTCTGGGTGACAAAACCTGCATGACTTACATAAATCATTTCTTGTGTTTGACATCATTTTCTATTAACCTCAGGGTGAAGACTGAACAAAAAAAGTAAAAACCAAAATTGGTTGTGACATTTTTGACTATTCAGTCTTTCAATTAAACATCACCGGACAGTCTTTATAAAAGCCGTAATATAAGGCAACTACAGAAGGGGCATAGCAATGTTTGCATAACTGGGAAGAGAAGGAGACATAAAATCTATACTAATTTCAGTTTTGCATCATTAACCATAAAGTATTGATTATTGCTCCTTGCAACAAAATTTATGAAGCTAGCTCTGCTGCTGCACCCACAGAAAGCGATTCCATTGCTTTGCCCTCAGCCCCCGGCGCGGTAACTGATGGGTGGCAGTGACAGCCGGGATGCTGCTCTTCCAACCCGCAGCCTTCGGAGATGCATCTCCCAGATTAGACCAGGAGTGACCCAGCTGCAAACTCAAACTTCAGAAAATTAAACTGGAAGAGATCCATACTTCTGTTGGAATACATGATGAATTATGATGCCTCTATAAAACTTGTTATAATGTAAACATATTGTAAAATTTACTGCAGCTTTCATTTTCCTACTTCAGTTGAATACAGACATTAATAGCAATCGGGTAGCTACAGACATATATAGATATCTAAGGAAGAAAAAGCACTGAAACCTTGAAGTGCAAGACAGGTGTTAAGAGCAAACTAAAGTGTCTTTTTCTAGTCTTTAATGTATACATTCTGTTTATGTATTAATTATTTTTCAGCCTGTAGATGTGTACTTTTAGGAAACTAGGCTATTGCAATGACTTAATTATTGCCAGGAAGCTTGGTAACCCTATGGGACACAAAAGACCAAGGGGCTCAAGTCTACAGACTCTCACCAGGGAGAAGCCTGTGTAAAAGAGCTGTTTTAAGCTGCGCTGAGCTGGCTCTCAGCACAGTCTGCACACTGTAAAAGCCTGGCTCGGCTTTGCTGTCAATATTCAGTTAGAACAAAAAGATTCTACTACCCTCTGCCTTTTTCCCTGCAAATCCTCTGTGTTTGGCTCCACGTAGCCCAAGGACAGGCTCTCTTGGTACATGTCCAGTGCAATGATTTAGCAACCTCACCCAGCTGCCTTCAGCAGTTTTCAGGGTCTTTTTTTTAGTGAAGAGACCCAGAGGTTGCTGTAGACTTTAGTTCTTGTTTGGGCTTGCACAGAAATGTCACCTCTTGTTTGACCAGCTGTGGAGATGATGGCAGCCAGCAGATATGGGATCGTTGAGGCAGGCTCAGATGGAGAGGAGCAGAAATCTAAAATGATCTAAATGCACTAGTCCCTAAATTCATTTTGAAGAAGTCTGTTTCAAAAAACAATTATTAGTGTAAATTCTAAAGAAAGAAAAGAAATCTGCAGATGTTAAATCATACTTAGATACATATTTACTTCCCGTAGCAGGCAATGATTCTTTTTTGTTCTGTACCCAAAAATATCCATTCAGGTCAGCGGAGCTATTTATACCTGTGGGTTTAGACTAGCACAGAGAAATCAGGGCAGAGGCCACATATTAAAAATTAGTTTTCCAAATCCTTTTTGGATATGCATGCTATTGTTTGAGTGTCTCTGCATACGAGGTCTGTCGATTGATGCCGAATGAATATACAACAGTGCTTCCCAAGAGGTACAGAGAGAGAGAGAGACTGGAAGAGAAAGCTTCAATTTCAGTAAACTGCAGCCCAAAAATAGCAGTAAAATAGGTTTGTTTTTCCATTTTACAATTAAGAGTGAGTGTAGCACTTATTCAAACATGCCAGCTTTGGGTAGTTCTCTATTTCATTGATGTTCTTCCAAATTTTAATTGGAATTTTGTTGAATGGTGATTTTCTATTATACAGGAAAACTGGCACTTATGTGTGTTTCTTCCTCCCTTACTTGCAAGTTGCTTGACGAAACACCATGGTGCCAGTTTGAGATCCTCCTCTTCTGGCATAGAAAGGCCACAGTGACGTACGTTGGAGTCGCACAGTCGCTCTTGCCCCGATGGAGCAGGGTGCTGGAAAGGGGCTGGAGCATCAGCCCTGCCCAACAGCACCTGGGTGAGATGTAGCAGAGCAGAGCACAGCCCAACTGCTGCCTTGAAGGAAACTGTGTCTCACCAGCCTGCCGGTGCTATGCAGGGAGGGAGTTAGTGCCGAGAGGTTTAATTTGGAAATACCAATAAAGATCACTGGAGCTTTCACAGCCGCTCTTGCCAGCAAATGTGTTAGCTCATCTCATTGTTCCAGAGCTGCTGCATTTAAAAACAAACATATGATGACTTCTCTGTAGCACTGACACAGGCATGTGCAAAACCGATCATTCCTTTCCCAGCACAACCTCTGAAGTGATGGCACAGCCAGGGCAAGCACAGCTGAAGGCAGTCTGAAGCCAGAAACACTGTAATGCCTACTGCTGCTAAGACCAGAAGCCATGCAGGATCCATCCCCTGATCAAAGCCACCTGATGCCTCTTTCTGTCACCTATTAGGAAGCCAATGTATAGGCTTAAACATTCTCACCTCCTGCCGTTTTCCAATCCTGTGGTCATCAGAGGTGGATACAAGATAATGAAACTCTCTCTGCTGCTGCTCACCTCTCCCAGTCCATCGCACCAGTCTGGGGACAGCACACACAGTGCTAAACCACCTTTAGCACCAGCTCTGATCCACATGCCATTTGTATCCCAGCACGGAAGCAGCAGCCTCAGCTGCTTTTCAAACACCCCAGCTGCTTTTTGTTACTGGAAACAGTCCATTGCCAATGCTGTTCTGAGCTGCTTACACCCAGGTCTGCTGTTATCCGCATTTTAAAGACTTTGTTTCCCATTTAACAAAGCATTGCCCTCACTTCCTTTTTGTGTCCATGAAGCGTCTTGGGGTTTATTAATTTTATATTTTTTCTTTTTTAATTTTTTTCATTTTCATTTATATTTTGCCTAGTTTTCTCAGGGAAGACCATGGCCCCTGTATTAAATGATGTAGAGTCTGTGCTTCAGTCTGACAAGGCCTGTCAAGCAGTGTGTTAATTAAGCCTCTTAGCAAGATACAATGACTCTAAAGAGGATAGAAAGATCAGGATGCTTTGCGGTGAAGGCTTTTACTCACTACTATTTTAGGCATCCATTCATGCTGGCATGGAGGGGCTGCTCCCATAGGAAACACACTGGATTACATGAGCAGCCCCCTAAAGCTTCTGTTCCGTCTTGGTACAAAACAGGGGGGTTGTCCCCAAAGCAGCATCTCTGGTGGCACATCAGAGGCACAAGGAGCCCCAGCTTGGGCAGACATGAGACCATCTGCATTATTTCCCATTTTAGGGACGTGTAGAGTGTTCTGCATCCCATTTCAGGGGCTGGAACGTAAAAGCTAATGCTACTGGATGGTCAGCATATTCAGGATGTAAAGTTGGTAATTAAATGTCAGATGGTGGCAACTGCTTCATATCTTGGAACAAAAAGACACATTAGACGACAGTGGCTTTTGTATATTAGGGGTGGGAGGGAGAAGGTCCTATTTTATTTGCTCTGTCAACCCAACAGGGACATCGAACACTTCAGCTATGAACGTTCAAGAAAAGTAAGTTAACTGCACAAGATTAACATAGCTACAGGGGCTTTGCAATCCACAGCTGTCAGAATGATTTGCCAGATCACTTTAAAAAATTGTGCCATCAATAGTTACCTAAACCTACTTTAAAAAGATCCACATTCAGATTTAGAAACAAAACATGAATTAGTCTTGCTGAAATGGTTAGTTACTGCAGGGAGACACAGCATGGTCATTCAGGTCAGACCGTGTATCCTGGCCTGTCACTGACCTCTGATGGCACCTTAGGTCTTTCCACCTCCTTTCTTGTGTGCATCTTGTCCATTTAGGTCACAATATCTTCAAGGAAGGGAACAGCTCTTATTTTTTGCTTGTGCATCAGGGAACTGATCTTGATTAATTAAAATAGAATGTGGTTATCAAGCACTAATAAACAGCAAACAATTTCAGACTCTTCCATCACTCTTCCATCAAATACTGCCTGTATTTCCCTTCCATGGCTCACCTTCACTGCAGGGGTATCACAGTCCCCTGCTACAAACGTGGCTCCCGGTGAGCACAGGGTAAATGTGTGGAGGCTCTGTCCATACACTTGTCTTTACAAACAAACCAACGAAGGTGTCAACCAAAACCTGAGGACTGCTCAAGGAAAGAAAGTGTCACATTGAACAGAAAATGAGGCCAAGAGTAGGAACCAAAGGGCAAGCATCACTGAAACTTTTTAGGCTGGAAAGAGGTTACCACTAATTAGACTGCCACTGGGCTGGGTGTTAAGCACCACGGCTGTTCAGCACAAATGAGCGTGTGCTGATGCTGCAGTAAGGTTTCTGAGGACGTAGCTGCTAAATGGAGCACATAGGGGAACAGTAGCCATTAGGCAATTAACTCCCACAGTTTGTTACTCACGTTTCCATTATTCTAGATACTTAAGAGATACTTCACTCAATACGCATCATCTTAGTTTATTGAAAACCAAAATTATGCTTGCAGAGCCCAATTGCTACAATTTAGGTTATTCTCCGACAAGAAGAACCACGTTGCTTTCGACTGTTCTCCAGCACAGACCAACTCTCAGGGAATGTTTTCAAAAACAAGTTTCCTGTGAGTTTACTAGCAAATAATTTTACAGAATATGGTCTAATTTTCCAAAGGTCCCCTTAGGTCCTCCTTACAACGTGACTCGGTTGACAAGTCTTTTGTGGTTTCTTACTTGCTCAGTTTGGTGTGTTTAGAAATCTGTTGTACCATTGTTTTTTTCTGTCATACCATGGCTTTTTTTTCCCCCATCCTTCACATGTAATTCATATCTATAATGTCCCCACACATACAGCAGCGGAGAATCACCTACAATGCTAGCACTGAGAAGTCGCTTCTGGCTAAGGGACTTCTTGTCCAAGTACTGTGAAATCTTCGTGCTGATTTGGACTGCTTTCAGATTGACTTCTGAGGTTTACCATGGGAATTCAGGAATGGAGCTGGGGTGCAAGTTCAGGATCATTTGAATCAGGCTTTCCTGTAACCCTGTCCCACAGAGAAAAAAAAATACTGCAACAGCACTTCTGATAGTTTCTAGATTACTTTTTGCTTTCTGCACCCTCTGCTGTTCAGCACACAGTGTGACCCAACACAACAACTGGTGGCTGAGTCCCTCACCCTGCTCCTGCCTGCTAACCCAGGAGCAGCACAGCCCCACCACCTGCCTGGGGCTGGCTTGGGTTTCAGAAGCTGGAACTCAATGTTGGGTTGTAGGTACATCCCTCAGTCCCTTCACTGAAAACCTAACAAGGCAGAGAAGGAAAAGCTTTATTAGAGCGAGTTTGCTGTTCTGCCAAAGGAAACTCCTTGCTGCATGATTTCTGAGAGTTTTACTCATTACTGCTTAAAATTCCTAGGGGATGCATTTGCCTCCTATTTCAAAGGACACTTTCATCACTTAATAGATGAATTGGTAATATTTTCATTTTCTTTACATAAAGCCCTTCCTCCCTTTTTATACCTTATGGTCATAATATCCAATTGTTTCTCTTCCCAGTCTTGTAAATCATGATGTTGCTCTCTCCTCCCTCATCATTTAATCAAAATAGGACTCAATACAAAACTTCATTGACCAAGTGTAAACCCAGCATAGGGAACAAAAGCAGAAAGTCCTGGCCTTCATATCTTTGAACTAAGCTCTTGCCTAATCCCTTTGCTATGATCTTGGTTATGTAAGGATGCCCAGAACAGCTGATATATTAATTCTTCTCGTAAGCGGGTGTAAATGGCCAGAAGGGAAATGTAGCAATGCTGGTGACATCTCCCAGGGGACAGGAGCACTCACAGAATGACCTGTTGAGCTCTTTTCCACTCTCCATGATATCAATAAATTTTTCTTTTACTTCTTTCAGCTCTGCCCTCAGGAAGAGTAATCTATTGCACCATGGCTACAGAACATTATTTCATAGTTACAGCAGCTCTGGAAATCTTGCACAAGGATGAATACCATTAAAAAGCCAAGTCAGACTCCTTTTAAAAAGCCTCTTCTTTCTGATGCTGTCACTGCGGTCAGGGCTTTCAACAGCACCGCTTCTGCCTCGAAATACACAAGCTTTTAACTTTTGCCAAGGGAACCAACTAGAAAGAACGAAGCCTCTTGACATCTTGGCTTCTCTGTTGCCAAAGTGCTTCTGAAACTACAGCCAGTCTGAACACAGAGGAAAAGGTCTGGAGCAACACGAGCGCTATAGGAGACTCAGCAAAGAAAGCATTTCATAGGTTATAGTTCAAGCGAAAAAGAAAAAAAAATAGCTATATATAGATACACACACTGGGATTCAAGTTCATGGCAAGAAAGCCAATTTCCCTCTGAAGTCCAGAAATTTTTGGAGTCAGATATGACAGGTACCCTACAAGCGGCAGGAGGCACTAAATGATTCACTTATGGAATGAGGAGATGCTATGACCACATTTAGGATTTTAATGCCATTTGTATGGGACCTGATGTGACAGTGCAAAACCTGGTGTAAATCACCACACCTTCACCGAAGCAGACAATGTGTGTTACATGTTATCCATATACTTTACCTTTACTACAGCGACAACCTATACCAGAGCTAGAGCTCATGCAACCAGCATGCTGTAGGAAATGCCGATTTTTTCAAAAGCAAGTTTCCATTTGGAATGAAAACCAACAATTTTGACATGCCAAATGCCGCCACACATGCTGTTAGAACAACCACCCTTCCCTGCAAGTCCTGGATAGCAAAAGGAAGCCCTGAAATCCCAACGGGGCATGCCCAGTGCTGGAAAAGCCATGGAGGCAACGGGGCCAAAGCTCACCAGGGCTGACCACCTGTGAACACTGCACTGCAGATTAGGCAGCAAAGCCTAATCACAACATGTTTCAGAAGAAATGAAGCTTTCCAACCCAGTACTTTAATCTTCAAGAAATGAAAGTAAATGGCAACCCCAGTGTTGTGTTTTGCTTTATGGCACAAAAGCTGCTCCTTGAGAGAACATCATTGGCCAAATTACATGGGGAATGATCGGTGAATATTTTTGTGGAAAAGAGACATGTCTGTCCTTAAGTGTCACCAACAGACCAAGTTTCTTTATCTTTACCATTACTTTACCCTTCCTCTGAAGGGGTGCAGAATTATGCCTGCTAAAAAGACACCAGTGTTTTGGTCTAACGGTTACTTTACGAAGAACACAAATCTGCACCAAACCCACTCTACTGGAAGAAACCCACACCTTCCATCTCCCTTTAAGGTCTTCATTGCAAATTACAGTTGAGTCCAGCTTAATTTTGAGAAAAATATGATGAAATTGCAACCAAGCCAGTGTGGATTTCAGCATGCCAGGAAGGGGAAGGCAGGGGGAAAATCTGACATGACAGATCCATCTTCTGAACTCCCAGTGGAGGTTTTTTCCCCCAGAAAAAGTAAGCAGCTCTTTTTATAGCTCATGAGCCTATTACTTCTAATGACAACAACAGATGACTGTTTTAAAACTGAAAAGAAACATATTAATCCAATTTTCAGCTTTTCAGCATGTGGTACTGTCTACTAATTTTCACAAAAGAGAAGACTGATGAACTAGTTTAGGAATCAGAAGGTTACTGTAAAAAAAATTAAAATCACACATCTGTTACAGAAATGCTTTTCTACACGTCTCACATTTCTGAAAGTCCCGTTTAGGCCAAGCAGTATGTATTTCGTCCATAACCAAGAGCTGCTTTTTGGAAAGCATGCACAAATATCTATTACTTTGCACTGTAGCAGCACTTACAAAACAGTCCCCAAGCCATCAGCTTCACAGAGACTGCCTTTGCTTGGACAATGGACCTACAGGATTTAATGCCAGGACGCTTTGCCCTCCAGTACTGCATGCATGGGAATACCCATCTCTAGGCAGGACAGGCATCCCCGTGCCAAGGCAGTGATGACAGAGGTGAGGCAGAAGCATTAAGCAGCTCCGAGTCATGATGAGTGTGGACAGGCATGCATGGAGGAGGCTGCCAAGGAAGATGGCCTTAGCATGGCCTGGCTCATCAAGCCTTTACACGCTGTGTAGCTGCTGTTTGTCCTCAGCCACAGCATCAAGGAGCAATCTGGCTCCCAAAAGGTGCCATCAGTTTCCAGCCAGCCTGAACACACAGGCCACTGTGCTTTGCTCCTGTTTTTAAGCGTCTGAGACATTGTCACCAGCATGGTCCCTCTCTTGCAAGTCACATGAGTGAGAGGTGCCAGCACAGTCAGCAGCCACATGAAATCTCTGGTTGAGGACTCTGGAGAAGAGCAGCTACCTCTACGGATTTTAGGTTCATGGAAAAATACGTGCATTCTGTGCATTCGCAGAAACACTACTTTCTCTGTTATGATGAACTACAGACTGAGCAGTTTTGATTAGGGTCTTAATCTTTATGTATATTGTAATTTTCATCAAACACTCTTGTGTTTGTCTTCAACATGAGAAATAGCTTTTCTGTGCTGATAATAATGAAACTACTCACTCATTCTGATGCTTGTAACTATGCAAGCACACCAAGAAACCAGCAATCCACTTATTAATGTGTCAGCTGAGCTGTGCTTGCTAAAGACAGTAAGCACAAGTTATGTCAGTCTCCACCCCTGCACTACCTTCCTTTCCATCCCCACCATCTCTTGATCATACAATACGATATTTTCTAATGCAAGTGGAAAATATTTTATATTTAGCAGCCAGCAACTGCTCAGCCATAAAGATCATTACAGCTGCAGAAACAGAGAAACAGTCCTCCAAAGACAGCAGGCCGCATGCAGCCTAGCCAACCTCCCTCATCATCCACTCCAGACATTACGTCCCAGAAGTTCATTGGAACAGGTTGCCCAGAGAAGTTGCGGATGCCCCATCCCTGGAAGTGTTCAAGGCTGGGCTGGATGGGGCTTTGAGCAACCTGGTCTAGTGGAAGGTGTCTCTGCCCATGGCAGAGGTGTTGAAACCAGATCATGTTTAAGGTTCCTTCCAACTCAAACCATACTATGATTCTATGATATGATTCAACAGTAACAAAGGACTTGCATTTTTCTGTGCAGATCTGACTTTCATAAAGCTTCCTCAGCATTCTCAAGAAGTAAATCTGCACCATATCCATTTTCAGGATGGGCATAATTATGCTAAGAGGCATGCGCAGGCCAATTAAATCAGTAGGGAGATTAGCAAAAGGGCTATCTAGGCTAAAGCAAATGCCATGGCCCTTGCTTGGATCCCAACACTGATAGCATTTTAGGATTGAGCTAAGAGCACCCTACATCCATGTATCATTACCACCTTGCCAGAGCAGAACTGTAAGCCAGGGAGCCAACATGGGTTCCTGATCAGCTACTGTTCTTGCATGAGCCAACAGCTCCAACTAATAACCCCTCACAAAACTCATCAATTTAACCTAGCAAGGATTTTTTTTTTTCTTTTTTCTTCTCTTCAGTCCCCAGCTTGCCGTATGCAAACTGGATGGCAAATTTATCAAGGTAGGGACCCCGTGTTGGCAGAACAATCACCACGTGTATGAGGCTTCATATACACAGAGCACCTTGCTAAGTGATTTTTTTTTTTAAGCTCCTTCAAAAAGAGACTGTTTATGCCGTGGCATTTCACCCCAGTGCAATTGGAAACAGCCACAGTCCAACTTAAGAGGGGGATAACAGCAGAAATTCCTCTAACTTTTGTAGCACTGCTGGGGACCACTATAAAATGGTACTGAGCTAATTAGACAAGTCATAAAGATGTTCCCTTGGCAATCTCACAGGTGAAATAACCTGATCTTCTACACCCTGCCTTCATAGTTAATCTCTTGATAAGAGTCATTAACACAATTGTTCAGTCTACTGTAGTCCCTTTATAAAGTGCATGTAATTTACAATCCCATTAAAAAGATGGCCACAGATTAGTCTCAGAGGCAAATTACAAAACTATTCAGTTGTGTTTTTAGCACATTAGCTGTAGCTATATGAATCCTGGAGAAAAAAATAAACACAGAACATAGCAGGTTTCAGAGCAAGTATACCCATCAAAACCCACCTATCTAATTTTCTGCATAAAAATTAAATATAATTGCAAATTGTGGGATACCCTGCTCAGCCGCTGAGCAACCATGTGGTCTTTTTTCTTTTGTGAATAGCAAGAAAAAACCAAGTACTAAAAGAACGCAAAAGGTATACAAAGTTCTTTCATTTAAAAAGCTAAGATTTAGTTACTTCACAGCTTATGCTAATTTTCTGCCGCTATTCAGTATTCAAGTTATTTCTGTTATGTAATTTGAGGTGCTGGAGGATGCTAAGCACTGGGTGTTTCAACAGAGCGGAAAGAGTGAAGGCACTGGACCTTGTAAAAATATAATGAAACAGATGTTTGCTGCTTTTCTGTATTTATGCTTCTTAGTATCAACTTCTAAAATCCAGCATGTAGAAGAAGCTTCCAATACTACCTTCAGGAGGCTCACTTTCATCTAGGAAAGTGATTAGGAGATTGTTTCAAAAAATCAGCAGAATACTCTGGCTTTGTCTGGGCTTCTCCAAAAGCTTCACAGGTCCTAAACAAAATGCTTGAGGTAGACTCCAAATGCACAAACACTGTGAAACATCTTCCACAACAGAGCCATGGTCCTACCTGGGATCTTAGGACAGAAACAGCTCAGGAGTAATTTTTCATAGGATACAAGAAAAAGCACTCGGATCCTATTAGTTTTCAACAAAATTTAGCCATTTGAGCACTTTGGAGATTAGAAAACAAGATTTTCAGAGTTTAACATTATTGAACTTCCCAATGTAAGAGGCGTCTCATTCTTGTGTTTCCAGTCCCTCCTCATCCTTCAGCAGCACTTTACCTTCCAAGGGCTCTCCATTTGTTTTTCTGTCTTTCGCAAACAATAAACGAGACGGGGAATTTAGAACATCACAAAATAGGGCAGCAAATATTTCTAGTTTGTAAAAGAAGCCCCCTCATATTTCTACTCCAGCTATAGGGAGGCTTGAAAGCAGCATGCTAAAAAATGACAGCGCTTCCCAATAAACATATTTTAGGAGGAAATCCGAGGATTCTGTGCCGTGTAGGAAACAAAGGCTGTGTTTTCAAGCTTTTGCGTGAAGGTGTGCATCACTGAGAGTCAGAGCATGAAAACAGCCAGGCCATGCTAGAGTCCGTCAGAGCAAGAAGAAGGGACTGGCTACGACCACCATGGACCAAGGCAGATGGAGCAGAGGCAGGCGGCGGTGATGGGCAGAGGTGGCAAACTTCTTTCAAAAATCTAGGCTTGAATCTGTTTTGAAAAGTTCATCCTAAGGTCAGAGGTTGGTTCAAGCCTTCCTCCCTCCTCAGAGTTGTCTGACATTAGCAAGATGCCTGCAACTCCAAAAATATTTAACGACAAGCACGTGCAGGAGTCACATTGCTAACCTGGAGAGAAATAAAATAACACTCCCAAGCTTTATATTATAGGCGAAGTGACAGCAACCACTGATATAAGGAGGAGGCATCTATGGCAGTATCTGCTAGGTTCAGAGGTTGCTCTTGTTTGAGCTCCTGAGGAGTTAAATCTAATTTCTCATATACTGCAGATATCTAAAAAGATGTTTTAATTGAAGGCAGTTGCTTAGCAACTGCATCCCCTGTGCTGCAGCGATGCTTTTCACCTGGAGCAGATAAACATCAGGATGGCACTTTACAAATCTGATTAGCAGCAATGAAATAGCTGGCTACAACGAGCTGCAAGTGCTTTTCCAGAAGTTGTGCTTCTAACCTGATACCTATCAGCAGGGAAAACCCAATGAAACTCATTTGCAGGTTAGAAGAGCTCTCTTCTCCCCCTCTTGCCCAGCAAACATTTCAGTCTGCTTCTCACAACCAGAGCTGATCAAGAGGGAGATAGCATTGGCAGGATTTTTCTTACTCGAAAGATTTCATTGCAGTTGAACACATATACTAGAGTACTTGCAATCATGCACAGATGTTTTTCTGAACAGGCCTACGATTCTTTGAAAAGCACCAGAAAAAGCACATTTCCAGACCACACAGAAAAAGATTTCCTTGTAACTTTTATAACTGGACATTGTTGTTTAAAGACTGCTACTATACTAGCCTTTACAAGCTGTTTAAGAGCTGGTTATTGGTGCTACTACTGCATTTCTAACAAAGAATATTAAGTGCTTGAATAGCTCACTTTCAACACCTTTGCATTATAATGTTAGTATAAATGTTAACGTTTATACCTTACTTCTATCATGTTCAGTGATCTGCTATGTTGGAGTCTAATACATGGCAACCAATTAAGCATTTAAGATTCAGAAAAGATTCATATGCATTTTCCCATCCATTACAAGTCAGCTACACGTCCCAGCCATGACCAGAATGCAATTTGCCAAGTAAAGGCTATTCTCGTTGCCTTTATTAGGTTCCAAAAATCCCAAATACCAAATGCAGAATAACAGGCCATGAGTCCCCAGAGAACTGTCTATTTGAATGCTCAGAGACGTGCTTGAGACTCACTTCTCAGGTCTCCAGATACCCTCAGAGGGTTATTCACCAGCAGCACCCCAGCTGATGGGGTGGGGAGCAGCCTGGCTTGGTACCACGGGGCCAAGAGGCGGCAAGGGGGGCTGGAAGGAGCGTGAGCTTGTAATCCAGACAGCTGGACTAAGGAGCAGGGGACATTTTTCATGAGCCTTGACATGTCAAATACCAAACCAATTGCAAGAAGAGCTTCCAGGAAGTCAACGGTTCCTAGAAAGGTACAGAAGAACTATGCCCTGGGCAGGCCCCAGAAGAAGATATGGTGGGAGGGTTTTCAAGGCAAGTTTAATTTACTCAGCTTAGATTTGAACACCTAACCACCACAAAGGTCCAGTTAAAAAAAAACCCTTCTGCTCCAGCTGGTACTTGAGCATCTGCATAGATTTTTCATTTTAAATAGGACTTGGAAAAACATGTGAATTTGCTGTCTAGGATTAGAATGAACTTCAGCATGTGGTAGAAGCCTGTCTCGGTGTTACATATACCAAGCTTCACTATGAGAAGTGAAGCTTGGGCTTTTGACTCTCCCAGGGTGAGTCACACAAACCTGCAGCTGGTGTTGCAGGAGTGGGCTACAGAATGTGCCTTCTCTTGGCAAGTACTTGTAGACTGCCTTTGGTGTAGCATCTCCATACCACAGTACAACTATCAGGATACACAGCAGGGCTCTGTCACATCTTCTAATATCACTCCAAAGTATTGAGCCAAGGACACCCTTATTGGAGCTTGGCTGCAGTTATTGAGCTATTTGCTGAAGTCCAGATTCTGGAGGGCTGTTACTGTAATGTAGACAAAGTACTAATTAGCCTGGACCATAGAGAATTTGTCCCAAATGTATTCTTTATCTGCGGGATGAATCATGTTGAATCATTGGTTGTAAACCACATGAATCAATTAAATTATAAGCCAGAGTTTCCTCTTTTCCATTTAGTCTTCTGTGATCTCTTAGATAACTCTCTGTTCTTTGTTATTATTCCTTGGTTTAGACCTTCATTCTCATCGCAACAACCGGCGGAGCTGGTAAACAGTTGAAAATTGAGAGACAGGGCAGTTTTCTATATGATTGACACTAGGCAAGTGAAGCACAGAGGAGTAGCTTAAGCTGGTTGCCAGTTTTGAATGCCGCTTGTCTCATGACAATAAGGTCGTAATGCTTTACATAAGGATGCTGCTATTTGACAGTTAAAAGGAAGTTAAAATAATAACTGGAAAATTCTGTCCTTAAGCTACTGAGGAGAAAATAGAGATAGCCAGAGGAAATTCTTTCCCTCCTCAAAAATAAGATCCCATATAGCTGCCCTTTTTTTTTTTTTTTTGACAAGAATATTGCTAGCAAGCTACCTGGACACTGATGTTTTCAGTTTTATTTAGAAAAACTTGAAGAAAGTCATCTACCTAAGATGGAACGAAAATTTAAAGCCTTATGTAGTCATCAAGCCAAGACAGCTACACCCAAAATATGTCCTTCTAATTATAAAAAGAGCAATCAACACTTGTATTTCAGGAGCTAAGGAGCTCCGATAGGGCCAAGATGATGTTCCCTTCCCTCTTTGCCATCTTCAAACTTGGTTAGCCATAGGTAGGGGTAGGAAAGATAAACCACTGCACCTCACAAGAAATTTGTGATGCTACAGGGGAGAGATTAAAGGGGTGATGTGATGCACGGTGATCCATGGCAATCTATCTTAACAAGTAGGGGGATGGAATAGGAGCAAATCTGCATGGCAAAACCAATGGTCTGATAAGCAGTTGGGGATATCAGCAACCTGGTCCTGGGGACAAACACCCATCAGTGGCTCTCAGCTTAGCTCCAGCCATGACAAATACAGTTTGTGCAGTGAGAGATGTTCTAAGTACAGTAAAGGAGGGCAATTGGGAAATTCATTTCAAAAGACACTCTCCTGATCCAAACTAAAATGCTAATATAGAGGCACTGATGTCAATCTAATGTCCTGTTAGTCTTCCATAGGTCTGGGGCACCAGGATGCAGAATATTCATAGAATCAACACATAGCATTTAGAGCTGAAATAATAAATACTTTTTCCTTGGTGGTAGCACTCCAAAGTCAAAGCAGAACCACAGCTTTATTTCCAAGGTTTATTAGCTCTTCAGTTATTACATTCCCTTGTTTCCTTGGCTCACCCTCCCGCCAGCTGCCTTATTTGCTGTGTGAAACCCTCAGTATTAACCACAATACAGGTTCTTAATGTTTAATGTGTGGCTGATAGAATTCTGCAGCATCCAGCAGAGCCTTTGAATAAAGGGCACCCTATAAAAAACTTAAATGCAAACAAAAAAGCAGCATGTGAAATCATATGATAGAAGCTGGTCTCATTCAATCTCTGAAAGCAAAGAGCTACAGTTTATATGAATAATTCAAAGACAGCCTCAGACAAATGATCCCAGGTCTATAAGGAAATGGTAAAACCTCTGGAGTCTGCAGCTCTTTTTATTACAGCCTGGTTTGTGCTGAATGCTGTTTTCTCTGGGGTTATTTTTTACTTTATATATATATATAAACGAACAGTCAGATAAGATGCTCAGATAACATGTACAGCAGACCCCAGAGAAATATTTTAATTTTATATTTGTTTCTGACTGGTAAATTATTCATTAACATGGATCATGCAATTGGGTAAAAATTAAAAATTGGCAAATTAGTTTTTATTTGTTTATGTTAATTATTTAGCGTTCTTCCTTTTTATTAGAAAAAACACAGAGGGAGATTAGTCTTGTTCTGACGATCTGTGTTTGCTCCCTAGACAACACACAAATTAGCATTGCTATGGCTACTTTTATGCAATGTCTATGGAAATATGACTCCACTGCCCAGATCTGTTGCTGAGACGTTGTGGCATATGCTGGATTTCTAAATTGCAGATATGCCTTTGGATATTTTTCAACAACGCTTTGAAAAATAGGCTGTTGGGTCTTTATTTACAGATGAAGTCAACAGTTGTTTCCATGGCCCTTCCATGAATTCAGCTGTGGCTCCCCAGCCCCGCCAGCACCTCCACCTCCTCCACTGCCTCAAGGAAAGTCCAGCCAGTGTGAGTTTTGCCTCCAAACTAAGACACAGTCATTCCACATTGATGCTAGGTTTCAAAGATAGGGTGTCACCTCCATTTTAAGATCCATTGATGGATTTAACTACATAGAGAAAAACCTAAGCACTATGTGCCACCACAGCACACATAGTGAGAACCCGCTGGATAAACGGCTGTGGGTTTCCTAGGCAATGCACATCAATGGTATTTGTGTATTCAGAAACACTTATCCATTATGGTTTTTAAAATGTTTTCTATTTTGTTCTTTAAGATATCTCTCCTTAGAAAAGTGAGGACTGTGTCTAGTCTCTCCGCAAGGGCAGTGGGACTGACATTTTGCAGCTAGCTATGGGTCTGGCCCTGCTCGGGTTCAAGTTCAGGCATCACTGTGACAAGGGGCTTGGGTTGCTCGCCATCCTCTGTCCACATCCCCACACCACTATGCCTTAGGTTACCAACCAGATTTATTCAGCCCATTGAGCTGCGCTTGCCATCAACTCCAGATCCCAGAGGGGAGAGCCAGACATACTTTCCCCAAGCAATTTTTCCACAGTAAATTATCTACTCACAATATATTCACCCTGTCCTAGGCAATTTGGCTAGACATCAACTAGAGATAGCCCATTTTGTGGGTGCTGAGGTTCATCATGTTCAGTCACCACCTCCTCTGTTGCTCAGACACTTCCCACCCAACCCACATAGCTTTCTTCCATCAAACCCATCAGTGGTTGCCAACCAGACTGCTCTGCTCAGCACAGAGAGGGAGCACGAAGAGACAACGCATCTGCTTCAAAACACTTTTGGATACTGAGGAACACATTCTTCATGGTCAGTCTTCAGCTTTGCTATTTGCTACGTAGCAAGTTTTTAACACAATAACCGAGTCAAGCACAAAAAATGTTAAAAAAAATACCCACGTCTGCCAAGGAAAGTGAGTAACCATGAACACAGTGCAATTCCAGTAGCTAAAAAGGTCACCTTAGGTTAGAGAAGGAATCCAAAACATTCCCATGTACATTCCTAACTACTTTGGATGTAAGAAATCAGTGCTGTAGGCTGTATAACTGCTACAGAGGGCTGCAGATCAATTAATGATATCGGCAAATTAAAAAGAAAAAATAGCAAATGGAAACCCTAACTTGTTTATAATGCCAATCTTTCTCTTCCCAAATATTCATAACTCTTTGCGAGATGGCTTCTCCTAAGGAATAGGATGAGAACAAAGAAGAAAAAAATCCCAAAGCCCAAAACACAACAAAGAAAGTTTTGTCAAAAAGCATTTCTAGCATTTAATTTGAACATGACAAAAATATTGATTAAAAAGATTTTTCTCAGCCTTTAATTCCATTATTTCTAGGAATCGTCCCTGACATCTGTACAAGCTCCACCTTAATCCAGTTACTGTGGGTGAATCCTCAAGGTAAACAATATTGCTGATGCTTTTCAAAAGAAGAAATACAGCATGTTCCTTCCTCTGGCTGCGTTAGCTAGGCTGGATTTGGAGAAATGAAGAGCAGTGTAGACTACCTAAGTCATTTCAATAGCTCCTGCCAGTTGAAGGCACACGTACCCAGGAGGAGATGGCTCCATGCATCATCGGAGAAGGTTTATTGGAGTTGAGATTCACTCTCTCCCCCAAGGTGAAAGAATTGGCCCTTGCATTAAGGATACTTATGAGAAGATAAGACATTCTAATTTTGTCCATTTATCTGAGTTAGTTTTGCTGCATAGTAAGTATTAATATAAATATCCCCGCAAAACACACTGCAATTCTGAATTAAAATTTTCTTCCTGGTGAAAAGCAGAAGCCCATTTTTATTTAGTGATTCATTAAAAAACAAGTTTCCTCCCTTGACCTACACTTTACAAAAATGCAGCAGATTTACATTCTCATCAGAAACAACACCCAAACGCAAGTTTAAACCAATGATTATGCTGCATTTTACATAGAGAGTCACAGTGATTAAGTTATGCCTGTCCATGGGACCCCAGCGCCCTCCTCCTTGTGTAAAAAAAAACCCTAGGGTTGCTCATGTGTGCTCTCCCAAGAGGCTAGGAAGTAAATCCTGAATTTCATGTTATGCCTTTTATGACAAATTGTGAATTATCCTCTGAATCCTTAATAAAGTGAAAAGAGAGGAAAAGAAAAAATATACCCACTCATTTTCAAGCACAATTTTGTAGATATTGTGTGTGTGTGTGTGTGTGTGTGTGTATATATATATATATAAATTCCATGTATTTAAAATTATATACAAAAAGCAACTGCTGAGCAATCATTCATTTTAAGGAAAACGCTAGCACCTCTTCCAGGTCCTTAATCCTGGTAGGATGAGAAAAGCAGTAGCTGCAGAGGAATTGGGATTTACATCAACCTCACAGTAATGGGGTCCTTCTCCGCAGCATGGTGCTATACTCCCGGAGCAATGAACTGTGCAGATCCTTGCAAATTCCACAAATCTCCGCCCCTCTCCCACTGTAATTACACCATCAGCACTTCCACCCAAGCATGCTTGTCCACAGGTTGGATGCTTTCAAACTTGTCACAGGTTTTGCACCAGGATAATTATCAGCATACAAGCTCTCAGAGGAGCAAAGTTATTTTCATTATTTCATTGATGTTCCCTAAAAAAATCCCATTATCTATGTTCATGCACCTGCACATCAGTCCACCCCACAGCCCTACAACTCCCAAATCCCTTGGCCAAACACTAAGTTACGGACTTGCATATCTTGCAAAGTCAGGGCAATTTGGCCATGAACAGAAGAGCCCACAAGCGTCCTTCCAGCTGGAAACTAGCAGCACTTTTAGACACAGCCTATCTCCGTCCTCTTTGAAACCAATCAAGTTTCAAAACACTTTTAATGGAAAAAAGGATTTCTCACATGCAACAAAAACAAACCCAAGAACATTTATGGCCAGGACACTGCGAACATCTTAGGAGCAGATATGAAAATAATTTTTCCTCCCCCTCTTTCTTTTCCACCATAATGAGGAAGGTGAACTTCCATCTAACTAGAAATATCTTTATACAAATTAAGTTTTGTGCTAATTTAGATTTCTCCACCAGGAAGCAGATGCATTCAGAAGACAGACATAATTTATGAACTCTAGTAGCCTTCATTGCAAAGTGAAAAAAAATATGGATTTAAATAGTTTCAAGCATCATTTTGGCAGCACATGCCCTGCTTTCATCCTGGACCTGTGTGAATACAATAGCTTAATGAAAATTAATGAGGAAAGCCTGTTTTCAGGGACAAGAGAACCAAATGCAGGTAACTTTTTAACAGAACTTCACCTTTAAAGAAATTCATTATCAAGCTCTGTTCTTTTTAATACTATGGAAAAAGGAAGATTCCCCAGCTTAAATGCTTTGTGGTTCTTGGATCAAATCTTTGCAAGTAAAATTTCTATTAATTAAAATAGCAATTTACTCTGCTAGAAGTGACACTTGGGCAATGCTAACAGAAACCCTTCACTTCTGTCAGGTGGCATAACTGGTACTTTGTAAGAACAAGCGATAAATAGCTTTAGCATCATAATTCTGTAGACATTATTTACATATTTGGGCCCCAAACTCAAATTATTATAATCAACACTAATTCCCAAAATGAATTCACAGTTTCTTGTAACTCTAGAAACTGGGTTGTCATGGTGAATATTTATGAGGTTGGTAAAACAACCTTATGGGATGTGTTCTCATTCAGACACATATGATGCACAAAAGGAATTTCTGTTTTTTCATACAAACTGGTCTGTTGAAAAGGAAGGTTTTCATAGGCCCAACAATTCCTGCGCAGGTCCACACCCTGTATGTGTCCACAGCTACAATTCACCATAGTTTCAGCTCTTCTTTTCTGGATATTGCTGCCTTTCTCAGAAGTCAGTCCTGCTACTTGCCCAGCTTCTTCCTTCAGGCTTTTGCTGGAGGAGTGCCTGCACTTTAGGGGGAATTAAATAAAGATATTCACAAGTAGCTGCATACCTCCCAACAGTTAAATTCCCTAATTGGGATGAGCGCCATCAGAGGTGACAGTTGCTTGTACCATGGCTTGTGAACTTAAAGGACCTTGGCTTCAAGAGTTTGGTTGACTTTCCTTTACTTAACATATGCCTGAGACAGCATCACTGCAATGAAGGAGGTTTTACTAATGGAGTTTCCCCAGCACATTAGTATAACTCCAAATATTAGCTCCATGCTTTTAATGGGAATTTTAATAATTTATCACTTGGATTACCAGAGCTGTGATACCTAGGCTTCCCTGTTAATAAATCTTAATGCTGAGCAAACTGACACTGAACAAGTCATCTAAACAATTTCATTCTTTATATTTACAGTTATAATTGCCAACAGGAAAAGCTCGTTCTTGTTCTTAGAATGCTCTATTGAGTGATTTCACTTAAATTAACACGTTCACATGGACCCAAAGTGTCTCGTGTCTAAAAATCTGACCCTTACTCCCTGCCTAGAGAAAGAGTCATGTCCCGGTTATGGAACTGACTACCTCAATTTTTTAAAAATTTCTGTGAAATTGTCCTGTGAAATTGGTTGAAAACTATTCTTTATTAATTTGGAGGAAGATTAATGTGCTTATCTTCACATTTTAAACATAACTCTAGCTGCATACATTATGGTTTAATAACTTTATTTCTGACTCTTACTGGTTTCTTTTCTCTAAATGAGATGCCCGAGTAACAAACAAACTTCAGAAGAGAAAATACAGTTAAAAAAATATCCCAGCTGAGGGGCTGCAACGCTGGCCTGTTCACATGGTTGTAAAACACCACCAGAAGCTGCTCGAGTCCAGTTTTATCAGAACGGGAGATGGGCAGTTACCCTTTGCAATCATTTGGATAAGTACACACCAAAGGAAAAGATGTCACCCGGTACTCATTTTCAACTGGGTACCTGCCAGCTCCACTGGATGTGCCTTGGGTCTGTTAGTGGAAGAGGCAGCGAATGATTGATCCTGCTCATCCTTTCCATTGCAATCACGATTACAAATCGCCTACTGTGCCTAGCCTCGGTTCTTTGTTTTGCAGAATGAGAAGCCCTTGCTTACTCATCCGTGTACAGAGGCTCCTTTACAACTGATTTTGTTTGCTACCTTCCTTCAGAGCGTTTCCAGCTCTGCTCTGTCCTGTCAGGATGCAGGGGCACCACTCCATACAGTAACGTCAGGATACCATCATGACGTCCTCCTCTGTTATTTTCCTAATAATGACTAGGATTGTGTTTGCTTTTCTTACTCCTCCCGAGCATTAAGTTGACATTTTCATTAAGATATCTATTACAGTGCTAATGTCTCACTCCCTTGTGGTAACAATCAGCTCAGAACCCATCATCTTATGTGTGAAGCACAGATTTTTTCCCCCACATATGCATAGATTTACATTCTCCGCAGTGAACTTCATCTGCAAACGTAGTGCCCGGTCACAGGCTCGTTTACCCACTCTTCACAACGAACCACTTTCACTAACCCGAATAATGTAGCACCCTAAGGAAGCTTTGTCACTACCCTAGTCACCCCTTTTTTCAGAAAGCCATGGAAGGACATAAAAATTTCTGATAAAATAGGTAGCACATTGACAGGTGATTTGGCAGTAAATAAATCTTCAAATAACAGCAACTTAATTTTCAAAGCTTACTGCCACTGTATCATCCAAAGATAAAACTTCAAAGTGGTAACTAGGTGTACTTATTGACCTAATCTTGAAATAAAAGTCCATTTCTCAGGACAGGCTTGCAAAGAAATTAGATTCTAGTAAGACATCTACATTTTTATGAAGGCAGTTCAAAGGAAAGAAGAATATCTAGTTTGTCACCTAGTGCCATTTCATACACTGGTACGTGCTAATAGCAAGTTTACAACTAGATAATCATGCTCATTCTAATTTGGAACTCCAAAGGGAGAAAGGATATCTTGCTTCATTATTCATTGACCTGAGCAGAGGTATCTGTTCCACTTAGCATTTGTTTAAGAGAAATGTTTTCATATTAAGAGAGATTTAGACTTCAAACACCTGGAAAAAAGAATTTCTTAATCATCCAGACCTTGAATAGTAAACATATTCCAGTTTTCTATATTCCACTTCAAGCCTGGTAAAAAAAAAAAAAAGAAAGAAAGAAAAAAGGCAAAAAACATCCCACAATCTTCCCTGTTTAATATTGGAGTGAATTTGATTTTGCTTATGAAAATGGAATTCTGCACTGTCAGAAGACAAGAGCTATGTAAAGCAAATGGAAAGGAAAACTACACTGCAGATCCCAGAGTCATAAGTCAAGATTCAAGACCAGTTTAAGCATGATGGGAAAATGCAGCCTGTCATTCATCACCAGATCTGTATCAGTCCGGTTGATCCACTATCGCAATAAAACTCTTACTGGTATTATCACATAGTACTGCAGGGTTATTTTTCTCCACTCAGAGAGGGAAAAGAGTCCAATAAGAAACATCCTGTAATTGTCTTTTGATTCTCGGATTTTATGTCTGAGCACAATGCATATTTATACTTCATCCATGCATGTGTATGCACTATCCATATATCCATACATGCACACACATCTATACATACAAGCCAAAAAGCTCACCAAAAATTATTTGTTCAGGTCTGATTTTTTTTCCCCCCTCTCCTCCACCTACACATGAATTCTTTTTTGTGTTGCAATAAACTGTTCCAGAAGCTTAAAAAGCTGCCTAAGCATTTGCATTTTTCCTATAGTTCAGGAAACAAATTTGCACCAACAGATTAGCCCTGAAAGAAAGAAAATATGAACAAATATTTTAAAACAAGTTTAGAGCTTAATCTCGCAGCTTGCTTGAGGCAGAAGTTGAAGTGCCGTCAGAAGTTTTCAGTATCTTACAGTGTGATTCTTCATTTTGGTCTTGATCTTTTATCCCGATTTATTAGACTAGCAATGATTTTTTGTTTCATGTTCTTTCTAATACCCTGCTTTACTACAGCAGTTACTGAGAAAAGTACAGTAATAATATTGTAATATTCTAAATATCCCCAGAGAAATGGAATCCAGCCTCCCTGCGACCACGCGACAGCAGAGGTCTCCGCACGGCTCAGCTGGAGAGGGACCGGCAAGAGGCATCGTGGGTCTGCAGGAGACCTTGGGCAGAGGGAGTTAGAGAGAGAAAGACCTTGGGCATAGTGAGGACAGGCTGAGGTTAAGCATGGACTGAAAGCTCAGCTGCATGGTCATGTTGGAGGATAAGTCATGCCCAAAAGGGACTACAGATGTAGTCATCCTCAGGGCTTGGAGAAACAAATTCACAGGCCACATGGAAACATCCAGACTTTTTTTTCCCCTACAGATATCTTGTTTTGTGCATTCCTACATGTCATGCTGGACAAGGGTATCAAGGTTTAAATAAACTAAGGTCCTGCATTGCTAAGACATGGCGATAGTATGCTATTCATGCTTATGCATGTGTTTATGCCATATCAAATTGCAAGATGTTATAATAGAGCATTTTACTTATTACAACAGACAATTTACTATTTATTTTGTCAACACACATTTGGAAGTAACCTCAAGAGAGAAAGAAGTGGCTCAAGTAAGACCACTATTTGTACTGCAATTATTTTTCTAGCTATATAGGTGCATAGTACCAAGAAAATCCCAGTGAAAGTTTCAACACATCTTGCATAAATCAGCATGCTTAGCAGAATAAACAGTACCAGGAGTAGGGGAAAAAAAAATTGTTTCTTCTGTGATCTTTAAGTAAATCCACCCATACAGACCTCATTTGAGACGAGAGCAACAGGAGGGAGGGGAAAAACCCTCCAGGACAAAGCAAGTGTGTAAGCCCCCATTTGGCAAGTGTAAGACTTAGCACTCCTGCAGTGCTGAAATGCAGCTTGGGGCCTGAAAAGCACCTACTGAAAAACTGCAGGTGATGGAGCTGTAGATATTTATGGGTTTAGACAATGTCAATCAGATAGAGCCACAGGGGTTTTGTTGGTTTTGCTTTGCTTGGTTAAAAGGAAAAAAAAAAAAAAAATCACTTGGCTTTCTGTTTCACATTGTGCTAAGACTTTTTTCCATTTCACCTCAGAGCTTCAAGTCTAAAAAAGAAATGAAGACAGAATCACTAGGGCTGATAAGACACTGAATCCTTTCTTGGAAACCCTGAGATAGCACAGGGCTCCAGAAGCACCATCCACCACCAGCCTTCCCCATCCACCATACACTCCGGTCTGCTGCAGGGCTTCCTCCCACAGCCTCCCTCCTTGCAGACTTTTCCCTCAATGTTTGGGTTTTTTTGTTTTGTTTTGTTTCTTTGTTTGGGCAGGATTAACTGAGATTTTGAAATGATAGGATGTACCATGGATTGACATGGTTTGAAGAAACCCCAGAACATCTCTTTTAAAAGTTGCACCAGTCATGATGTTTTGGTGGGTTTGGCTGGGATGGAGTTAATTTTCCTCATAGTAGCTTGTACGGGACTATGTTTTAGATTTGTGCTGGAAACACTGTTGATAACACAGGGATTTTTTTAGCTGTTGCTGAGCAGTGCTTATGCAGAGCCAGGGTGTTTTCTGCTTCTCACCCCACCCCACCAGCGAGCAGGCTGGGGGGACACAAGAAGCTGGGGGGGACACGGCTGGGAAAGCTGACCCCAACTGACCACAGGGATATCCCACACCGTATGACGTCATGCTCAGCACGTAAAGCTGGGGGAAGAAGGAAGAGGGGATGTTTGGAGTGATGGTGTTTGTCTTCCCAAGTAACCATTACGTGTGATGGAGCCCTGCTTTCCTGGAGATGGCTGAACACCTGCCTGCCCATGGGAAGGAGTGTACGGCTTTTGCTTTATCTGTTAAACTGTCTTTATCTCAACCCATGAGTTTTCTCACTTTTACTCTTCTGATTCTCTCCCCCATCCCACAGGGGCTGAGCAGCTGTGTGATGCTCTCGATGCCGGCTGGGCTTAAACCACGACACATGGCATTAGTGCAAAGCAGAATCCTCTCAGGGGTGCAGATCCCTAAGCCTCAGCCACATGCATTAAATGTTTGCCTCAACCTTTAATTATTAATGAGTTTTCAAGTAATAAGAAAATATACATATATTGATGTTTAATGGACAGTGGAAATAGGATTGTCTCCAGAGCAATTTTGTTTTGATTTTGCAGACTTGCTGCTCTAAAGAACAAGAGTCAGGATAAGTTAACCACAAACACTGTAGGCAGACTAAAATTTATCTTCTCTTCAAAAGTCTCTAGGTCCCCCTAACCCTGCTCCTCAGCTGGCACCGGTTTTACCTAGCTCCACTGAGCTAACAGGAAAGCTTATTCAACATCTCATAATATTTTTGTTGCTCTTAATTTCTGTGGCTGCTCCATCCTGAAAAGCTTGAAAAGCTCTTCCTCCCCAAAGCTTTTCTACCCAAGGGGACACACAACTCCCAGCCTCACTACTTATACTTCTACAATACTGAATAAGTGAAACCTGCCATGGGGCCACTCATATACATATATATATATTTGAGAAACCAGTAAAGAGTCAGAAAAAAGAAAAAAAAAAAAAACCAAAACAGGCTTTGTGGGAGTCCCCAGTCTGACAAGCCTATAACTACTTGAGGCTTTTAAACAGGTTACAGCTTTCCCTAAGAGATAAAACTGCACTTGCTGCTGCTCAGCTGAGAACCTAATAACAAATAATCCCAGCTGAGACATACCAGCAAAGCTTGATTCTGCAATCATTGAGCAAAAAGCCTGTCCTTCGGACCTGCTGGCTTTCTGCAGCATGCTGTCTCAATCCACTGAATTTTCTTGCTGTGAAATCTAAAGGTGACTTCATGAACTGCAGTATCTTCAGCTAATTCAGTCAGATGCAGTCAGTCTGTAATGACCACATTATACAATATTGGCTTGATTTGGTTTGTTAATTCTGCCCTCCTCATTTGAGATTTAAGACTGCATTGTTGCAGATGAAATGTGCAGATGGGGCCTTTTCATACTCCCCGTTTCCTGAAAACATACATCCTTAGGAAGCTTTAAAGGACAGATCCAACAGGACAGGAAATTAAGGCCCCATCTCCCAAACATCACAAGATCAGATAAAAAAAAAAAAAAGGAAAAAAACAATCAAATCACAGCGTTCACAAACAAAGGAACTACACATACTAAGCAGCCCCAGATGGTGCCAGTCGGGAAAGGTAAAACCAGCCTATTCATTTTAACACTGAGATTTGTCACCATTTCAAGGATATGGATTTGGACCTAACCCATAAGTCCCATTAAGATCCTGACCAACGGCATGGGAGCTGTTTTGGGACTAAAACTGCCCTGGGCCACTCTTAATGCACCCACTGGAGATGCTGGTAGACATCGAGGCCTCCTTCCTCCTTTCCCAAGCCACACCACCACACCGAGCAATGTTTTCCCTGACGGAAAGCAGAAGACCATGGTGGATGTACTCTCTGAGCAATGGCCAGGGCAAAGACAAAAACCATGCCCCCAGTTTAATATAGTCTTGTAAATACTTTCTACCTCTTTCACTACATGATGGGGATCAGCCGAAAGACACCTGAGGATCATTAGTAAATCAGGCAGGCAGAACACGTAGTCTCCGTTTCCACTAATGAGACTATTAATTTGCACTCTAAGAGAAGCCTGGCTGGTCAATGAGAAGAGAGACTGAAGTCTTTGATACAGTGTGCAAAGCTGGATCGTCTGGAGGACATTTATGTGGGTTTACTTTGAGATATCCTATGCAGCTGAGACTGTCATTTCATTTGCTGTGCAAGATGCAATACAGCTGCAGCTTGCACACTGTAATAATGGTAATTTGAGTTTTTGGAGTACTTCCAAAAAACCCCAAACCAAATGAAACCAACCCCACACCACACTTCACTCACTGTAAACCCCCAGGGATCCTATCATCAGTGCTTGCTCTTACTTAGCTCTATTAGAAAATACTAACTTGATCTTGTTCTGGAACTCCATATCCACCCTTTCTCCAAACTAAACAAAAATGCTGCAATAAGTTCTTCCAAGTAAAAGAAAACTCAAATATTCTGTGACAAGAAAACGCCTTTCCTCGCTGTCTGGTATCACCGCGCAGGTCTCTGCCATGAAGGACACAGTAGCCTCTCTGTTGGGTTCCCAAGAGCAAAAATTAATATGACTGAACTCACAAGCATGAAATGCCAGAAAGAATACAGCAAGAAACCTTGCTTTTAAATGCCTGTATCTTTTCTGCGTCTAAATGGCAGAAACTCAATTCACCAGAAGTTTGAAATTTTCTGTCATCAAGCAGCAAGATAGAGCCCTTAGGTTTACACATGAAAGAACCTGACTGATCACATCTCTTCTTTTCAAGGTGCTTTTATAGTGCCTTCAATTTTTAAAGTTAGCCCATTACACCAAAGATCTTTCACAGCTGAGCCTGCAAGTGAAACATCCCATTTTTGCCAAGTTTGATACTACAAGAATGTAAGAAATACCACCATCGTACACGGAACCACTGCCAAGCTACAATAAGGTCACAGAAGTGAACTTTATTGACTGAAAAGCTGAAGAAAAGGTCGAATGGTCACAAAGAGTCACATCCCTACAGATTCAGTTTGTGTGTGAGAGTATGGTGGGGTGAGGGTGGAAGCTATAGTGAAATGTTATATAAATGTTAAGTTGAAGATGCTACCTTAATGCTATGGTTATATCTCTAGAAACTGCAGTATTAACAGGATATATCTGTCAAAATCTAGAGATTCAGGTTTAAAAAAAGCAAATGTTGGCACTGGGTGTTCATCTGCTCCATTTATCATGGATTGCTGAAAGCAGTAAAGGTCAAATCACTACTTCTACGGAAAACTCTTTACAAGTGGATAAACTTTGGCCATGGTAAGGAAAGGTCAGATCAATAATGCTATGTAATCCCTCAGAGCCAGCCAACACTCATTATTTGGAAGATTGCAAAGATCATTTTGTTGCTGGGGCAGTTTTCACCATACCAGCAGGTACTGGCAATGCAAAGGAAAACCAGCCCTTCCACCCCCTGTGCTGGGCTCTCCGATGTGAAAGGGAGGTATGGACTGGGTTAATTTTAAGCATATGCTTCTCCATCAGACTCTTTTGTAAAGCATTACAAGCTACCATAAAACGTAAGCCCTAAGCTTAGGACTTAAGCCTAGAAGTATCAAGTGGCTCTCATAGGCAAGGGTTTTCTCTGGTTTTTTGAGCATCCCCTTGCTGGGCAGTCCATTTTTGTAGACAGAGGAAGCCAACACCCAAAGTGCAAAAGCACTGTGATCCCAAAGCACTGCAATCCCAACCCAAGAAACTTCTGCTGAGACCCAAGCCTCACTAGCACCTTCTCCCACTGGGGAAGGGAGTGGGGAGATGCCTCCAGCCCAGCGGCATCTCCTGAGCAGCCAGGAACAACCAAAAAGCCAAAGTGCTCTTACGATGCTCCCTTATAAAGGGACTTGTGGTTTCTTAAGAGGTGAATAAGAATCTCTGTGCTCCTCTGTGAGCACAGCCAAGCTCATCTGCACCAAAAAAAGCTAACCACAACTGGGATGAAGTATTTTTCTAAATTTCCTTAGTGATAAAATGCCATTTTAAAAGCAAATTACCAAAAGGAAGCCTTGCTCTCATCAGTCAAGGTTCCAGTCCAAATTGGTATGGATTCTTTATAATTTATTGCTTTCATAACGGCATACAAGAAGCTATACAAATATTTGAATCTCTATTATAAACAGAAGCTTCTCCTGTTAGATGCCTAGAGGAAAGCAAAGCTATTTTTCAAGGAAGTTTTCTTACCTACTCAAGAAACAAGAAACCCAAACTCTCTAACAAAGAGAAAGGTTTTACTCGAATCATTTGTTTCAGACTAATCCCCATACTACAGGATAACATGAACTATTGCTTGTTACAATGCTACTTGATACTGGGAAACCCTTGTGCTTCTGTAGAAGGATTGACCACTGGGAAAGAGCTGCCAGGAGAAGGAAGCACATTGTTACAAGCACAGAGAACTTAATTATCACTAAATTTAGCACAGAGGCAGTAAAAGCTATTGAGAAAGTAAATGGATTTCTATTTAAATCTTATGTTTTCCCTTTCTAATTTCACCAGACAGAGAAGCAGCACAATACACTTAATCAATACTTATTGTATCTACGGTAGAGTCATTACTTTTCTTGCCATTGCACATTAGGTTGTTGCACATTTTCAAAACCTGAGTGTCACTAGCGTGGGCTTTGTGAGACCCCCTGGAGTGACAGCCCCGTCTACAGGGTGGATGGAGGAGCTTTGTTCTGGGCCTGATTTTTCTCCAGGGTAGAACGAGCTTTTCTACTCTTATCCCATCAGACCCTTCTATTTAAAATATTATAAGGTTTGAAAACATATTCAAAGCACATTTGAGACCATTGCCTGGCTAGAATCCAGAGACTGACCCAGCTGGAAGAGCAGACTGCTCTTTCTTATACTAAAGCACCAAGCCATCCATTTGCAGCAATTTCATATAATGGATTTTTAAGGACACAAAGCAGTTTTGATTGTTTAGTCTCATTTGCTATTTGACACAGCACACAGAATTTCCCCTATCCATTCCAGCACTGAAGAACATAACCCTTGGCTGAGCAAAGACTTGAAGAAAGAGAGGACCCCCCAGACCCACAGGCAAATGGCCCTGGTCACCAATTATCCTTACAGCTGTCATTATTTTTGCCTCATTTTCTACTTGCATTCATCTCTTTCTGGCAGCTGAGATGTGAAGGCTGTCTAGGTGAGCCTGTCCTGATGCCCTGTGGGGAGGCAGTGCAGAAAGCAGAGGGTGGTGAGCTGGGCTCGTGCATCCTGCAAAGGGGATGTGCTGCCGCTACTCCTCCCAGGTGAAGTTTCCTAAAGGAGCCTAGTGCCATTGAGCACAGGCATAGTCATCCTTCCTCTAGGGCTGTCTGCAAGGACTACAGGTTTTTCTCCATGAAGAAAGTTGGAAGGCTGCTTTTTTTTTTTTTTTTTTCTTTTTAAAGCAATAATGGTGGAGAAAGTGGTGAATAGAATGCATGCCCTGTGCTGCATGCAACAACCCTGGTTGAGAAGAGCAGCTCTAGGACAGGATCCAGTAGGAAACACCACATCGTAAGAGCATGAGCTGTGGTGGCAACTAATTAGCAGTGGAGTGTACTGCTGCTGGTCTTTTTTAAAGGATCAAAGACGATGAACTTGGCAATCTAACCTTGAATTACTACACAAACTTTGGACTCCCCTGCAAGCACCAATTTATCCCTTTAGTCTTTTCCCGCATGACTTCCACTGACCAGCTACACTTTGCCCAGGCTCTTTGAGAGGGTGGGAGTGACTTGCAGCACGGGGGTGATGTGTTTCCTCAGTCATTATCCCTGCCACGACAGACTTTACTGATACTCTCTTCAAAGCTTGCCACACATAGCTCGTCTCAAAAGAAAGACCACCTTTGCCAGTCCATTAACTAGGCAATGCACAACCTAATCCTCAAAGTGAGTGTATGCTGTGAAAAGCAAGCCTGCTCAAAAACACCAAGCTTCTCCTCTTCAGAGCTCTGTAATCTTCAATTTAACCAGCATTAATGTCTCAAAACCCGATGCTGCTCCTCCACTGTCCAGTAAGCTGCTCTCTAAAGCTATTAATACAGACTTTTCAGTCCAAGGTAAAAGCTCAGAGTCTCACAATATTGCTGACCCATTTCATTAAAGAGCAGTTTAATAAACGGTAATGGAAAGAGGCAAGGCACTCAGAGCTGCTTTGCAAGTTATGAGAATGGTAAGCAAAAAATAGCACTGTGAAGCGTTTATCCCTTCATCTCACAAATAATTAGAAATACATGAGATTGCGCTACGCTTTTTAAGTAGGCTATAGTAATAGCTTGTGGGAATGCAATTCAATGACAGTAGTTTATCACGGTAAGTCAGCTCTGTAGGGTTACAGTATGACAAGTCTAAATGGGAACCATTTGTTTCCCTTCTGCATTGCAGCAGAAGCTGGTGTACTTTTTATGGGAGCATCATTGACAGTCTCCAACTGTTATTTTTTTAAATTAAACGCCGTGCCTACCGAGTTAATAGGCGTTCAGTCAGTAAGGTTTCTCTATAAGTTCCTGTAATAGTGCACACAATACTTCGTAGTAACAGATAATAAAATTTGACAAAGCATTCTGTAATTACTGCTCTGCTTTATAGAATATTACTAATATGCGTACTGTGCCACTCTTGTAATGAATGACACATCACTGAGAGCCTCCTGCTTCTTTAAACTGAAGGCACACAAAAGTAGCTGAGTTGAAACATGTAAGTGGGTTTGTTGAAAAGCCAAGAGGCTTTACTGTTTGTGAGCACATGAAGAACAAAACTCTGCCTTTCTAGGCAGTCCTACAAGTCCTTATCCATCCCCCTGTCAGCATTGATTTCTGTAACATGCTCTGCAGAGGTCTTACCTTGGGACCTCTTGGGAGCAGAAGGTAAGGCAATACCTGCTTATGAAAGGACATGTTGCCCAGAAAGCCTATGTCATTAGGTGATGGAGCTCCAAGATACATGGTCCTCCAGCTCACGGGAGCTCTTACTTTGGGAGAGGAGAAACCAGACAAATCTGCTCTGACCTAAGAGACACCAGGATGGCTAACATGCTAGAGAGGTAGCAAATGCTGTAGCCTTTTACCCCTCTAATTCTCATTTACTACAAAATAGGTTACATGTAGGATGGCTGCAGAATCTATTCTCTGCCCAAAAATTGTCAAGCCAGATCTCATCTCCTCTGCACCTATTCTTACATTGCTGACTGGCCCCTGCACACCTGCAGCTCTGGATATATCAGCTCCTGCTCCTTCTTTGCATCCTAACAAGCATTTATCTGGTCCCAGTAACAAGGAAGTATTCAAACTCCAAAGTAGCTTTAAAGAATTGTTTCAGTCCTACTAAATTAAACCAGCTATTACAGAAGAATAGCTTTACCACTGGACTGTAGCACATGAATAAATTTTCCTAGAGCAGGTTGGTTTTATTCCATCAACCCATCTCCCTTTTCAATGATACTCTGTCCCTCACATTGCCCCAACAGATTTTTGTATGCATAACTTTTTCCAGATGGCAGATTCAGTGCAGACAGTAATTTACATAATTTAAATCTGCTTACTAGCATAAATTATATCACAACACACCGTGGGTTTTTCTTTCAGCTCCCTGTGTTGCTCACACCGATGTCTCAGCAGTGCCCATGCACGGTGATGGATCGCAGGTGGCCCTGGAGAGCTGCGCTGTGCTGTGGGCTCAGCGATTGCACAGGGCAGCTCCGCAGGTGGAAGAGCTGAATCAGAAAAATATTTCTTCATGGCCATAATTCATATCTGAATGTGCTCCAAACAGCAACATCAGTGTATTAAAGTGAACTCCATTAGCAGACTTAGCTGGATGGCTACTCCGGTGCAAGAAGGTCAAGGAGAGCTTCTGGTTACACATTTGGATTTTCTCACAAGGGAAAATACAAAATAGGTTGTGTTCCAAGCAGGCTGAAATGAATACACTCTCAGTGATTATCTTCTTCCTTACCCTCCCTACACAAAGTATGTGTTCAATTCTTTATTATTTGAAGAAAACAGTTTTAACATTTTTAGCTCAATTTATTAACTTCTGAGAAAATGTAATACGCCTCCCTGCAAATATTTTGTCATCGAAATGTATTTATATCAAGTTTTATTACTGCATTGGTCTTTATTTGGCAAACCATATTGTTACAGCTCAAAATAAACACTAAGAAAAATCTCAGAAAGCCACTGTGATCTTCAGGAGATCATCACATTCCCGCTCCAGATGGGATTTGAAGGGGTATCTGTGCCAAGACCAGTGCATTTGTTCAGATTTGTACAATGCACCTGTACGTAAACTTGTGAGCATAGATATGAAAACGCCCAGCAGTGATCAGCAAGTCAGTATGATGAGAGGATCATGGAGTCTTCCCATCCCTCCCCATGCCTCTCTGCCACACAGTGCGTTATGGAATGGCTTAAAAGTAGAATAAATAAAATCAGAGCTCTGTTTTGTTGAACAATAAAGAGGACTAGCTCCAAGAAAGCCCAGTTGCTGACTCTCCAAGAAATTGTGGACAAAGGCAATGCAATTATTCCCACTGAGCTTAAAATGAGCAGAAAGGAAGCACTGAACACATAATTTAAGACTTTCAGTAAGAGCAACTTGGGCTGCACAAAAGTGATATTAAACCAGTGCAAAGTGGCTATGCTCTCACATTGGTCTGCTTTCCTTAAACCATGGCTATGTAAGAGTAGGAAACATTTTCCAATAGCAAAGGCAGGTCTGTTCATAAGAAAATACAAATATCCAGTTTTCTACTGGTTTTATAAGGGAAGACTTCCAAGTCATACCGTGGTCCCTACAAAAATTCTTTCTGTATATAGATATATAAGACTTTCTCATCTGCTTTACAAATTGTACTAAGAGCACACAGTTGAAAGAGCAAGGATAGAAAGTTATGCTGACCACTAAAATCTGTCAGGTGCAATACTTTCATGGTCCAGTGACCTCTGCCAACGTGGTCCAATGTAGACTAGGACTAGCAGAGATATCACTCTTGTGCCTGCCTGGAAAGCTGGGATGAGTGGAAAGGTCTTAGAACTTACATATGTAGCACAAAAAATGATGTCACACTAAATGCCAGCATTTAAGTTGCCAGAATTAAATGCCAAATTCAATGCCAGAATTAAAGTAACCTAATCCAAACACTCAACCCCCTCATGCATTCCTGATGCTTTTTCTAACTACACAACCCAACTTTACCCCACTTCCCCCCTATGCCATAGGATGGAGTCTGTCAAAGTTAAAACTATTCCACAAAGAGCTGTTTTATTCTATAAATAATATTCTATTCTATATGGCTTGCTTTCTCCTCTTTGTTTGGTGAGGGAACCAACATCTTTGCACATACATTTCAAACCTCAGTCTGCATCGCCACTTTTCTTTCTGATCTCTCCTATATGCTCATCACAATATCATCAGGGCATTTCATTATTCAGTCTGGGGAAGAAATGGAAGCAATTTTCATTTCACAAAGTGAATCAAAAGCACAGAGACCAAGAGCAAAGCTTTTCCTTCATTTTGGGTACACAGTCTGGAGTAGGGAGGGAGAACTGGAGAATACTTGGATGTACTTATAGATTTCAGATGCAACTGTGACTGCTCAGACCCTATGATGATTAGCTGAGCATCCAGAAGAGCAAAGAGCACACCAGGATCTCTGAATCATGACCCAAGTGACCCACACACAAATGCTGTCATCGAGACAAGCTCAGAGGAGAAGATCCCCCCCAGCATTCGAATCTATTAGCTAGGATATTGCTCTTCAGCTGTCTGCAGTCCCTTCTCTCGCCTACACACTTCCCAAAATCCGCAACAAGAGACATAGGGCTCGGCCAGCTATAACCTCCTGCCTGCTACAGCCCTGCTTTATCTCCAGGACTTGGTTGGAATCTGCCTCTCCAGTCACCAGAAGCCAGGCTGAGATCAAGGCAATCGCCTCTTTATAATTCAAAGCAACACATTGATGAGAAACGTGTCTCTGCGTGGCCAGTTGAGATGCAATCGCTCAAAACAGAAGCCTACTGCCAAATATGTAGTTATTCACCTTCTAGAGAACTCCAGTTTATACCGAACATAAGTTTCTGTCCTGAAATATACCCAGTAGCAACTGAAACATGAAAGCACTCAAAACAGAAATGTGCTGGCAAACATGAAATGCAAATGTATTCATCTTCCAGAGAGCCCCACTATGTGCAGAACATAAGTCTGAATCCCAAAATAATACCCAGTACCAACTAAAACACACATTTCCCCACATCTTTTCTTGTTTCCATCAATTTAGCAGCACAATGAAGCAATTTCCATCGTTAACATATGCACCGTATTAAGGCTAGCCAAGATTTAACATTCTTTTGTTAATTTGGCAGAGGGGGAAGACACAATAGAAGAGCGCCCTACAATTTGCAGCCATCTGTGATACTGAAAACAGTAATAAACTTGAAAAGTGCTGTTATTATACATGTTATCACTCCTAGCAAGCCAATGTCTTCAAACATTTATGCCTTTTTTGTCTAAATTAATGCCTCTTAATTTCTGTATGAAGAAAGTGTTTTCAGACTTCTCTTCCCATTATATGGCCATTAATCTTGTCCACTGGTTTGAGCTCCCCTAGTACAATACAATTTACACTGTCGGAGATCACTGGATAAGTCATACTCAATTATAAATGTAAGATGCTAAATTACTTAATGCTGTTATTTTTAGGGTTGTGACAGGCACCACTAGTACTCGGTGTCTTAGGCCACTTCATCTTCACGCAGAGAACACCTCCCAGTCTGATGCGGCACATCCATCACCAAACTCATTGCTTTGCTTATGAAATGAACAGCAAGTCTCCCAACAGACAATTAAACAAATATTTTAAATTAAAATTTGGGTAAGAATATTCATAGGCTTCTCATAGTGACAGGTCTCTATGTAATTGCTTCCCCCACCCCTGCTTGAATATGTTTGCTGTCCTGATGATGAATCTCCCATCTACCTTCTTCTGGGAAAAAATTACACAGACTTCTCAGCATGCGAGTGCCGCGGGTCACATCTATCATCCTCAGGCCTTTGTTTTACTTTTAATTACAACACTTCACTCGGGAACATTACTTCAAATCATAAACTTAAGGAGAAAGTAGCTTTTAATTTGCAGAACAGCCATTAAATTCTCTGCTTCGGTGACATTAATTTGCTGGTGCTCTTTGTACTAAAGAAGAGATGATGTTACCTTGCTTTCAGACTTCATGAAAGGATAAGTTTGCCCAAAGTCACAATTGCTTTGAAATTAGTTACGGTTTGTGTTCACATGGTTCCTGTGATACTGCATTTAACTAAGGCCTCCACTGAGAATGACTTTCAATTAGCAGCAATTTTTTTAAACAGATACTTTAAGATCAATCATTTCGCCTGGGACATACGTTTCAGTCTTAACACTCCAGTTTAGTTTTACCCAGTTTGGGTCTCTATTTTTACGTATACGCAGATCCCATTTTTATGAGACCAGCGGGATGAGGAGTTTGACACACCTCTAATCGGTTGCTGAAACGCTTGCCAACAAAACGGACCTGAGAGGGGCTTATGCACACGTACACCCCCTCGACTCTCTGCTGAGCCTAAAATCCACCAGCGTTTCCAGCCAGCTTTTGCATCTCTTCCTTTGTGAGTGGACATTTTCCATCACAATTTGGAAGCAATCACGCTGCTACCCACATTTCAGATCAATAACCAGCACCACAGCATTGCAGTTCAATGGAAAATGCCCCATCAGCCACTGCTGGCTTTATTGGCTTGCCTCTTGCGTTTCCCATAGAAAGAAGGAGAGACAGGGGGCTAGTAGCTCAGGACATTTTGGGCAAAAGAAAAAAGGTAGACTATTTAAATATTACCCTACAATTTTAGGCGCCTAGCTAACTTTGAAAAACTGAATGCTACACTCTGTAGGTTCCTAGTAGAATAGGAAGTTATAGTCTCAAGGATCTTTTGTTGTGGAATTAAAATAAGACCTTAAAAAGAAAAAAACAACCAAACAAAAAAGCAATCGTTACAGTAGCATCCAAAGGCAGCTGCCCTCACTGTATAGCTGAAAGAGTCTTGAAGACAGCATTTGCCCTGACCAGCAATTTTCATCCAAGGCAAGAGTACAAAAATAAACAGACAAAATGACTGGAATAAAGTCACGTTGCTCTCTCCCAAGCAAAAGTGGTGAACGAGGCGGGGAGACAACAAAAGTAATGGACGCATGATGGGCTGCCTGAAAGCCTTCCCCAGCCCAAGCAAGGGCTCTGAAAGGTGCCCACTGACTCCAGAGGGATCAGCTAAAGGGAAGACCCATTGCTCACCCAGCCAGATTTTCTTGTCCATCACACCAAGAGAAGATGCAAAAACACACCAAGCTAGCATCCTAACAAAGCAACACAGAAGGTTATTACTTTTAACTACATATTTGGATTGCATTTGAAAAAAATCACCTGCAGAACTTAAAGGGCAAAATCCCACTCAGTCTACAAAACCAGGAAGACTTTAATCTTTGAGAGACAAGCCTAGCTATACAAAGCACCTTCTACGTCTTCTTGGTGATATAAAAACAGGTAGGACATGCCAGACTAGCCTGATGTTGATATATGTCTCTCAAAATGAGAGAGGATAACTCAGCTGCTGCATGATTTATGGCAATTTTTGTGGTAAATCTGAAATCCTAAGACAAAAAAAAAAAAAAACAAAAAAAAAACGAACAACAAACTAACAGACTTTTTTGTGACACTAAGATTGTTCTTAATATTAAACATACAGAAGGGAATTTTAAATGCTCTCAGCATTTGCCTCAGCCTGTTCCTGTTAAGGTTAACAGAAAAATCAGCATTACTGTTAATGAGAACATTACTTTCAATGAGAACAGAGAGAACAAGCCTTTGGGTTTCTGTGGCTCATTTGAATTTGGAGGTTTATTTTTTTTTCCCCCCCCACTCCCTGTCGCACAGAGAAAAGATGGTGATATTCTACATACCTTGTGTATCACATGCATGTACATGAAATTCAGAGAGCAATGTATGGACAAACAGCAATAACAACACGTTTCCCATGTGAAGCAAACCCTTGTGTCAGCTTTAGTAAGTGCAGTACGTAAGTTCAATACAGACGCAGATACCATAGGGCCAGCAACATTAAGGGGTCTGAGCATTTCAGTTTATACAGTGAGAACCAGCAAGAGTGGCCTCGTTCAGAATGACAAGAGAGATGCTTCCTAAGGTAGGAAATAGTATTGCTCTGCCACTTTTATTTCCATATAAATCAAAAGCTGCCCATCTAGGAGCACTGCTGGTACCAAATTACCTTTGTACAACGAGCTTTTGCTCAAGGAAAATAAATTCTTTAAGATACACCTGAAATCCAGTAACCTTTTACCAGAATCAAGACTATTTGCCACAGAGCACAAATGCAGAATCACCCTGCAACAGTGTATTTCTACAGGAGATGCACAAGCTGCAGAGATTGTCTTAAACAAAAGCTTGCTTAAAGAACTGCTCATTTATTCGGTTATGAGCATGTAAAACCCTTTAAATACTTTAAAAACAGGTTCATTGAAGCTGTTTAAAGTATTAATAGGAAACTCATCTGAAATGCCTATGTAACTCTGAAAGCAGCTAGCTTACTCTGGGTTTTTTAAATAAACTTAGACAAATATTGTTCAACTGTTTTTTAATAAATGTAAATAATATTCTGAAACAGGGACAAAATGGAAGTGGTTGAGGAGTAGCTGAGCTATATAGCATGTAAATGAATTCCCTACTTAAATATCAGGATGTATATGTGCAGCGTTCAGGAATAAAATGAGCAAAACTTCCACAGCTTGAGAAGAGCTTCACAGAGCTCCATCTTTACTTTTCTGTACCAATAATAAAAGTATTACTTTTATTATTGATACAGAAAAACCAATGAGCAGCAAGGGTGCAAGATTTGCAGATGATACTAGTATTCAGTCAAACCTAATGAAGACCATAAGGAATGCTGAAATTTGGTGAACTTGAGGGCAGATTAAACTTACCATTAACAGGTGAAATGCAACAGATACTGGAAGATATAATTAGATTTACATGCAAATCTAATGGCAACATTCCTGCAGCTGGGATATTAGACCCAGGTTCCTTCACTGAGAAGCAACAGCCTGTGGACAAGTCACCAGACTGGCCAGGCTATGGAGAAAGCTTCTCATCCCCAGAGAAAATGTTGGAGCTTCTCCCACCAGAAAGGGGATGGAGAGGAGCAGTCCCCATAAACCCTCCGGCACATTACAGGGACTGTAGGTCCGCAACTTTCAGGACTGGATATTGGCATTTGTTGGAAAATAAGTAGCAAACTCAAATATGACCAGAAGATACAGTCCCACCCAACAGTTCCTGAGCTTAGGAGCTCCTTGGCATACTGCTGAGCTGTATCTTCTCCTGTCAAGGGCAAGGCAGGTCTAGATGTATAGGGAGAAAGTATAGTGTGATGTATAGGCGACCACAGAAGGCTGTAAGCCCACCTAAGCCACTGGACTGTGAAGCAGACGATTTCATCTAAGAGGATGTCACCTTGCCCAGCCACCACTGCTCAGGATCCGGGCTACTGTTGCCACTGCTGTGGCAGGGACACTTCTGCATGATGGCCAGTGCAGCGCCCCAGCCCATGGCTTCAGTAAAAGACAGATTTAAAAAAAAAAAAAACCAACAAAAAGAAAATAAGAACAGAAAGACTTTGTTTCCTCCTTGAGACTGCACATTGCCAGTATAATGCACGTAATGGCTGGTATATCTAGGTGGTTAGACAATATAGCAATAGTTAAAAATAAGCCTACCATCTATTATATTTTATACAAAGGACAAGGAATGCTGTACTCAGTCACTGCATGAAAGCCTTGGAACGGAAAGGAGATAAAAAGTGAGGAGAAAGATAAAAATAGAGAAAAACTGACATCAAAGGTTTCAATTTTACTTCCTGTTTCTTCTTTTCTTAAATAATTTGCAAGTAATTTATGAGGTGGGAGGAAATATCTCAAAACAGGATTTATAAAATATAATTCTATGTTTAAAAAAAGTTTTTCAAATGACAGTTTACAGCATTTATGATTAACTTACAATATCTGATACGGTTTTAGTAATTCATAAGATACTTCACAAACAGTATATTACCATTCAGAATCCAAAAACCAAAACATCAAATGTCATGAAACTTTATTTAAAAAGAGTGACTCTAAACAGCTGTAAATATTGGTGCTTTATTTGCCTTTGGGCTTCACATTTGTAAGCTACCCTCTGCAAACACAGAAGGCCAGAAATATGTATTTTTCATTAAAAATATGAAGCAAGAATATTTCTGCAAAATGTGGTTGTTGTGGTTTAACCCCAGTTGGCAACTGAGCACCACATGGGCACTCGCTCACCCCCCCACAGTGGGATAGGGGAGAGAATTGGAAGGGTGAAAGTAAGAAAACTCGTGGGTTGAGATAAGAACAGTTTAACAATTGAAATAAAATATAATAATAAATTGTAGTGAAAAGGAAAGCAGGAAAAAAAAAAAGGAAAAAACCCAGGAAAAACAGGTGATGCAACTGTTCACCACCCGCTGACTGATGCCCAGCCCATCCCCAAGCAGCGATCACTGCCCCCTGGCTGACTCCCCCAGTTTATATACTGGGCATGACATCATACGGTATGGCATAGCCCTTTGGCCAGCCTGGGTCAGCTGTCCTGGCTGTGCCCCCTCCCAGTTTCTTGTGCACCAGGCAGAGCATGGGAAGCTGAAAAGTTCTTGACGGGTGTAAGCACTACTTAGCAACAACTAAAACATCAGTGCGTTATCAACTGTTCTCATGTTAAATCCAAAACACAGCACTGTACCAGCTACTGGGAAGAAAGTTAACTCTGTTCCAGCCGAAACCAGGACAGTGGAGCTGGAAAACAAACAGCAAGCTCTTAATACTGATGCATCAACAGTATCTCATCCGACCCTGCTAGCAGATCTGATGAAAAAAGCTTTGCAAATCTGCAAAGTGCTATTTTAGCCAAATCTTCCCTCTTCAGATTTTGCTCTTTCAGTACTTCTTCTGATGGCATAAAGCTACACGGAAACCTGCCTTTGGGATTCACACTAGAGACTCAGAGACAACCTACTGGCTTGAGAAATAAGAGCTGAGGTCACATTTTTGACTACAACATTTCAAAACTTGTTCACTTGTACTGATTAGAGGAGTCTTATTTTATTACTAAAGGATGTTGTACCAGGAAGTGTCACAGCAAAGAAAGGGATAAATGAAGAATTTTGCATCTGACTTTAAAATACCCTGAAAGTACTCAGAAACAAGACCAAACCTCTACCGGGTTGTACCGCTGCTGTTAACATCCAGGCTTGTCCAAGAATTTATCCAGAGTAAGATACGAACTGCTGGGCACATATGAAAGGGGAATGACCTGTTCACTCATCCTCTTACAGGAGAAAAAAAAAAAAAAAAGACAACAAAACAAACACAACCCATAAAACGTAGAAGCTGCTCTGCCTGCCACCCCCTCTGCCAGGTACCTACAGACCAGGCAACGCTCCCAAACACCTCTGCTTCCCCATGTCTTCAAACTGTGTCCCAAAGATTTTAATTCCATTGCTTCCCATGAAGCTGATAAATTGAAGGGAGGATGCTTTGGCCAGCAGCTCACGCGTGCTAACCCTTCTGCAGCCAAGATGACATCAAGAGCGGAGAGGAGCTCACCCTCCTAGGGAATGACTTTGGTAACTCTTCGAGCACTAACTGTATACTAGCTGCTGTGCAAACCTTCTTAGTGAGATACCAAATGCACGAGGACCAGATTTTTTCTGAGGAAAGGTCATTCCTGTACAGCCATTATTCAGCTACACTTAATTGTGCTGTAGGAAGTAGGTTAACTAAATCGCATCGCTCAAAAAGCCTTAGGAATGACTTCGCTTTCAAAGCTGTGCATACTGTGTTCCTAGAGAGCCCAGGTATGTAATTTTTCAGAGGAGAAATGCCATTTGGTAATTAGCTTAAGTGATGCAATTTTCTTCTGAGGATAATAACACTGACGTGCAGCATCTGACGTCTGGTGACCTTTGCAGCTGCAGCTTCATCCTGGAGAAGGATGTGAAAACAAAAAGGAAAAGAGAAGCCCTACAGCTGGTGACAGAAGCACATCCACTGTGACCCACTCCTGTCAGCAGCGGGTACCAACAGGTCAGTAACAGGAACAGCCCACCAAGAACATCCTTGGTTGCCCTTCACTGTTTACAGGTTGCGATGCCCTGTTAATCTCCGTATCTCTTGAGTTTGCATTCAAGGTATTTTTTTCATTGTGCTTTCATAAGAGTAATTTATTTCCTGGTTTAAATAAGAAAGTCTGCAATATCTTACATTACGCAAGATGGGTTGTTGGCAGAGCTGGTCACATCACATCATACCAGCAGAGATGGGTCAGCTGGGGAACTAGCAAAGGCCATCCGTCATCAGCCTTGAGCTCCTCCTATGACACCAGTACCTGACCAGCACTCAAGTATCAACATAGAAGTAGTTGCTTATTCAAAGCTGGTCTACCAACAGCAAGAAAACAGAATATTAAGAAGGGTCTAAAAGGAAATACAAGAGCTGTTGGGTTTGCTTTGCACTCATGAATAACCTGTTTCCAAATGGACACGAATTCAGCTCGTTAGGCCATTTGTCGAGGTGTGGCCGTTATTCCTGCCGCTTCCTGGCCAGGGACATGTTGGCAGGCAGCTAGCATAATCACCAGCCATTTCTGCTGAAAGATTTCCAAACCTAATGTTTCTGGGATTGTGCCCAGGATGGCAAAAGAAAGATCAAGCTCAGCTACCTCCGGTGCTGCAGAAATTGATACAAGGAGATCTGCCAAGAGGCAATTTGACGCAGGACTGCAGTAGGTGTTAACGTGCCCTAATTTTTTTCAAGCTTATCAAGAATAAGCAAGATGCACTAAATTAACACACCAGAGTTAGGACTCACTAACATGGATGAATGTATGGTAGGACTTGTGAAAGGGGGGGTGGGGAAAGTAACTTCAACAGGATTTTCCTCGTTTCTGATCATTCTCAGAGTGAGCGGAGTTGCAAGTTGTAGGAAACTACATTTTTTTGATGTATTCTAGCATTGTATAAAGATGTTTCTATCCTAGTAAACAGAGCTAGCACAGAAAAGCCTACAAAGCAGTCTATTAGATCTTCTTTAAAAAAAAAATTAAAAAAAAAAAACTTTCCGTTTCTTACAAATCAATTTACTTTTTCCTTAGGAGCTTCTCAAAACACTCTTATCAGACTAGGAACAACTTATATTTTCTATAATCAAAAGCTTCTGTCCTGAGCAGTTGCAACCAGACATGCCTCTGGACAGGAGACACACAGTCCTTGCCACTTACTTTTGAACAAGTAGAAGTTGATTGTGAGCCCCTGGAAATAGATATTTGCTACTGTACAATTTATCCAGCAGGAAAGCTAGAGCTTTGAAGGGCAGGGACTAATATTCCATGGAGGTCATCCCTCCAAAGGGTATCCAAAGATTATTAAAAATTAATATCAAGCTTTACAATGCCATACCATATCACATCTCACCCAAATGTTACTGTGGAGCAGCTTGCAAACAGTATTTGTTTCTCTGCAATTAAATTGGCTGCAGATAACCCCTGCAACTCTTCCACAAGGCGCAGCGCTGCCCAACGTATCTTTAGGACAGGAAATGAAAAATATTTTGCCCTGAAACTACAGATGGAACAAAATCACCTGTTTCAACTTCCCAGTTAGTTTGTTTGCTTTCCCTCTTGTGGGAGAGAGCAGGTTTGTGGGCAGAGCTAATATCCTTCATTCCACCAGCTGCTGCTGCTGGAAACACTAGCCAAACTCCAGGACTCGGGAGCCATCTTCAGCACCGAGAGAGCAAACAGCAGGTGACAAAGCGAGACACAAGATGAGAGAAACTGGTCACACTCTAGATATGCAAAGCAAGATGACCATGGCTTGGAGCAGACACTGCTAGATGGTATAACAAGGACACGAAGGACACCATGATGCTGCCACCACCCGAGTCCCTCGGCAGGAGGGTCTGGCATAGCCAAAATCCACCCATGCATGGGTGCAGCCACCTTTCACCACCATGAACATTCTAGCCCCAGCCCTGCCCACATTAAAAGTTTCATCAGGACTATGGGGTGCAGGTATGAACCATCATTTATCTCACCCATCTGTAACAGTGTATTCTGTAAAAATACCAGATTTCTGACTTCACCCATGGTTTGGAAACAGCAGTGCCATGGACCTTTCACTATAATAGTACCAAACAGGTATTGCAATGTCTCCAGTTACAAAAATGCTACATAGCTTCTGGACAAAGAGGTGAGAGCTGCCTGTGCCTTCCAGATCTGATCACAGCCCATTCCTGGTGGGTCTTGCTCCGTCAGAAAGGACCTGTGGTGAGACTTTCCTCAGCCCCATCTATGCCCAGGAGACCCTGGCAGCACCCCTTCATGAGGCTGTAGCAGATGGAGAGCATGGACCAGAGCAGCATTGCCAGCATCAGCACACACTAACAGAATGGCTTCTGTGTGTTTTGTGTGGGTAAGAACGAAGGGGATTTCCACACACACCCCCCAGTTTGTGATCAGGGGAAACTGTTTCTTCCCAAATTGGAGTTTATCAAAATATCGATCCCCAAAGAAAATATGACATTATGTTCTTCAGGGAGACAAACATATCATGTGAACAACGTTACAAAGTACAGTCCATTCCCATGTATAAAAATTTGATCAAACACAGTCATTAAGGTTGGAAGCAGTAATGCAACCGAGGCCAGGTCAGTTACATCCTACTCACATCGAATCAAACAAAATGCTCTACCTATAGGGTCTGTGAAGGTAATTCAGCTTTAAATCACAGTCACAAAATCCAATACAGGGAGTCACAGAAGCTTTACATAGACAATGTGGTTGTAATCTACTTGCTCAGAAAAGCAGGTTCTGCCCAACAGCATCTCAAGAGACTTTCCCATTCCCACTTCACCACAGCCTGGGGAGAAAGCCTGCTTTCCGGAGAGCCACAGGATGAAGGCAGTAGCACACCAGACCCATGTGGGACCTGTGCCTGAGAAAAGCAGTCACCTCTCTCCAGAGTCTACAGGATATTTCTGTATGAGAAGTTACACATTTTTCCCTTTAAGATTCCTTCTTTTAAGGTGCAAATATGAAAGATAAATAACCACAGGAGATCCATTTCCTGCAAGCAGGTACAGCCCTTCCAAGAAGACTAGAGGAATAACACACTCTTACCTGTTTTTCCCCACCACCACTCAAGTACAACAGCAAAATGGAAGGTAGAGGACGGCTCTAACATCTGGCAATGGAAAGGCAAACCTGCCCTCTCCCTGCTCCAGGAGGCACTGGCTCTTACCTGAGGGGCCAGGCAAGGGAGCAATGCTGGCTCCCATGCCACCGGGGTGGAGATCTGGCACCTCAGTTATTGGCTTCCTACACCCTCAGCCAGCCAAGCTGGGGCTAATTACAGGTATTTCAGGTGCAGCAATAAGAGTAATTACAACAGAATACCCTGCAGCAGAAGCCTCTCTTGGTTTTAGCTTGATGCACTGAGGCAGTACTCAATGCACCAAGATGAGAGTGTTTCATACAACCTCAGAATCGCTGCAAAGACTAAACCTCCCAGGAGGCAAATGTGCTCGGGCACCACCAACATGTTTTACTTCTTCTTGCTCCTGTGCTATTTGCCTGGGTGGGAAGGGGAGCTTTGGGTGGAGAAAGTTCAGCAAAATCGCTTGCTGGTGGGAGCAGTGGATTCGAATTGTACCGATACTACAAAGTGTTTTTACAAGTACTTTCAGGTAATTCTGTAAAGTGACTGGCAACTGTGCTGCTGCTCCTCAGAGAGGCAAAGGGCTCAGGAGCACTTTCCTGCAAATGCCTTTGCATTTAAGTAGCTTAGCTGTTTTCAGATATGTCAGTTAAAATTGGGCATGGTGGGTTGATTACCCCAATCTCCACATCCAGCTGGCTCGCACAGAGCATCAGATACAATAATCTCAGCCCTGTGCAAGAATTATTGGAAAAGTTTACCATGTTCTCCTGGTTTTATTGTTCTAATTTCTTGCCGGAAAGGTTGAAGGGCCTTGCTGATGTTGAAATGCACCTCAGCTATGCTTTGCATTTAATAGTCCTGTTGAACAACTACATTTTATAGGTGTTTTAAACACTTATAATTTAATAGTCCTATTTAAACACCTCATTGAATTCTGAAAATAACTTCAAGTTTTACTACAAATTTCTTTTGCCGCAGAATGGTAATAGAGATTTTTAAAAAATGAATCCAGTTGCCTGATCCAATATGTGCTGTATTCATTTGGGCACAGAGCTTGTCACAGCTCTTTTTCAGTGCTTAAGTAGTAAAATTTCATTTGGCTCCCTGTAGAGGTTATTTTGCATACTATAAAAAAGACCCTAAAACAGGAAAATTTTCCTATATTCAGCATACCTATGCCTTTATCATCTTACTTATTACATCTCTTCCTATCACAATAAATAATTCCTTGCAATTCCCTTCCTTGAAAACTACAGAGTTTCAGACTGGTGAGTGGTTCATGTTCCCAATCCTTTCCTATTTAGCCAAAGTATATGTATTTCACCTTTAGCATCTTCCCAGGAACCAGCTTCTCCGAGCCATCGTGGCTGGCAGGAGGACTGACCGCAATGAGGTGCTTGGGGTCAAATGCCATCTCCAAAGGCAGCTGCCTTCACTTTGAAGCCTCTTGCTTCAAGGTGTTTCTACACCCATCATGCAGACTGCCTGGGAAATGTACCCAGTCATATGGGCTGGGAGCTTCTTTCTACGTTGTCTCCCAACAGCTCAGTCTGGATCAGCTAGTCCAATTTAATGGCCCATTTCAGTGTCTACGTACAAACCGTGTTAGCCTGGTTCTACCAACACCCGTTTTTCATCATTCACAGTTTTCCTAAGGACAATTTTAGGCCATGTCTATCTTCACTTATTTGGCATACCTTTAAATGAAGTACCGTCTAAGTTCAATTGACTGTCCTATTCCTGTAGAGATGTTGAAGAAGCGACCTGATCGTTACTCTTGCCTAGTAGATCTTTTCCCAAGCACCATTTTTTCTCAAAAACACATTATATACTCTCCGAAGGATCTGACCTTGCTAAATGAAAATCTCTCCACATCTAGCTTCTGCCAAATCCAGGGAGAGCAGAGCTGACTTCATCTGTCTCATGACCGAACTCCAATTAAAATCCTGATGACATCATTGTGTCATGAGAAATTTTCATGTTACCTCTGGTGTTGCTGCGGTGATTTTGCACACTGTATTTACTCATCCAACCTGTCGTAGAGGAGTATATTTGAACTCAGGTAACAGCCCCATTGCTCAGTGGACAGCACAGCAACCTGGGACAACATCTGGTGGCTACACTTCTCCTATCCACCTGAATTACTGCCTTTCTAATGCTCCAGGATGCTACAATGCAGGCTTTTCAGATGTAAAAAGTGTTAAATATTGGTTTTACTGTGAAGCTTACATATAGCTACAAGTCTGTATAATAGTTATTCTGAAACAATAAGACTTCACCTTCAGAGGGCACACTAACAAACAATGGCATTTATTATTGTATTATTTATTACTGTATTTTCTTTGGCATCCAGGGGAATTACTGTAGGAACAAACATTTTCCTTGCATTTGATCTCATTTCTGTATTTCAGGTCTATACAAGCTTTTAAACAAAAAAACAGATGACCTAGCCCTTGGGCATATAAATAGTCTCCTTGGTTTTATTGAGATTACATGAGCCCACAAACTGCAAGACTAAGAACCTGCAGGACTCTTAAGTAACATAAAATCAGAGTTTTAAGAGGTCAGAGATTTAAAGCAAAAGAAGGTCTCATACAGTGTCTGTACTTTGAAATGCATAGTGCAAGCAGGTGAGAAAAGTATTTGACACAGTGCACGAGGCTTTACTGCTGCACCGTGAACATTAAGTGAATCCCAGCATCTTGCTACTAAGGTAAGTTCTTTATGTATTTCTTTTATTTATGAGACTACCTATAAAGCTTATCTAGCCTTTTGGAAAGCTGAAAAACTTGAAGCAGGCAATAAAGGGAATCAAAATATTCAGTTCTAGGTAAATTAGATATTCCTAATGCACTCTTTTTTCCTGTGCAATTTAGCAAATTAGTTTACATTATCTGACAAGTTGTCCCGGATAACATAAGAGCTCAGATTAATTTTAGCTTTGTAGAAATGATAATTCAATATTTGCTTATTTACACCCACCCACACTAGAGTTAAGAGCCATATCTTCTATGCCATGTCAGATATATCAATACCAACATGTTAAACCTCCTCCTCCTTTCCCACTGAATTAAGAGAAGCAGCGGATGCCACACGGTGAGGAATTGCCGGTGCAGGATGTATCCTCACCTGCCGTGTCAGAAACCTTCCCATGAAACGCCTGAGCTACCACTCACAATTAGCTTTAACTCTCATGTGCTGTCTCAGAAGCATGTTATCTTTATCTCTTCAGAGTTAATAACACCTAGTTTTATTTATTACCCTGTGGTGTTTACATGTAGTCATTTCAATACATTGCCTTCTGATGGATAGCTTTGTAACGATGCATACAACATTTAAGCAGTCTGTTTGTAAGCAGAGGAAAATGAAAAAGCCTCATGGGCTATTTCTGCACTGTACTGAGATGATGTACAGTTTTGCATCAGGTGTAAAGATAACACACTGCAAAAGCTGTTTTTGAGGGACGTATTGCTAAAAGAAGACAGACAGAATTTGCTCTTAAAAGAGCTTTGATGCTAAATACATACAACTAGCCTCCCAGAACTAAATCTGTGCTCGTTACAACTACTATGTTAGGAACGCAAAAAAAAAAAAAAAAAAAAATCAATCTGAGATGAATTACTTCAGTCCTTTGACCATTGTCAGAGCCAGGATTGGTCCCCGTAGCGGTTCCTGGATGACTTCATACGAATCTAGCAAGCTGCCTGTACTGCACCCAACAAAAGCTGTGAGATTTTACATGTTGACAAACAGCTGAACTGTTGGCTACAGGAGCCCTACATTGATCTGCTTACTATTCAAAGGCTTGTATTTAGAGGAGCTGAAATGCCTGCTGAATACCGAGGCTGAAAAGCCCTGTAGGGTTACCCATGAACCGTAGCCACATTTTTTTCCAATAATTGCAGAGCAAAAAGAAAAGGGCAGTTAAACCTAGAGAAATTCTGCCACAGCAGCATGACCACTGCTCAGCAGAGCCCTCTGAATCCTCAGGCATCTTTTTCAAACGCTGTTTTAAATTGTTAGCACACGAAGACGATTCTCTCCTTTCTGAGCCTACAACATAACACAGCCTTAAATTTTGGTTCCCCTAATAAACTTACTGCAGCTCTTTGCACATTATGAATTGCACCTGCTAATCTGTATTTGCTCAAGCCTCCTTATCTAAAGGAAAAAGTGCTGCTTGATTTAAGATTCCTTGAGGAAATCTGCCTGTACATCTCTGGCTGGTGAGTAAAACAAACAGCATCCATGTCCCAGTAGGCATCTGCCACCCCCCGACATCTCTTCATTTAATTAGTTCTAAGAAAGCCGATCTATCCAAAAGCTGACAAAGCTGCACAAGAGAAATGCTTAAGTATTTATTTAGAAAATGAAATACATTACCAGCCGCATTGTGAAGTTTCTGAGTCACCTGCAGGGAAATAAGGCAGAAATCCGATGTTCACACACTACTCCTGACTGTACCGGCACCCAGGCTGGCTTGTACAGAATAGCAGACGAGAGCAAAGCTGCAAACCTTTGAGTTGAGCTCACTCTATAGGCATCAGAAAAACCTCAAAGAAAAAAAAAAAAAGAGAGCCAGAGCGGGAGCGAGCAGCCCACAGACAGCGAGATGAGAAACTTCTGGCAAGTCTCCAGCGCAGGAATGAATTTGCTGTCATTCAGAGACGTATAGCGATGGAAATGAAGGGAAACTTGAATTTACAGGCGGATTTGGATCCTGCTCTAATCATTCTGCAAAGATGTGCAGGTTGCAGCTCAGCTCATTTTACAAGGTTCATCGGGGAACAATGCTGGATCAAAAATTAAATAGTATGGTAGGTATGTATACACACACACACACACATATATATATAAGCCAAGGTGCCAGCACAAACTTCAAATGGCTCATTCCATCAGCTATTTGCTGTGAATTTTATTAAACCCAGCACAGAGGTACAGTGGCAACTCAAACTCCTGTTATGTATCAAAGTGGCTTCACAGCATTTTTAATGCTTTTTAGGCACATAAACAAATTTGTTTAGGTTTTTTCCTAGTATTGCCAGGAAGCTAAAATACATTTTACAGAGATAATTCAGATGTTTTCAAGCATGTGGCAAAAGTGTCAGCACACCGAGACTAAACTTGTCCAAACATTTATGCATTTTCAGCCAATAGAAGGAAAATAAACAAGTCCATAGTTGAAATAATAAGCAAGAAATATTGCTAGTTCCAAATTTTTTATAGGTCAGAAGTCTCCATAAGGCGTAAGCAACCATGATCACTAAGAATGTGTTTAAATCTGAATTTGTGGAAAATGCAAAAATTAGTGTTTTTAAATGCTGGTAGTGAATATAGCTAATTTTGCTGTTTCGCACTGAACCCCGGTTCCAGCACATCTCAGGGATGTGCAGTCTGCTGTGTTTAGATATTTTGCAGTCGTGTATGCAAAGCGAATGTCAACTCATGAAAAATTTGTAAATAAACACTTTCTTGGCATGAAAAGGGAAAAGAGGCTCCACACAGTGTGGGTTAAACTGCATAACTGAATTCAGCTTCTTTTATTCCCTACCCTGATAATGCACTCATTTAAAATCTGGTTACAAGTTCAGACAGTGTCTTGGTAAATATAGCTCCTAATAATTACAGCTCTCCAAATTAGAAGTAAGGTTCCTGTAGATTTGGATTGCTTTTAATTTAGCTAACAAAGAAGAGTAAGAAGTCAAGCTATGCTAAATAACTGGAGGGATTCTTTATTGCTTGTTTTCTTTCTATTAATAAATCAGTCCTCTGTGGGAAGAAAATCAAACAGTAACAAACAAACAAGAATTCATTAGTGACACAGAAGGCGATGCTGAGGAAGGCAGAAGAGCTCCATGACAAAGAGCAAAATATTTGCCACCTATTTTTGGATAAGTAGAAGCAGAAACATCCTTAATGTCAGCGACGCTACAACATTTGGTTCATCTCCAGTTTTCATCTCCAACCCCACAGATGGAGCGGCCAAGAGGCACCAGCTGTGCCCAGCTGTGTCAGCGTCAAGTTCCGCAAGGCACCATACGGCTGCCGGAGCTGAGGCTCTCCCCACCGCCCCAGTGCTGGGAACGTGGCTGCATTTGGTAATCACTGGCCACGTCCATCTGCCACCCGGATAAGCACAAAGACATTTTTCAAATAAACCCCTTTCTCTTCTCTTGTATGCGCCTCCCTTTGCCTCCAAAGGCAGTGGCACGCTGCAGCTGGATGGGAGCTCTGGGAAAACGCATCTCGGCTTGGGAGGTCCATGGTGACCCTCCAGCCCCACTGTAAGGTGCGGATCCCAGGCTGGCTGGGTGTCCTGCTCAGGATCTCAGATGATTTCTTCCCCGTGGACACAGACACTGAAGCCAAGCTGATGTCACGGGTGGGCTGGGAAGGAGGAGGTTTCCTGGCAGTGGCTGAGCAACCAACCCACCACAGCATAGCTCCCAAAACATAAGCTGAAAACGTCCAAAATTTACTATCTATCTGGTTTGCATTGCAAATCTGCATTTCTCGCCAGGGAATGCGGGCAGTTATATTGGTGGATAACCTGGTTTTTAATAGCATCATTAGTAAAAGCTAAAGGGGGTATCTCTCACAAAGTAGGGAAGACCAGACATTTCAGGACATGAAGAAACTGGCCCAAGGCACTATTACTGTTGAAGGCAAAAGTGGTGATTTGGAGACTGCATGTACCATCACGTTCAGGTTGATACTGGACACTTTGTCTAAACCTGTTGGCAAACTGCACTTTGAACACAGGGCTGATGGCTTTTCTGCCTCCAAGTTGGTCTGAAATTACTGAGCAAACCACAGGCTGACAACACAAATGCAGGAAACAGAAGACTGATGCAGAGGCAGACAGAGCATTGATGGGATGGCAGAAACCTGATTAAAAATTGTGCTTCATTTCCCGGCAGGATCCCGGGTTGGGTGGGTTCGGGGCAGAGCCCAGGATGCTGCAGCGGGGCAAGCTGTCTCCTCGCCTGCCACGTCCACCAGCACAGTCACCCACTGGCTTCTCGGCCAGGGATCTTATTGCAAGTAGGAAGCAGGACAAAGTTTGAATTCCAAGGCCAGGCTGAGCTTGCAGTCCTTGAATTTAGAGCAAGCTTGCTTTGACTTGCACACAAAGCATCAGCAAAGCCCCACTCCCTTATTTATTAATCAATCAATAACAAAGAGAAAGGTACTGGCAGCACCCACCCCGGGAGCACGCCCCTGAGATGGGACGGCTGAGGGAGGCCAGGCGGGGAGGCAGGGGACAACATCTGGCTTTTCACACCTGCTTGGTTTTGTGGTTTTTTTTTAATGTGAATACATGTTGACTTTCTAACAATTCCTCCATGCTCTCATTTACACCCACTTGCTTCTCCACATTTCCCTCAGTTTGTCCCCAAATTCTTTTTTCAATTTGGAATTCCCTGAATTTAATACATCTTTTGCTGGAATATTTTTTGTGACAAGTTTGCTTTTCCACGCATCTTCATTCACCTCCACCAATCACCTGAGAAATATTTTCACTGGCAGTCTTGATTTACATCACACTTTCCGCATCCTATTTTCATTTTCCCACCCTAACCACAAGCAATAGCTGCACTTACTCCCTCACATTCTCCCTGCTTTTCTCCCTGTAGCATCAGCAGCTCCCCCCAGCCTTTCTTGCTGCCACGGCAAGAAAGGACCTAAAGACCTAAGCAGCCAGTTTCACCATCTAGCAAGCGACCTCACGAAAAATTAACAAAACACGTCAGGGCTATGAAATTGGATGAAATCTGATTGCATGGAGGAAGTGAAAATTAGGAGGCCTGGGAAGGGTAGGAGCATATATTTTATTTCAGTTCCCTGCCCCTACAGGCACCTCACCCTCCTGCAGCACAGTGAGTTTCTCAAGGACTGTAACACTTGGGTCTAACTAATGTCTGTGGGCTTAATACAGAGGCACCCGGGTGAGGCTTAATGGCCTGTGATGAAGAAAAGGTCAGACCAGATGATCAATGGTCCTTTCTAAGGATCAAGATTAAATAGAATCTCCTACCACTTGCAGGATTTAACCTGGGGAGTGATTGCATCATGGGCAAATATTCCTGGGTTTTGTGGAAGAGTCCATCAATTTTAAAGCATTCCCCCAAAACGACAGCTCCACCCTTGGGGGAGAGCTGTGGACAAAAGCTGTCCCATTGCAAACAACTCTGGATTTTGCAAAACTCACAAAGTTAGTACTTTGCACCACAAGACTTTTCCATGTGCGGTCCCTGCCATCTGAGATCCAGCCACGCAGACACAGCATCACCTCATGATGAACATGAGGAAATATTTGGAAAGTATCCTGTCCTCAGCCACCTTCCCTGTTGCTACACATGTGCGTTTAGAATACCCATTTCTGTCAAATATTTTGGCATATGAAAAGAAACACACACTTTTTTTGACTGGGAAGATGCTGAAGCTGTCGTAACCTGTTAGAGTTACAGGCTCCGAGGGGCTGGGCAGAGGAAGGAGCGGTAGCAGAGAAGCAGCATGTGAATATTAGCTATACAAGTGTCATGGTTTAACCCCAGCTGGCAACTAAGCCCCACACAGCCACTTGCTTACTCCCTCCAGGTGGGATGGGGGAGAGAATCAGAAGGGTAAAAGTGAGAAAACTCATGGGTTGAGATAAAGACAGTTTAATAGGTAAAGCAAAAGCTGCACACACAAGCAAAGCAAACCAAAGAATTCATTCCCTGCTTCCCATCGGCAGGCAGGTGTTCAGCCATCTCCAGGAAAGCAGGGCTCCATCACGCACAATGGTAACTTGTGAAGATAAACACCACCACTCCAAACATCCCCTCTTCCTCTTCCCCCAGCTTTACATGCTGAGCATGACGTCATACGGTGTGGGATATCCCTGTGGTCAGTTGGGGTCAGCTGTCCCAACCGTGTCCCCCCCAGCTTCTTGTGTCCCCCCAGCCTGCTCACTGGTGGGGTGGGGTGAGAGGCAGAAAAGACCTTGGCTCTGCATAAGCACTGCTGAGCAGTAACTAAAACATCCCTGTGTTATCAACAGTGTTTCCAGCACCAATCCAAAACATAGCCCCATACCAGCTACTATGAGGAAAATTAATGCTATCCCAGCCAAAACCAGCACTGCAAGGGATTTTCCTGAGCTGGATTCTGTCTAAATTACATATTGCACTGAAATTCTGAAATGTATAACATGCTCAGTAGATTACTTTTTTTTTTTTAATTTGTCCTCTGTCACCCTGTGATTGAAGAGAGATCATTACCAATAGGTGATGAAAGTTCCCGAGCTGACGAAGCATGTTTTACTCAGAGCCAATGTCATGTGAGGCTGGGGTATTTTTGCTCTTTTTCTATTTGCTCTCTGCCAGCCTGCTGTGCACATCACTTACCTTAGCCAGTGTGTCCCAACAACCAGGCCAGCACAGCTGTAACTTCCAGCTCTGGCACTTCTTCATTTAGCTCGACATGCTATTGTTTTTCTTGCAGCAAAACGGAACTCAAACCACCTTGGTCTGAAACGGCTTTGAGGTCTCTCTTACACATCCTTTCTGTGCACCCGAGGTTTTTTTCTCCCAGCATTGAATTTGTGCCTTTAGACACTTGACAAAGTTCCCTTCAATTTATAACTGCAGATGATTGACTGAAAAACACTCTTTCCCTTCTTTGAGCAGCTTTGCAGAGAGCAATATAATTTATATAAATTTATATAATACAACTTTTATAAATAACAAACCAAAAGGAGTCATCTGCATTTCTCCCATGCTGTCAAAATCCAGTTTCAGTGCCAAAAAGTTACGGTCAGGTTGTGCCAGGGCTCAGGGGAGCACTATGGAGGGGAGCACTGGACCCCTTTCCCCAGGACACCCCGGGGACGCTGCACACACAGACCCCACAGCCTCCTTAGCACCAGCGACAGCATTTCCAAATTCAGTCTTTGGTTTACATTTTGATTTCTAGGTATGCTCATTTTTTATAGCAACACTGAAGTTATGCACATAAAAAGGTGTGTATCTAATCTGGATAATATTGGGTAGAGAAAAATTTAATTTTTCCCCTCAAATAAAAAGATCACTAGAAAGCTGCTCTTTGAGCCAAGTGCTTTATCAAGATCCCAGATCTTATTTCTATCATTGCCTATGCAAAAAAGAGAGGAAACAAGGGCTTTGGCAGAGCCGCAGCTGCCCTACCCCACCCATGCTCACCCCTGTGCCTGCCACAACACAGTCAGCTCAGTTTTATACACTCTATCAGAAAGATCTGGGTTTAACCAGGTTTCTGAGGTTTTGTTCATAATCACTTTTTCACATACTAAAATAAAAACAATTCAGAAGAAGAAAGAAATAGCAAAGTAAACAGCAATCTTGCAACCATCTGCCTACCACAGATGAGCCATCTTGTGCACAAATCCATGTGCAGAGAGGGAAAAGGACTTTCCTCTGGCCTCGCCATGATAAAACTGAGGGGGTCCTCATGGAAGTGAGTTTTTGCCTGGACATCAGCCCCAAATTTTTTCAGGCAGCTGATGATGCTTTTTGCTGCTTCTTCCAGACACAGGACCTGAACTGGGTGCATTGGCACCCACCTGAGGCTGGGACCAGCGGGGCTGATGGGTCCTCCCTGTCCCCGTGGTGGGCTGTTGTGACCCCATCGCAGCATCTGTGTCCTCCTGGCAGACCCTGCACATCCCATGGCTGCAAGCTGTTGTCCTCCTCTGAGAGAGGGATCGCAGGCCGGGCTTTGCAACAAAATACAGTTACACAAGACCTACGGTGACAATTTTTATTAATCCTAGACAAGATTACAGAGAAAAAGAAATGTGGATTTTCTTCTTCTTAAAGAAAAGAAGCCCTGTGTATCCTGGAATAATTAATAAGCTGAATTACTCTATCTGTAAGATAATAATGCACCATTAGAAAAAGATGCAATTTTTATTATCCAATTTTTATCAGAAATTAAAATTAACTGCAGTTTAATATAATTCAAAGCCAGCTAATTATAGATCAGGCAAGGAGGATCTATTTTCTAGGAACATATCAGCTCCATCAGATGCAGAATGAACAGCATCGCCTCCCCATGCTCTCCCTCCAGCCCTGCCTGGGGGTCCCAGGGACTTTCGCACACTCTGAGCCTCTTGCAGGTCAGGTAGCCACCATCTGTGCAAGGCAGTGGTAGTTCTCCTTTCCATCTACAGCAAACCTAGTTTTTAAGAGCCTTTTTGATTTTGTAATCAACTGTGTGAATTAGGAAATAAATATTCACTTATTCCTGCTAATGAAACCTGAGCACTGCTGTTTGACAGCCACTGCAAAGATGCCAATTTTTTTTAATGCCCCAGTTTGTTTAAAGGAGGATGAACAGAATTACTGAGAAACCTGGATTTTCCAAAGGTCGCATGCTGCCTTTCTCTGCCCTGCAGTTGCAGCGGGAGTTAGACATTGTACAAAGGCTGCGGATGATGCCTTGCAAGAGTTAAGCTTGCCACATTATACCCTGAGTGGGGGAAAAAAAAATCCACCTCAAATATTCCATCCATAAGCCTTTTTCAAGAAACTTTGCAAGGCACCATGAAACACTCCCCAGCAGGCTTCACAATTGCCCCCCACGATACCACACAAAAGGTACGGAGGCACCTGCTCTCAGCCAGAAACCCTGATTTTTAAGCACAAAATAGGGCTGGAAAGAGTGACGGTTCCCACACTGGGGAGTACGTTCCTCAGTTCAATGCCAAGTCTGATGCTAAGAGGACAAAACCAACCCTCAGAGCTTCTTCACACCTCCAGAACCCAGTTCTCTATGAAGTTATTTGGTCTCCTGTGCTTCAACCCCTCTCCATGCAGGAAAACCCGCTCTGCTCTCCCCAGGAACCGTGTTTGCTCCCAAGAGCTGAGGACCCAGCAGCACAACCACGGCAAGAGTTTGATGGGTGGCCTTGGGACAGCAGATGGAAAGGAAGAAGAGCTGGTTCCTGCTCAGTGCCTGGTAGAGCAGGAAGGACGCAAACAGCTATAGCTGTGAAAGCAAGGGTCTGTGCAAGTTGCTTGTATGCAATCTGCTTAATTCCTATTTGCTTCTTTAAATAATGAGGGCTCTCTGCCCAACTAGCAGATTTTAAGACAGCCAGTCAGCCAAAACCCAGGAGCTCCTGCATTCCTGTGCCTCACCCAATACTGTCTGTGAACCCTCTTGTAAATAGCCTTAAAACCAAGAATTAAATCAACAAAGCTAGAGGAGTATTTTTCTCACCCAACTAATTAGTTGGATAAGAGATACGCAATGTGGTCTACAGAGCTAGCACTAAATATATATACAGCCGTACGTATATACATATAATTTAACTAGGGACAATATGGTTTAACCAGCTTTTTCCGAAGAAGCAGCTCCCATCTGCTGAAGTTAACTGTATTTCTGCTGTGTTTTACGAGCTGTGGTGCTTTAGCCCTCACTGCCTGGGCAGGGCTGGAGCAGAGTGGTCCAGCTGGAGCAGGATGCTCCTCAGCATCCCCAGCTCTTGGGACAAGAGCTGAGCACATCTCACCCCTCTTCTCCTGGGCTTATCTGCGGTACAGGCAACTTCTCCCAAACCACAGCCGGGGCAATCTGTCACCTATCAAAGAAAAGAGATTTGTACGGTCTGTCCCTGACATCATCAAACAGGATGCATGTCATATAGGCTGTGTCAATACATCTGCACAAGACTGTAAGGCTACGTGTTGAACTGTTTTAGGCTTTTGACCAGCGCCGGACCTAATAAGCAGTCTTTCACTGTAATCTATTTTGAAGAGCCTTGAAAGGTTGACTAAAATGCACCTGTTTTATACTGAAGAAATTGTATCCTATAAATAGCATATTAATCATTTATGGTGATCAGCTATGGCTTGAGATTTTAAGCTCTACACTCCCTGAATGCCAATGGAAAAGAAGAGCAAAGCTGGCTCCCTCTGCTCAAATCTCATACCTCTGGGGAGCTAATTAGCGTGGAAACACTTGCTGGAAATTTTCAGCAATCTCTTAGTATTGTATCTGTTTGGGATTTCAACTCTTAGATACTACAGCCAAACAAAAGCTACCAGACGGCTCTAATAGCCTTCCCCAAATTTCAAGAAACAGACTTTAATATATTTTAGAATGCAATTATTGAACGAATTCAAATATTCTACAAAGCAGAAGTTGTCTCATTCCGCCTGCACTCAGTTGCTTCCAGACATATTTATTCAATAGAAAATGAATCCTAGATGCGGCTTGTCACAGTGTTATCACAAGGGGGTATCTGTACGAATCTCTAACTCCTTTCAAAACGGCTGGTTTCATTTTAAGCCTGGAAAACACAGTTTCCTAGCATCCATGAAGATGTTGGTATCACCTCCCGTTTTGCCAGGGGAAGGGGATTGAGGGGTCAATCGGTATATAAAAAACCTCACCTTTTCTGATAGGACGCGATGTGCCAAGGCTGCAGAGCCCCAATCCCAGCCCCCCAGGACTCACCACTTTCAGACCTCAGATTTTGCTTCAGCTTTCCTTGTCTGGATGAAAACAGAGAATTCACCTATTCCGTGCATGAGATAGATGCATTTGTATATTTGAATAAGATTTTATGATTAAACAATTATTTCAAAATAAAACCATTCCACAGAGATATGCCTGGCAAATACTGGATTTGGGCATGAAAGCACCCGGAGATTACTTTGGGTGCTCCCATCTACACCAGCAGGTAACTTCAGTGCCTGCATTTTGGTGGTGTGGAATTCCCCCTTCAGTCCTACCTGGTACATTACTAAAACCCAATGTTCAAAAAAAAAATTTAATGGCATAAGTAGGAACTGGTTTTATTTTCTCAAAAGATGCTAGAGCTAGAATTTACTGTATAAAAGCAGAGCTAAGTGGCTTCAGCCATAATTTGCAGCTCCCCACTGGCTCTGTTTGGGAGCTCAGATTGATTGATGTGCATGTAAAGATTTACAATGCAAAGTAAAGAATAACTGATTAAAGTGGAATCCACAGCATTTCAGGACCTTAACGAGTTGTTGGAGAAAATTAATTTCCGTGTTTAATACATGCAGAGACTATGAGAAAATCTTAGAATTTAATTAATCACAGTATAAAAAAGTTATTGGATATAATTGTAAGTAAATATTACTTAATTATTCTTCTAATACCATGACTAATTTAGAGGCCATTTCCCCCGATACTGTTCCTGGTTCAGTCTGCTATATATTTATTGGTCCAACTATAGAGTCCACATTTTTTGAAATAATGGTACATTTTCAACATCTCTGTTCTAAAACCAACAAATTTGTAGCACAAAAAAACCCTTACAATCCCAGAGCAAAGCAGCATGGTGCAAAGCCCAGCCAGCCTAGGAAAAGCAGCAGAAATAGTTCAGATTCCCATTAATTTCTCTTTAAACTCAGCGCTGTCATTCTTATCCCTTTTATTAGCTGTCATTTGTAATTAACTGCCCTTCCCGAGACCTATTTCAGCTATACTTCCCCTTTCTGATTTTATTGTGAATCCTGCTCTATTTAAAGCTTTACAGTGCTTATTTTTTTTCATTCAAGAGGCTTCCCAGAGCAATCATCCACAGTACTTTGAGTGAATGATATATTTTAGAAACTCGTTTATCTCAAAAATATTTATTTTGAATGTCCTTGCACTGTGCAAGACAAGTGGAAGCACTTGGAAAGCATGACATTTTTCTTTCCATAGGCTACTCAGCGAGATGCCCTTGCTTGCTTAAAGCGCAATCCCGACTGACTCCCACAGAGCTTAGATCAAATCCAGACATCGCATCTGTCAGCCTAAAGTAGGAATGAATGGAAAAACTTCAAAGTACCATCCTGTTTCCTACTGACATGATTTAAGTTCTTTAAAATGCCCTTTCCAGCCTGTACCTTCAGGAATACTGGGATTACAGCCAGCTGAAACACCAAAGCTTTGCAAGAGAACATGAAGTCTTACGTGTGGGTAAATGCTAGTGTTGCATTAATAAAAGGTTGCAGGGTTTTGGCTGCTGTTGAGAGACAAAGCCCTTGAATAACTGAGTATATACGTCATTGTATATGTGTGTAGGTATCTATTGCTGTTTAAGGCAGGTCTGCTCATTGGCTTTATTGCTTTAGTAATACCAGCTGAAGTCTATCATTCTTTCTGAGTTTTGAGCCAAAATTCATCTGGAAAAATTAATCATCTTATTTATATACTAAACCTTTATGTTGGAAAGCAAACAGTAAAAAAAGGTCATTAAGTTGCCTATGTCAGCCCCTTTCCCAGGCCAGCCTTCAGGGTGCAAATGCAGGAGATGCTCTTCCAGGTGGCTGCGAGCTGCGTTTCTGCTGCCTTGCAATTTCTCATGGTTTTGCTCCACTTAATTATGGTTTTTAATTAGTCATTAGTGGTGCCTGGGGAATAAGATAAATGGTGTCTTCTGATTTATAAAATTTAAAAGATTGCATCAGTCTAAACAAAGTAAAACCTGGGATTACCACTAATTGCGCCTGGACCTGACTGATGGGCTGCTGCGGGAGCCTGGGTGGCATCGATGGAGAGCCTCCTCCAAAAGGCACACCATGACAAGGAGCTCCCCTGCCAGCATGGTATTCAAGACATATAGGAAAGTCCAAAAATAAGGAGCAGGGGAGATGTATCTGCATTCCCTGGAGTACATGCCAAGTGGCAGACCTTGTACCCTGCAAAAAGGACTCTGCGTGCTGCGGGAATCGGCATCAGCTTCACAGTGCAGTGAAGATCTCAACATCGGCACAGCAGCAAGCACCAGCTTTGCAAGCAAATTGTCCTGGTGGCAACATGTAACTAAACTGTAAAGGGCCACCGAAGGCTGTCACAGAAATCCACAGGGCAGGAAAGGCAATGCCAGCAAAGTCCCTCTTTGCAGCAGGATGTTGCATATTTTCTTTTTTTATATAGACACCAGAATCTGCCAAAGCCAATTTAATGTGGTTCACAAGAACTCTGTGATCAATACCAGCACTTAATGTATAGGATGGTTACACTAGAAATAAAGCAATTTGGAATAGGAAAAATAAAATAAATCAATGTTTTCCTTTGAAATATCAAAATGAAATTTCTTGTGTAGAATTTTTCCCAACCAGAAGCATTTAACCAAAATTCATAGGAATTCATAAAATATTTCCCTTGATCCACACCTCCCTTTTTTCTGGACAAGGAATGGCAGCCAAAACATTTGCTGCAGCTCTAACTGGCTGCCTGAGAGGTTTTGATGTTACAGGGACAATTTAAGCATTTTCTCCTCGGGAGACTGCTCAGGTGACACTGAGGTACAGGGGGATCTGACACTGCCAATCTATGTAAAATATGACATTCATGTGATGAATAAAATTAAACAGAAACATACCATTTGAACCTTCATACCATTTTGCCTTCACCTGCATTTTTCAAGTAATGAAGGACTCAGGCACCGCTTCCCACAACTGATGCGCTGATATGAGACTCCCATTTCAAGGCTCAGATTTTGTGGGAAGCGCGTCCATGGCGTGTCTTCTGCCCAGCCCCGAGCATCCCGCATCACCGTTACTTATCAGCATCTCTCTTGTCCATCCTCCCCTGGTGACCCTTCTCACGTGCATCAGAAACATAACTTCTGGAGCAAAAAATACCCCTGAAGTTGTAAATGTTACAGAATAGAGGCTTGCCTTAAATAAGAACTTCACAAACAGGTTTGCAAAATCAATAGCACAGATGTTGTAGTCACAAGTAAGAAAATGACATCCCATTGACATGAATTTTTTTTTTTTTTTTACTAAATTCAATGTAAGCTACTTCAGATAGAAAACTAAAAAAATCTGCCACTTTTAGATCATTTTGTCTCTGCCAAGGACCATCTGAAAAAAGTAAGTTCAGTGAGGACGCAAAGCCCCTCTTCTCTTGCAAACAGGATGGCAACTGCCCTACTATTTTTTTCTTCACATATAAAAGGCCAGTTCCATTGCACATTTCTACAGACAGCTGCATGCAATGCAGGGCCTGCACCTGAGTAATTAGAACCCAAACATGTTCTTCTTGCTCATCCTAAGAACAGAGAATTAAGAATACTGCAGTAAAGGCTGGTTCTTGCAGCACAGGTGGATCTGGTTCAGGGACCGACTGAGTTCACACTGTGATAATTGCAATAAATTCACTGAAAATATTGCACACTGCAAAGCACAGAATCCAGCTTAAACTGCCGTGGGTAGGAACCCGTTAAAGAAAAGCAAGATTTTCCTCCCAGCGCCAAAGAGCAGCTGCAGACTTCCACTGGTCAGGCAGAAATAAGAGGAATATTTTAATTGGACTTACAATTTTTGCTACTAAAACAGCACCAGAGCTGCCTGCAGAGCAGATGCCCCTCTTACACCAGAAACGGTGCAAAACCCTACAGAGGACTTTGTGGTTTCATTCCTTTTATTCTAGCTGGCTTTTCTACCTACAGCAACCCTGCCTAAAGAGAAAGGACACATTTACCCACTAGGCTCAACACGTTTTTTCATCTCTAGCCAGAAAGGTACTTTCACAGAAGTCAAACTGAGGTTGAGGAGGAGAGAATCCCTGGATCATCCAAATATTTTCACCAGCTAAAGTATTTCACACATCAGCTGTGGGATTTCACAGGACTACGTAATAGGCTGCCAACAGCAAGCCCAAAATTAAAACAATTTAACTTTCAAAGGCTTCAGCCTGAAGAAAAACATAATCTTATTTGTATTGAATTAACTTATTTTTTGAAATTAACTTTGCTGAAAGAAGCTTTTTTACAAGACTTCTCTGATAAAGGACACCAACCACTATATAAATATAAATTATCCAATTAAACAAGCCTGTCTTCCAGCTCAAAAAAGCGCCATGACTACTCAGTAATTCCCCAAGGTGAGGTCGGGAATATAATGCACTGGCTGATATATAATAGCTGTCTTACATGTGAAGAGTAAAGAGCCATTTATGGAATTTTAGCATGCAGGAAGACTAACATGTCTATTAAAAGAAAAATGTGAACTCTGGGTCTCTCATCAGGGACTCATTTAAATGCAATTTTGCTAAATTAGCTGCACTAAGGAGCCAATGGAGGAAGGCTAGCTGTAAAGCCAGATAAAATAGTACTTCTTTGGTAATAGCAATTCATATTAAAGGACTCCAGTGGATAATAAGTCATTAATAGGTAAACATTTTTTAATCCAATATATCCTAAAACAAGCCCAGAACTCAACACCTCATACTGTTATCTGGTAAACTGAGGTTTTACATATTTCATTGAAGAATTCCAAGTGCATCATTTATAAACAAGCCACGAAGGGAAAGAGATTGGGACCTGTTAGTCTGACCTCAAACATATGTGAGACTTCAAAAGAGATTTTAAAAGGCAAGAAGGGCTGAAAAATGGGATATAAGGCAACAGGGGTTTACCAAATGATACTAGATTAGCACAGTACCTTCCTTTGATAAATTATTGCTTATACAGAAGAAGTTTCTGTCCTGATAAGGGCAAGCGGGATGGAAAACCTTTTTCCTGGAATCCTTACAGTACTTAATAATTTGCCATGATCCTCCTGTTTGTGGAGGACCCAATGTAAAAGCCTCCCCTGTCACCCAGCTGATCCTGGGGTCTGCAGCAACGGTTATGAGCTGCCTCGTATCGATACGCCTCCAAAATGATGGCAGTGGTGAGAAGGCATGTGCCAAGAAATAACCAATAGTGGAAATATCTCATTTAAAATGATGCCACAGGACGCTCGCCATGCAAGACAGGCAGAGAAAATCCCCAGAGAGGAAGAAACTGTCGCCTGCTGGCAAGCTCTGAGAGATGCTACAGGGAAACAAAAGCGATATGCCCTAATGCCCACCCGAATGTAATTTATTTTAATTGGTTTACACTCAGGAACATTGGCATACTATCCATAATTAATAGCAAGATGATGGAGGAACTCTTCATGGGATGCAAGGGCAAGACGGAAAATCATCAGAGCCATTGAAGCGAAAGGGGGGGTGGAGCTTTCCAGAGAGCGTCCCAGCAAGCAAACACTGTCTCCTCGTGACTGATGGGGACAGGTCGATCTCGGCCTGCCCGAAGACAAAGTCCTCTATACTGACCCAGCAACATTGCCTAAATGGGATATGTGGGATAGACAGGGAGATTCACACCTGAGTTCTCCAGCTCCAGGACATGAGTGGGGTTTCCCCCGCCTTGGGCAGGATTTGATACACATGTTTAGGCTACCCCAAAGGGGTGTCTGAGGCTCACGCAGACACAACCCAGACCAGGGAGCAGGAGAAGGGTGGTGGCACATCATGCCAGCATCCCTTGTTGCTGCTCTAACAGAACAGGCAGGCTGGGCATCTCCCAGCTGTCACCTAAAATTCCGAATAGTATGAATTTCCATTCATACTTCACATGTAGATTCATTATTCCCAAGCGAGGCTTCGTCAAGCTGATCTGCCGACACTCACATAGCCAGTGCCGCTCAGCAGGCTGGGGGCTTGGCAGCTACAGGGAAGCACCGGCAGCACGCAGACACAGAACAAAACCAAAATGACCACCACAGTCCAACAGTATTCTTCCCAGAAACACTGGTCTGCAGGTCTGGCTTCATTTCTAGCCTGCAGACGCCTGCATGACCTTGAATACACTCTGTGTGAAGAAGGGACACCAAGAAGTGAAGCACATGGAAGGACATGGGACATCCCCATCTGCTGGAGCACGGAAAGTACCAACCCCGAATCCCAGAGTCTCGAGATACTTTTATGGGAAAGGACGTGCATATTTAAGCCCTTCCATGTGTTTTCTGAATTAGGGCTCTAAAAACAAGCTTTCACATTTCCTGACTGCTGCACATTTAAATTATATATATAATACATTGGATTTCACTCTTAAGAGAACATTTCCTCTAATGCTATAAAAACATTCCCCTCATTACTTTTTGAAATTTAAATATGGCAACACTTGAAGACAAAAAGGTTTTTTCAAAGCACTGGGCAGTTACTAATGATAATCATAAAAGATTAAATTTTCAATGTAATTAGCCAGTGACAGGTCAATAAAATCCCTAGGCCAGATGGCTTCTTAATCGAGTTTTCAAAGAAATTTGGTAATTATAGGAACCACCCTTAGATACACTCAACTTTTCTTTTTAATGAAATTGCATAATACCAGATTATGCAAGAAAGACCATAATGAGTTTTAGCAAACTGAACAAAGACCTTTGCATCACCACGTCTCTTCATACCCATCACCCCTGCAAGAAACTCTGTTATCTAAGGCTAAAATCAATACATTAATCCATATAGATCAGTCTGGATTAATGCGAGAGACTGCTTCCACATCACAACACTGATAGTTTTTCCTGGAGGCAATCTGTTACCACATACTACATGATGGGCTAAAAAGAAAAAATAAAAAAAAATCATCATTTTGGCTGGGTGAAAATAGGGTATTTTGATTTGCATAGAAACCTGTAAAAAACATTGCACTTCTAATAGGGGTTCAATCCTTTAGCCATGAATGTCTCACTTTGAATTCCCCTTCCAAGCAAAGTCCCCTGCCCAAGGGCTACAGCTCCACGCAGGGCAGGAAGGTTTCTGACCACTCGTGAACGTGTTTACATTACACTGGCAACAAGTTCATTAATACAATCAGAGCAAAGCCAAACGTGAGCAATGCATTGCACCTTGTTTTACGGAATAATAGATGAGGCAACTTTGAATTTGTTACCTTTTAGGTAAATTAAATGTCACCTGGGGAAAATTTGCAATTTCTGCTCTAATTTAGAAAAATACTGATAAGCCATTTTTTGAGCTGTGGTAACATCTTTACTAATTCAAGTCTTGCTCAATGTTCGATAACATGTAATAACCTCACATTAGAACATCCCCCTGAGCCCCTTTTGATTTCTTGAACTAAAATTCAGATCCCAAGTTGTAACCTGCCACTAAGCAATTTCCACCAGGCAGAGCAGTGGGCTGCAAAATGCATGCACTCCTGCACGGTCCAATGCTGTGCTGCTGAAACCCACTGCATTTTATTAAGACATATCACCTCCGCAGATGTCAGCCGGACACTAGCCCCACACACAGTATGACCAGTGACCATGCCAAGGGTACCCCAGCAGGCAAGTCCCTGGGCAAGGCTCGCTGCTGCCCTTGCACTCCCCAGGCTGAGACACAGTGCCTTCGCCTCCCGCATCCCTGCCCAGCATCAGGCAGTGAATCACACTCAATGCTTGCTCCTTGGAGTGGTGGGGAAAATGAAGTAGGATAAGCTGCAGCACTAAATGTAGAAATGTAGAAATTAATACACACCCACAAATTAATGTGAGTTCAGAGTGAATCTCTCTAATTGTCTTTCCTGTCCACCTTGATTGAAATTACTCCTTTTCTCCCTTTGTGAAATGAATTTCAATAAGTCACACACCAAAGTGGACAATGCTTTGGGTTGTGCCTTATAACATACCATGAAACGTCCCGAGGCAAAAGCTGTTGTGCAATCCTGCTGCTGCACTGCACCAAGATACTTCTCCATCCATGGTAGCATATAATAATGAACCCCCAGAGAAACTCTTAATTCATTCTATTGCTATTTTAAATGGTAATAAAACTCTATCAGCACGTAATGGCAGTAGTCCAAAATGCAAGCATAGCTTTGCTGCAGGCGTTACATGTAACTGCAGCAACGTATGGACTGTGCAGTCAGCTCAGCTTCTGAAATACGAGGAAACACATCACAACTCGATAGAGGTGAGGCCAATGCTATTAATATGGATGTGGATCCACAACTGAGCTTTCTTCAGGCTCAACCTAATCAGGATTTTGGCCGTTTTATTGAACAAACTCTCTACTCAGCAGCAGTTTGAATAAAACATACCACTAAAGAGTAACTGAAGTTAAAGCCACAGATTTCCATGTTTATTCTGAAGTGCCAACTTTTGACTTCACGCTCCCCTGCGACTACACCAAAAATGAATTTCTGAGCGGACGGGAACCTCCAGGGCCATCTGGCTTGGCCCCCTGCCCCTGGCCTGGCAGGGCCCTGCTCCCAGCCGCACTCCTCAGCATCTCCTTCAGCCCCCACCACCCCCTGGGCACTGAGCAGCAACCAGCACAGCATGCCAAGTAGTTAAAGCCCTAGTTAAGATTAATAATTGGCATATCATCCACTATATTCTTGATTTTCTACCAGCTCCAATACTTACAGCGAAGAATCTGCCCTTTCTCTGTACAACCGCTTCTTCTTTATAGAGTCCTGGGTTATTTTTTGTTATTATTATTTTCATTCTGAGGACTGTCTTATCATTTCACCATCAGACTAGCCTGCTGTGCCTGTATTGTTGAACAATGCCTCACAAAATGATATATGAAATCATCTGTTGTAAGGATTTGGATGAGAGCCACAGACAATGCGACAAAGTCTCTCCAAAGTCAAACACAGAAGACCGACATTGTCCAACAGCTATGGCAATACTTAATTGTTTTCAAAATTTACTACATGATTCAAGTACCACAGAGAACAGGCTGAAGATTATACACCAAATAAGGGGAAATCTATAGTTGCACCAGGCATTGATAGAATTTAAATGGAAGACTATATTTGAAAATAGTCACTTCGTTCTGTAGAAGCAGAGAGTTGGGGATTGGGTTGCATTAACATGCTTGTGGATGCTTCTGAAGAGAAATCACCATGGATGATAATGTACAGAAGCAATGTTAAATAACAAGTTAATTCATGTATCAAAGAAAATTGTGATAGCTTCTTTATTACCTTTATATCTTAATTCATTAAGGAAACGACCTCTCCTCCACTGCAAAGCAAATGCTGTATTTATTGCTACTGACATTTCATCAATGCCAAGGTGAACTAGATCTCACTTTTGCAAATCCTCACAACTCTCATTAGTGAACAATAAACATTCATATACAAACCTAGAAGCGTCTAGGAAGAAATAAGATACGTGATGAACTGTGGTTTGAACAATAAATCTCTGGCTGACTGATGACAGTTTGACTGTTGTATGTTAAATAGGGCTTTATAAACAGAAATGCAAAAGACCTGTAATGACAGCATGTATCATTAATAGATTGAGATATAATCAAATTTGCTTAAATTCACATGATTTGTAAGCCAGCAGTGAAGATCAAAAGAGACTTATGTTCATACTACTCCATCCTGTCACATCATTTATTAACTTTTCCCTGCAAACAGAGACAACCTGCCCCCATTCTCCTTATTCTGCTCTCCTTAGTGCCATTTACCATTTCTCAGAAAATGATCTGCTTTCCAGACACGAAGATGCAAGGAACGAGAGGAAAACATGCAAATGGTCTCCTGCTGTCAGCTGAGGGTGCCGTAACTGCAAATGCCAGTCGGGGCTCCCCAGGCCAGCTTGAGTCAAGCACAGCACTGAAACATTAGGTAGGAAACCCATTTTGACCCCCAAAAGTGAACTCAACGCCCTGTTAAAAATACATATACATGTAACAAAATTCTCAACTTTAAATGCTTGTAACGCAGCCCTGGTCTTGCTGCCGTGCAGGAATTAAATCCAAAGGACCGGAGGAAGGCACACGTGCCCTGTGTACATTGAGGTGTGCCAGGACGGCTGCGGCAGCTCCTCACCCCATGCACTGTCTCCCCTCCAGGATAGGGGGGTCTTGGCGTGGCAGTTTGGGAAGTGGCCACTGTTGGGTGCCCGCTGCCTACCCTGGCCTGTGCCCAAAGCCCCGATCCCTCGGGGGTTGAGCACCAGCGTGCCCATTCTGCTGCAGCAGAGGAAATGCAGGAGACATCTGTAAAAACATGTAATAAATTATTAAGCTCTACAGACTTTTTGAGAAGGCTCCCAAAAGTGGGTGATACAGCTTTTTATTAGTCGTCTAGTGCTTTATCCTCAGGAGAAGGGAGTGGGTGCAGATGCAGCCACAACCCCCTCTCTGCATCTGCACTTCTGCACAAGAAGCGCTTCTGTTATAACATTAAAAAAAAATGAAAATAAGCACCCAAAGTCAAGCTATGATCTCAAATACCACCATCATACCCAATCTACTGATCTGCCTTTGTCTTCCGAACGATGCACATAAATTCTTTCCCAGGGAAATAAAAAGCTGCATATTCCTTTGATTTTCACCTGCAGAAGGAGTCCTACACAAGTCCCTCATTACCCTCCCATCCAGCCCAAAGTGCAACACTCTTCTTTGAAAGCACTTACGGCATGGTGGCTGCTGTAGAAAAAAGATTGAACAGAGAAAAAGAGGGAACAGAATCTCTGCCAAGAGGGAACACAAGTAATTTTCTAGGATGACTTCTGTTTTATATTTGTGTATATATACACACACATATACTTACATACAAGGTCTTGATTTCTGTGTGTAGGTGTATGTATATACATACATATACATATATACGTACATACACACATATATAGGATACAGGGCATACCTCAATGACTTTCTCACTCACTGCTGTTAGAAAACTGTTTAGGAAACCCTCCGTTCAGAGCTGGGAGGAGACAACGGCAGAAGGCTGGGTGCTCTGGTGCCATCTCCACTCTTCGGCATACAGAAATACGAGTGCAGTCCGCGGTGATTCAAACCTACGGACGTGAAGACGTGCCATCCGTCAGGAGGAAACGGCAAAGACAGAGTTCAAAGGCAGCAAGTTCTTATATTGCAGAGCAAAAATGTTTAAAGTGATCTACCTTCAAACAAGACCTTCCCAAAAAAAGACAATAAGCACTGGAAGATCTTCATATTGGCTTCATTTGGGGGAAAAGCTGATGGCACCGAGGGAAGCGTTTGTCCTCACAAGTAATGCTTCAGTGGCAGGATCCAAATGCTTTTTTGGGAAAGGGGGAAGGTGAGTGTCACAGTGATTAAACACTGTGCCCCTGCTCCACAGGAGACTTCTAGAGGTTGTAAAACTCTCAAACGTTGAACTGACGATCCAGAAAATGCATAAGATTAGGAAATATCCAAGCAGAGAAGCAGCAAAGAAACTACAATTTTCTTTTTAGAAAATTAGGAATAGTCTTTGGGTTGGTGAGTGTTATGTGTATTACACACTGCATGTTCAATGTGTAATATCCAAAAAAGACTTTCGATCTCCCCCTTAAAAAATACTTCCTCCTGAAGACCTTCCCTGAGACTAAGAACTCTTGACACACAAATCATGACGTGATCAGAGTCCCCCAGAGTTACAGTGCAAACCCAGGTAAAGGAAAAGGAATAGCTCTGACACAGGGCAGTAGCTAAATGCACTTTTAACACATTTAGCCATCTACAATTATCAGAGTCTTTCAAAAATGCTTAGATTTTTTGGCCATTTTTTTGGCAGCGTCTGAATAAAATGCAGCTATTGGGAAGGACTGTGTATGTTTTGGGCAGGGGAGAGTTGTATAAGAGTCTAGCTGAGTTTTTGGGGGGCAGCTCAGGCTGCCTGTCCTCAGGTACATGAACATGAGCTACCCCACTGGACCTTCTCAAAGTACCTTGTAAGCGAGGTTGTTGATGCAACTAATGGGAACATCTTTGCATTCTTTCCCATGAGCTGATCTTAACTATTTGGGACTTGTAACATAAATTAAGACTTCAAAAGCCACAGGCATGCTGAAGAAAAGTGCCTGGGTTAACCTATATGACACTGAATCAGTATTTTTATTAGCCTTGGTGATGGCGTGTTTCAAAAAAACAAAGGCAAAAGCTTCCCATCCCTGTGGAGCAGCACACTTGCTCTGTGACATGCTGGAGGAGGCTCGTGGGAGCCTCCTGCTACTTTGGCTCCTGACTTGAAAGGGAATGATGGCATCATTTCCCACCGTGGTGCACATCTGGAGGCAACTAAATCATACCTGCACAAGGGAAGTTGCCCAAATCATCACTCATGTTTGTTTTTCAATTGCCTTGTATGCTTTCTAAAAATCCTTTACACACAGCCTTTATTTCAGGTCAGGTCTGCATCCCTCCAGTCATAAGGAAAATCCTTAAATCTTCCTGCCTGTCACACACTCCATACCAGTCACAGGGCTTTTACAATGTTTGGACAGCTAGGGTGAAACTGTTACTTTGCAAGCTTCTGCACTAACATCCATTTATCTTATAAGGGAGTCAATGATAAATTTTGCCAAAATGAAAATGAATACTTAAACCTTTTTAGAGTTATAAGTAGCATTGAAGTCACTGGTAAAGCACAGAAACACAATACTTTGAGACACCTGAATTTACATAAACAGCCTTGCTGTTTTCTGATACCTCTCCTCACGTTAAGCAGGATTACTCCTCAAGTGATTCACTGAAACCAGGGATTTTAAGTACCTCAAGGAGTAAAATACCATGAGCGTGCATCAGTACACTAAAGTCAACAGGATCAAAGTGCTTACTGAACATAAGAAAGCACGTCAGACTCTAGCCTTTAATTTAGCATATGCTCTCATGGCGCACTTCCACAGCTTGAAAATGTCAATGAGAGGTTTTATTCAGGTACGTCTCTTCCTGAACTTTCTCTCCCCCATCTTTTTTGTAACACTCTTTTTCGACCTTCAAAACTACCTAATTCTAGAATTTTGGTATAAATAATAATTTAGTAGCTTACATGTAGTTTGATATGGTCTTCCATAAACTGATGTACCATGAAGCATGGCTTGCTCCTCTGCCAAAGAGCAAGGAGCCAGAGCGTCCTACACCAAATTCTCACGTATGACTGGAGGAATGATGAATTACCTTTCTACAGGATAAAGAGTAGAAGGTCTTTGGATCAGCTAAAGGTCTAAATGACTTCTTCCAGCTACAAAACAGACAGAAATTCCCTTATTAATTACTTTTTCTGAAGTCTCTTCATAATTCCTCCCACTGTTTTAAGTCAAGCATTTGTGTCAAGTTCTTTTGATCTTCCTCCTCAATTATAGTGAGCAATTACCCCCTCCACCGGGCTTCTCAGCCACCTAATCATTCTTATCTCTTCTTTCTCCCCGAATCTAATCCTTTCAGCTTTTTTGGAAGCTCACTATTAAGACGGTGCTACATGTTTCCCAGGAATTCAGCAACAATATGTCACACCAAGGACTCCACAGACATTAGCCTTTCCTCTCATTTGCCCTTCAATTAATTTTAGAGATGAGGTGCAGCTATCATGACTTGGATCTCTTGCCTCTCAGGGGTCTTAAAGCCTCTGTCATCAAAAATGTGTTTGCTCTGATATCTGTATTTATAATTTTCCCTCCCAGCTGAAGAGTATTCAATCTTTCCTCCTGAAGCGATTAGCGCTGCGCTGCAAAGCCTTCATTCAGAGCACCCCCTGTAGAGCCGAGGCATTTTTAGCCAACTGCTTGACACACAGCAGAACCATCCCTCCCCTTCCCCATGGCAGCTCAATAGCAGCTGACAAGGTGATGAAGCAGGAATCTAAAAAGTGTGCATTTTTAATGCGCATTAAAGCTTTCAGAGTCCTAGGGAGCCTCAAAAGGAAACTTATGTCCTTACTAGTGAAGAAGAAAATGCCAGAGACTGCACAGGGACAGACCTCCTGAAACTGATTCAGAAATACATGCACAGTTCTTCATAAGAGCATCATGTCAACCAGCACTATAGCCCGTGTGACATTTATGGCTTCATTGCACCGAGACACCTCTTCAAATATCTTTTTTACTACTGATGGCAGGAAAGCTATGGCCTACTTCTCATCTTAATGGGCGTTGGGTTCAGAGATGGGGCTGAGCACACAGAGCAGCATTGCTTGGTGCAAAGAGCATGGCTGGCACACTTCAACCACATACCGTATTGTTCCTTGCACACCCACGACCTCTCTCACGTGCATGAGCATGGTCTTGCTGAAGCTGATGCTTTAGATGAACTACTGGCTTTTCGAGTGACTTCCCAAGAGCCCAGCATCCCTGGCATAACCCGCAGAAACAAGAATCGTGCCTCTTGCCAATGGAGGCAACTGCATCTTTCCTCACCAACAGGATAAAGAAGATATCAGTAACACATCTGTGCAAAGCAGGGACCAGGTTAAAAGAGCTGTTTAACGGCAGCGACTCCTAACTTTAAATAGAGGCCACAGTTGGCTGCACTCCTCTAAAGCAAAAGGCATGGTCTGCCTTATGATGACAAAAAGCAAGTCTTTTGTGAAGCGTTAAAGCTGTGATGAAAATTAAAACCATTACTTCCAAGCTTCTACATTTCCGTAAGTTTCTTTAAAGACAGAAGATGTAACAGGATTATTTTTTAAAAACTATAGTTAATGACCTAATCTTTATAATAGTAAATTTTGCAGTAGGCCAAGAATTAGTGAGGGAAATGGAATAATATTTATTCAAAAACAGTACTGTTCATCCATCATTTCTTATTTTCAGCTACTGAATTAGTAAGTACCTAAAAAAATAGCATTCTGCCTCATTGCACACATCAAGTTCATAACTTTCAGTATCCACAAAATTCAGGTTTATTTCTGCTGGAAAAAATAGTTGCAAGCACATTAGCTTCTTCAGATTGTTATTATGCAGAAGAACAGTAACTAGTTGGACAGTATACTTAATACACTTGAATTAATATGACGGGAAAAAATATTACAGAAAAAAATCTGCAGCATTTAATAAGAGGATTTTTTCATTTAAATATTTAGTGAATGTGTATACAGAAAAATTGTATTCTACTGTTTTCTGTTCAACCATTTACTGCTTTTTCTTTTTTTCCTGTTTTATCACTGAATGTGAAGAATAAGAGAAAGGCAATGACACAGGATAGACCCCAAGAAGAGATCACTGCAAGGATTATAATGGATAGCTCTTTGCCAGCAGTCACTGTTTTCCATTTGCACTTGCCGGTTAGCTCTGACAGGCCAGAAGAACCCCAAGGTGTGATTTTGGTGCCTAACCCTACGAGGCACAACCATACCAAACATCACTCTATGAAGCCTTTCACACCAAGGACATTCCCTTTCCTGTAGGCATACGATTCAGAAGCCGGCAGCTTTGATATTTTAAAAGCAAACATTGTTGATCCCAAAGAGTCAAGTTCTGGCATTATGAGCAGCAAGAAAATCACTTATGTTCTTCATCAGACAATAATTCTTCATTCAAAATACTAATTCATTGCATTAAGTACAGATGCTGGACCGAACAATGTAAGAATTTATAGTCACAGTCAATACATCAGTTAATTTGCTAATTGTAAGAAGAATTTCTGCTAAATAAAACGTGCAAGGGCAATAAAATCCATTTATTCAAATATAGACTAGTTAATAATCCATTCTGTTTCTATGTCCTATATATCATTAAAAGTATTCTATTTGCTATTCATTTGTCAGTCACTGAGGCTTGGTCATCCCGCTCCAGCCCAAGCTCCCCTCTCGTGGCCATGAGCATCCAGTCCCGGGAAGAGGCAAAGCCCTAGGAAGGGCTTTCTATAGCAGGGGCGTATTTCTATGTGCACCAACGGTGGGAAAAACTGGATTACAACAATTCTGCAATTCCTGAGCTGGTTCCCAGTGGTGTGAGGGTGAACGGCAGCCGTGGCAGGAGGCAGCACTGGGGACCCAGTCGCTGCTCCTTCCTGGTCGCTCACCAAAGGAGGAATTGCTGCAGTGACATTCATCATTTGACCTTTGCACTGAAAATGAGGTTTCCTTAATATTGTTTCTATAGATTTCTTTTTTTTTTTTTCTTTTTTTAACCCACGAACCAGGCAGTCAGCTGATCCAAGTGTTCCACACTCAGATAAAGATTTGATTTCGCATCGCACAGATGTACTCCAGTTGAGTCACTGCCAGATTTTAATGATAATCTCTCTTAAGAGCTATTTAGCAAGGTAGAGGTGAAACCTCATGCTGCAGCAGAAAGCAAACCAGATGCTGTGTTCACCTTATTTTTCAAGTACGCAGTTCCGACCTTCACCTCTTAGTTGATGTTGCCCTTCTGAAACAGACTGCAGCAGTCCTGGAGTTAGTCAGAAAGCCATTTATAAACACCTGAGTGACCTCCATCCTTTGCATCTTAAACAAACTAAAGTCCTCCTGCTCCTGCTCCACATCCTAACCGTCAGAGGAAAGACAGACCCTGCAGAAGTAGCTAACAAATGAGGCATGTGTGCATATACACACACATTAGACGTATATTCTGCAATACCCTATGGATAAACCCTAGATTTTCAGGGAAACCACAGAAGGAAAATTTAGTTTTAACTAAAGCAAATCCATTTCTGCCGTAACGCCTCCTCTTGCAATCAGTCAACAGTCCCACAACTGCATCCTGAATTAGGTCCTTTCCTCAGGCTACTCACCTACCACAGGAACAAGGCTTCTGAGGAGGAGATGAAGTTCAGATAAGGTTGTGTTTACAGTTTTTCTTGGCACACAAATATCTTCTGTTTCTTAGAACCTCACGCTGCCAAATTAATTTAATACTTACAAACCCTTGCAGGGAAATAACACAGCAAACACAGGAATTTACAGAAGATGGAAAAAGCAGCTATAATCAGAGATATCTCAGCAGTAACACCACATAATTTTTATGTCGTCTTTCAATCACAGTTCCCTTAATGCATCCTTGAAAAATAAGGACCGCATCAGTCATGGCAGATTTAATAGCCAGGTAGATTTATACTGGAACAAAGCCAGAGGCAACTTCACATGTAAAATAGCAGTGTTTGGATTATTTTAAATACTATTACCCAGCTCAGTTTTGGTTTTAAACTGTATTAACAACCCCAGGAGATTCTGCAGTATTGCAGACCCTTATAAGTAAAAAAAAAAAATATATATATATACACACACATATCTCTATGACTTAGTGTTACCAAAAGCACTTACTGAAATGCATTTATTGAAATAAAGCTGGCATTTTCCATCTTGCGTGTGCTTAGTTAATGGCAGCGAGTTAATCGATAGCTCTTGCCTGCAGGCAGGAGACAGGCAGGAGCCGGGGGCCATGGTGCCAGGCTGACAGGGTGGGTGGCAGTGGGGCAAAGGCGATATCCACAGATTTGAGGAGAGGTGGATGTTATTTAGCTTCTTCTTTAATGGTCCCATTAGCAGAAGAAAGTTTGCCATTAAGGAAGCCCCCGTTAAAACTGATGATTGGATCTTACTTCTGCCGAGCATACAGACCAAGCAAAAGAACAGCTTTTCTATCATAAACATTTCTCACAGCACAAAAACGATGCTCATTTCCCAGCATGTCAAAATGCTGCTTTATTAGGTTGTAGCTAATTAGGCCACACCAGTGGTTTGCAATGAAACACATCGGTGCCCTTTGCAGCTAGCGCAGCCGAGCACAAGGCTGGCTCACGTGCGACCACCTTATGGGCTGCTTCAGAGGGGAGTGGGGGGCCGAAGAGAGCAGAAAACCACATGTAACTCAAAAAGAAAGGGCAAGTAAATAAAAACCAGCTTGCAGGTGCTTTCTTGCCCAGAGGGGAGGACTCATGGGCTCCACCATGATCCCCAGCTCCAAGGTTTCAGTGGCTTTTTGCAGAATTCACCTTGAATGTTTCATGTCCTCTCCCTGTATATTAATAACCAACAGATTTTTCTTGTATTGCAGAAAGTTCAAACTTGTTAGCATTACTTTTTATCAAGTTTTCTAATCAACACGTGCAAATAGAAGAAAGTTATCCCAAAAAAATGTCATTTAGCTGTCCCCTTGGGATGGGGAAAATGGGGCGGTGGGTGCAGGAGAAGTAGGTTGGTACCATCCCTTCTGCGTCTCAGGGACAAACTGCAAAATGATCACTCCAGCCAACTGCAGAAAGGACCCAGCAGCTCAGTAAACAATCTCAGATATTCTGTTTGATGAGCTGCCTGCATGCAGCGCAGAGGGGATCTTCGGGGGAGGAGATGTGCATACATACCCATTCAGCTCATTTGCTGCTCAGGAAACCTCAACACTAAGCCCCTCACCTGAGCCTGACCCCCTGGTGCAAGCTTGCAGCACATTGCAATCTACTTACATGCTCTGGGAGGACATGATGGTGCTGGTTAATTCAAGGGCACATCATATTTGGATATTCTTTTAACAGAGTTAAGAAGTAAAATTCAAGTCCCGTAAGAAAAAAAAAAAAAAAATCAGTTGCAGAGAAATACACATAGCAGCAGCCAAGGCAAAAATTTTGCTTACGAGCTCAATTCTTTTACTGTAACTTCCTGAACTGAGATTTTAATACTTTGACATTTGAGATGAGAAGCTTAAATGAACAAAAAAAGACAATTAGTCACAACATCTGTTCCTTTTTCCATTACACTCTTCCTAAAAGCACAGATATGACAAGCTTACATCAACTTCCAGTCCTTGCGCGGGGGGAACCACACACACCACGTTGCTGCTGCCAACAGACGTGGCAGAGCCTCTGGATACCAACAAATTAATGACTCTTCCACTGATGGTTTCTCATTAAAAGCAGGTTATGCACTCGGGCTTCACACACCCACAGTCAGACCATCAGCACTACTGCATGTTATTACCAACTTAGAGGACGTGCAGTGGACTACTTCCACCTTCAAACCATCATAGTTGCAATGGGGGCAGGCAAGAAGAATCACTATTTTTCACTGCTTTTGTGATCATAGTAACACATACATCAAATCCTGCTCTCTGAGGAGAGCAGGGAACAAGCAAGTCCATTATCCCATTGATGGCTGAGCAACAGATTTATCCACAGCCTCCTGAAGATGCAATTATAGGACACTTGCCTTGTACATGGATTCAAGTACCTACTATACTACAAATTTCCTATATAACCCAGAACCAATTAGTTAGCTATGGTGTCTCAACTTGCCCTTCACCCTGGGAAGCAGGAAAGTGTTTAATCATCTTTCATTTATCTTCCATTACCATGGTTCCCAGCTTGGGATTTATGCAGACCTGGTTGATCTGCTAGAGCAACAAAAAGAAAGGGTTAACTTCAGAGCAGGCTTTTCAAATATTATCTCCACCTTTGGGAAGTGTTACTGGAGATGCAGATTGAGTAGGGTTCAGTGCAACCTTGGCAATAACATAAAAAGCCCAGAGTTCTCTTGCAGATCTAAAGATCATTTGGCATAAAAACATATGAAAATTTTTGTTCACAATATTCACAAACGGCTAAATGAATGTTAAAAAGTACTGGGGGGAGGAAATAAGAGAAAACACCAGGAGCTGTGGGCAGCCCTATATTCTAGTGCAAGATCCAGGCCAAAACTGAATATCTGCTCTCAGCTGGAAAGCAATCAGGCACCCAACAGGAACCTAAACAAAACCTCTCACTAATCTCAGATACTGACTTTTATTACAAAAGCCTCTCCCAAGACCACTGATGGATAAACTTAAGCGGCAACTCACCTGCTGAGTCAAAACATGTCGGGGGGTTTGAAAAAAAAAAATTAGTTAAGAAAGATCCTTCTTCATGACTGTCCTTGATGGGAATCCATTGAAGGGACACACCTTCATGTTTCTTGACCTCTACGGACATACCGGGTTGTCACAAATAATGTAAGAAGGGATTCAGCAGACATGCAGAGGAGCATTCCTCTGCACATGGCTCTGCAGACCTCCGGCTCCACAGGTAAACCCATACAACTAATGTGCGCATTAATACAGGTTTAGTAAATGGTTTTCAGCCACTCTGCAAATGTCTTTTCAAATTTGAGGTTTCCAAAAGCCTCAAGTACCTTCCTATTGAAATAAAGTATGATGAGGACTCTTCACCATTTAACTAGTAATGTTTCCAGATGAAAAGTTAAAATTAGCGTGTATTCACTGTATGTCGCTGAAGCCACTAATATGAGCACAGTTGTATTGAATTTCACCACCCACATGGAAGGAAACCAACATTTTTACTCTCTCCCATGGTATTTCAGATTTTTAGCTGTGTTGGGTATTTTCAGATTCGGTACATGGCTTCTGTGATAGCATGACAGCTGTCATTTGTATGTTTGGGGGTTCTTTTAGTTGGATTTTTTTTTTTAGAAGCCACAGATTTCTCTGTCCTCTCCACACACTGCTTTGGTGAACACAACAGTTGCAGGACCAGTGTGCAAAGGCATCCTGCAGCTTTTTATGCACTGCCTCCTTCGCTTCAGTTACAACAGGTTTATCTTGCTGAACAAAGTGAACTACAAGTACCTCAGAGTCATGAGAGATGGCAGAGGCAGCAACTTATCTTCAGACTGATGAGCCTCCCAGGCACCCTTTGGGTTTTGCAGGATAACAAATGAGATGCGGTCAGGAGCTCGTTCCCACTTGGACAGAGTTCAGTGTGCACCCTATTTGCATCCTTTCCACTTAAAGCAAACGATGGCTATATGCTTTTCCCAAAAAATCCCAACCAAATAAAACGCATGTCACCTGTAATCTTAAAGTTGACATCTACTCTATTTACTTTTCCCTCCTGATTTATACCCCTTTAAATCACTGGCCTGAAATTACAGCCTTCCCACAGGCATGCAGATCCCATAAATTCTGGACTTTAATACTACTTTATTTCAAGTCTGACAAGCAGTACGCCTTGGGTAATTAAGAAAGTTATACTTGGTGTCACTGGATGGTGCAGAAAAGTGCTTCCCTGGTGCCTCTGCCCACCTCTCTGCCACTTGTGGGTCTCCAGGAAGCCCAGGCTGGATTTGGGGTGTGCCCTTACAGCCATGTCAGAGATGAGGCTGAGCTGGACCATAACCCTCTCCCTTCCTACCACCTGCAGCTGCCCCTGCACAAGACCCCCTCGTTTGGGTACCATCCTGCCTACACTGCACACAGACCCACCCTGCCTCCCCATCCTCCCCCCTCTTCGCATTCAGGTCAGCTGTGGAATTTCATAGCACAGTACAAACGTAATTCTGAAAAATCAACAGTATCTGTCAGGCTATTTAATTCTGATTACAACAGAGCCAACGGCTGCACATGCACTGGATTTTTATTACATATAGAAAGACTTTGTATTCGGGTAAGGCACCTTCTCCCTGAATTATTACACTGCAACTTCTCTCCTCGTGAAAGTCCTGACCTCTAGAAGTCAAACCCTGGGCAGGAGAGCTTTAGTCTTTATTACTATGCTCCTCGTACGGGAATGAATTACCTTGTGGTACCTGAAGGAAGTAGGCTTTTTTTTAAGGTTTCTCCTTTAAATCTGCTTCATTTTCTGCAGCGTTTGAACAGACCATTGTAATTGTTCTATATATATTTTCTTCAGGAATTTCATGCCAGTTTTTGGAGAATGTTATGTGAAATAAGATTGAATTTACGAAGGGCTTTATAACATAGTGATCCCACTGCCTGACTCATTACAACAACTCTCACGCTACAGTAGTGCCTCTGTCAGTGCCCTCAGTGATGCTACAACCTTTTGAGAGAGGAGACTTGGGCAGCCAGACACCTTCCTGCCCGAGAAGCAAGCAGACGTGTCAGGGGAAAGAATTTCTGCTGCGGGTTTGGGGTGTTTTGGTTCTGGTTTGCTCTTTGGAAACTCACGTAGTAAATCTACTGCCCAATGGCATGCCCACATCAAGGCTCACAGGCAGGAGAAACCCCTTGCAAGTTGACAGTAAAACAGGGTCATTCTCCCTCTCTTTGAACTCGCCAAAGCCATTCCCATCACCAGGACTGCCTTCAAGACCTGGCATTTTTTTCTCCTTCTCTGTGATGCTGGAAGTTTTTGGCAGATGCTGGTTGAGCAAGGAAGAAGCGAGAAGACATTAAAGCTCAGGACCTGTTGCCCTTGTCCTGGGGACATGGAGGGCTTTGACACCCACCCATAACCCCCAGGTGGGATTTCCTGGGGGATTTCACACTTTTTCCACAGAAACAAACATTAGTGGCTGGACACAAAGCTTGGCTATCAGCTTGCACTTTCCCAAAAGCCAGGAAAGCTCAGCTCGTAAAGCAACTGGGGCTTTCTTTAAATGTCATTTTTAATATTTAATCACCCTGGATGGCCTCAATATTTACAGCATAAGCCATTTCATTGGGAAGTTAAATATATAGCCCAGATATTTAAGGAAACTGATTCAGAGCCACATAAACGTAATTGCACTTAACGTGACCTGGGAATGAAATCGCACACGGTACCTTTTTTTCTGCAGGATGTTTAAACCCCGTTTTGAATACATTATGCTAAAGGAATCTCTTTCAGTGTGTTGCCTGGATAGGTTTCCCTAATACGAAGTTCTGCAAGCAATCCAAAGAACCCGGGCTTAAAAGAGGAACCAATGAAAAGCATGTGTACTTTACTACATATATACTTTACTATACTATATATATAGGTATATAGTGGAGCTTTTGTAAATTGACACCTGTTTGCTAAGCAGCCTATTAAAAATGCATTTCCCAAAAAACGAAACACATAAAGAAAGGCAATAAGAACCATAAGTGAAAGAAAGTCAATGAGGAGTAATATGTAATACTATTTTTGTAACAGCAAAGATGCATAAATATCTTGATGTTAAGCAATTATGAATTGAATGCTTTTCTATTATTTATCTATATATCAAACTATTTCAACCTGAACTACAGATTCTTTGCACAGATATTTGCTTTGACAGGAGCTGCATCTCCCCTGCCTCCCCAGCTCGTGGCATCGAGCCCCACTCCGGCCCCGTCCCACGCTTGCAATCTTGACCTTGGTCACGCCACCAAGCAAGCTGCTCCAGGAGGAGAAGAGGTTTTGCTTCAAGCACCAAAACAAGCTTTACTGCTCTCCACGGAAGAGTTTCTCTTCATAAGGAGCAGGGAAACACACACTTTTGTCTTTGATTAATCAAGAACTGAAGCAAAACGCCCATCTGTGCCAACATACAGTCTGCAGATGGTTTTGTTAATGATTTTGGGCCCATGTCTTCCAACAGCATTTTTCTGCACAGGACAGGAAAAATTCAAGCCAAAGGTAACCCAGAGTGGCCCATTTTTTTCCCCTCTCTGAATTTCTACTAGGAATATCCCAGCTGATATCCTAGCCTTCCTCCTCAAAGATGTGGCTTCCATTTTCTCCCATAAATACCTCAAAAACAGCAAGCAAGCAGCTGGAAGAGGCCAGGTTTTGCCTTCCATTTTGCAGTAAGTGAAACCATAACTTACAGAAGTATTTAGGAGGGGAGCAGTGATCCCAGCATGCAGCCAGCCCTCCCTGCGTGCTTCGGGGTTACACATCGTGATGAATCAAGACAAGAGCAAGGAAAGCAATGGGAGCCCTTTTTCCAGCCATAATAAATGAAAGCAGAGGGGTATTTTTTCTTTCAAGTTGACAACCCAATAACACAGCAACACAGTCACAAATCATCACGCCAAAGAGGGATTTCTAACCCCTGCCAAAGCTTTGCTCTGTTTGTGGAAGCTGTATGTGTGATACCTCTCAGCATACACCCCAGAGTGTCATTTTTTTTCTTTTGATCAGAAACAAAAATACCATCGTGCTTTTGACCCTCTATTCAGCCATAGTCCAAGGAACGCATTTAATGTATTCTTCTCCATATCAAAGCAAAATAACTCAAGTAGAGCAGATGATTTCTATTTGCCAGGCAGGGTAGGGAAGGAATTAAGGTTTGCGGAGGAGCCTCCCACCATGACTTGGCCACACTGGGCTGGTTGCCCACACAGCAGGACTTCCCTGGAAAAAACACTGCAGGAGGATCTTCCTCACTTGGGAGCCTTAACAGCAACCATAAGGGCTTCCAAAACCATCCCCAGTATTTCTGAGGAAGGGGGCGATTGTGCACTGGGCTGGGAAATACACATTATCACCTCTCACATCACGGAGAGGTTCAGGCTGAAAAACAACGTGCTCTGTACCCAGCCAAGGGATGTTGCTCCAGATGATTTACCGTTACTGGGTTTTATTTAACAGGGATGTGGAAAACTGTCAAACGTTTTATCACCCGTGGCAGTTAGGGCAAGATACATGCTGATATCAGCCAAAGATTATAAGGCAATAGTATAAAGTCTTATTGGAAAGAGAATGGAAGCTGGAAATCTTGGCTAGCGATCACTCCTACCTTTGTAATGAGTTTCTGGTCCAGTAGGGGTGAAATTGCATGCCAAAAACCACATATAATTTATCCCTTGTTTAAACACATACTGGCAACCCAATTATTATTTTCAGAATCACAGAGTTTAACTTATCAATGTATTATTGAACAAGAGCTTTCTCTCGTTTCACACAACACAGTGGAGTGTGCTTTAATGAGCAGGGAAACCCATGCCAAAGCCCCACAGCTGGGGAACAGGGAAGAGGCATGCAGCACCTACGGGCACCAGCCATCACAGCACTGGGACAGGCCAACTGACCCCGGACCCCGCTCCTCCCTGGGACAAGGATGCTCTTGGTCAGCGCGTACCACCGCTTGTTGCTTATGCTTTTGAACCTGAAGGTAACAGAGCTCAGCAATCTTTGCCAACAAAATTGCAGTCATATTCCCCCAAAAATGCAGATCTGCTGGGGAACTAAATTCCTTAGTCTTCTTGAAAGAAAAGGGGAAAATAAGTTTACCTTCCAAAACACCCATCTAAATAAACAAATGCTTCTTGAACACCAAGATTAATAAATGAGAAAGACACAGGACCCAAAGAGCAGAGACCTTCTGCAGGAAGCAAACCCCCAAGGCAGCACAACACAACCCCAATACTCACAATACCCTGAAAAAAAACTTTACTCTTCAGTTTCTCAGTTGCCTGTGCATAAAACAGGGTCTGGTTTTGTACCATTTGATTACCAGTTCTTTGAAAGAAGGACTATCTTTCATCTTGCTTGTAGCGGTCAGCACAAGGGATCAAGAGCAGCATGGTATAAGGAGCGGCTACACAACGTGCTCCCGCACGCCATGAGCATCACAGAGTCTCGCACAGACCAGCTGTATCCACATCCACAGGGGAAATTGCAATCATCTTGAAGCCAAAGGTACAACCTCCTCCAGCCTCTGCAAGTATTAAAGATGAGAGGTGGACAAAAGTAAGAAAAATATTAGCTGGCCCTGATATTTCAGCATAGGATAAAAATATAAGGCACACTATTTTCCCTGCAATGTTACTATGGTGATTTCACTAAGGACAAAATAGCACGATGTTTAGTAGAGCCGTGGTTATGAACCAAAGCTCACAAGCAAGATACTAATCTGCCCATTAAACCGTACCAGGGTTGGTGAATAATAATCAAAAAGCAATTACACAACAGATAGACTATCAGAGCTCACCCCACTAAGCGTGAAGGTCAAACACATTACATTAACTAGGGATCCACTCACTGAAAACCTGCAACTTGGTATACAAAATCATTACTTCTAGCGGTATTAATAATGAAAAGGATTGGCAGCACTACTTCATTTACTTAGAGCAACATGAAATGCCTGGCATAAATATTGCGCTAAATCACATGCAAATTCCCTGTATGCAGTAGATCGAACCATATGAAACTACTGCACTGTACAAAATACATATATATACTTTAAGTATACTTTCCACACTTTATAAAGATGTGGTGAATTTTGCTAACTGTTCAGAGCTCCACATTACTGAGAGTTTATGACCCAACTGTACACATTTTGCCAGTTATTGCTATATTGCAAATCACTTTCAAGTAAAAAGCATCCATTACATGCAGAGATGCTGTGTCTGCTGCAGTTTTGTAATGGTTTCCCTTTTGGGCTGTTTATGAGTCTTATTTTTGTGCTAGAATCTTCTTCAGTTGCTTTCTGCCAAAGGGTAAATATCTCTACAAAACTCTTGGACAGACTTGCAGGTGTCACAAATTCGTTTCTCACCAGGAGCAACACACTCGCTCAAAGACAGGGCTGAAGCCTGGGCTGTGTATTGGGCTGTTCAAAGTGCTTCATGTGTATTTAAAAGTATAAAGAAAGAAAAAAGGAACTAAGCTCCTAAAGCTCTGGTAGAGCAAAGGCTTGCTTTGCTGATGTGCTTTTTGTTCTTGAACTTGGACCTTTAGTTCATAAACTACTCTTTTCCCACCTTACAAATTCTGTTAGCTTCTCACCCGCTGCTGGAAACTGAGAAAAGTAAACCAATGTAAATAAATACAAGATTGCCATGGGAAGAGCAAGAAGTGGTCTATATTTGGTCACAAAATAGACTGGGATAGGGAGGGAAGAGAAAGATGCTGCTGACTTTTTCTAATCAAAACCCATATGATTTCCATACGATCAAACGGAGAAAGAGCATCCCCCTAAGTTAGAGAACAGCTACTCAGTACAAGGGGAAATCACACTGGGTGTTGCTAAAGGAGTCCAGACAAAGAGAAACCATGAGACATTTTGTTGGAATTACAGCCTACAATACAAGCAATAACCTGTTATCTTCTTGTCTAACAGAAGTAACTGCCCTGATGCCTTAAAGAATTTATTTCCCTAAACCTGTGCCCTCCCCCATCTTTCCCCCTAATTCATTTTTCCTGGGAGATGCGGGCTCGTACTGCCCAGGCTCAGAGCAAGGAGCTTCCTCATCCTGGGGAGACAACATCGAGCTGTGGGATAAATTCTTTCACAGCATAAAATATATGTAATTTCATTACGTGAGTGTCAGAAACCTACTCGCTGTTTACACTGGGACTGCTATTAAAGCAATTATTTGGGATCAATGCAATACGGCAGCAGGATTTTAATCTTGCCTAGCAGCAAGGCAAAGGAACTGCTTCTCCAGACAGGTCAAACTCATAACACTTTGTTCCCTTTGCAGCAAAGACCAAAGAGCAATCTCTCTGAAGTCCTTGGTAATGGATCTATACAAAAATGCTTTTTAAAAGTCCCCAGCTAGACCATATTGCTGCTACTTACATTCTTCCCGGTACCATAGCGCAGGTTACACACAGCTTTCAGGATGATGCCCTGTAAGTGCCAGGTTCACCTGCTGCAGGCTGTGCTCAACCGTTTCCTCCTGGGAAACAGCCCAAGAGCTCAGCCCGTGGCACAGCAGCAAGCGGTTTGACTCAAGCAGGGGCCAAGCCAGTGGGCAGCGATCACACACCCCCACGCACTAGGATGAAAAAAAATGCCAACGAGTGATTTCTGTCCCCACAACATCAAGCCATGTCCCTGCACTGTAAAAAATGGCCAGTGGTCTCCAGGTTAGCATGGAGGAAAAGAATTTATTTTTTTTTTTTAACGGGAACTGTCAGATTTAAGGTATTTCCAGAAAACCTTGGATGAAAACAAGCTAAATTATAATTATATTTAAAATTCACTGTTTTGTATGTGCTTTGGCTGGTTTGCCTCACATCCCCAAACAGTGCAGATGCTGCGATGTCCACATGAGCTGCTGCAACTCAGTCCTCGCTCCAGCACTCCCCATCTTAAAAAAAAACCCAGATGCTATGCATTTAATTAATGCTTTAAACTACAATGAAGCATCCTCTAAAGACACTTGTAAAACCTATAAGCTTCCAATCTTACAAACCCCCTTTTTGTGTACTCTCCCTCTTCTTCCTTGTTTTTGTATTGCTGGCTATCATCAATGGCTTTTGGGAGCACACAGGTGCTGTGGAGCTGCTGCAAGGGTACGAGAGCTGGCACTATCGTTGCCTCCTGTGCCACGGGTGCTTCAAAATATGCACAAAACATTGCAACCAGAGCAATGAAAATGAACCAGCTGGAAACCAGTAACCAACTGGCAATTCTGCTCCCACGGGTGTTCTGGATCTTAAAGCATACTAGGGTTCACCAAGGAGATGCCACAGTGACATTAGATATCGATTAATTACCCCAGGCGAGTGCCTTTCAGGATGCTCTGTAAGCCATCGCCTGCTCCTCTCCTGGATCTCCCATCCCTCCACTTCCCAGGGCAGGGGCTGGGAAACCTTCCCCTGGCAAGGAGATCTGCAGAGATGGCATTCGCTGGTCTCAGTCCAAAACTCAATGAACCTTCATCCGAGCCTGGGCTCCGCAGATGTTAATATTCTTTTTTTTCCTCCTTCCCCACAAATGCAGTATCTGCTGGTTGGGGAAATGTATTAAATGAAATGGAAAAAAGTCAGGTTTGGCAAAAATGTGTACCTGTCACTGCTAGAATTTGTCCTTAGGGTGACAAATGCTAAACGACCATTGCAGGCTCTAAGCAGAGGGGAAACTGGCCCATAGATCATCTGCTCCTTTTGTCGTCTTTTTATGCAGTGCTTTTATTTAGCAAGCCCATTTGTGTACAAAAGGGTATTTTCCTAGGCTCTTCACAACCCTTGCAAAAAGCACGGTCCCAAAGCCAAAGACTGTGTAATCTTGGTAAGACCTGTCAGCAAATTCAGAAAATATCCATAAGCAGAAATACACAAACCCATCAAATCCATACAAACATTAAAGCAATCACTATATTTTCAAGTTCTTAAAAATATCTGTTATTCTTATCTTGTGTCTAATTCCTGGCCTGCTGATACCAGGGTGGTTCTCACTTTGTGCTGAAGTTCGCGTCTCACATTTCCATTTAAAAATTCTTTTCTCATGTAAAGGGTCTCTGAAAAGTTTTATTAAATATTCAAAGAGGATGCATGCAGCGATCCAGTTCATAAACTGGAGCAAATGTTGCTGTATTTGTCCATCCACCTCTAACACTGAAGACAGCATGGAAAGCTGATTGCTAATGCTTCTCGAATTTTGCTGCAAGTAGGGAAGATATTTCTTTGGTATTTAAGGTGTAGGTGAAAGCAAGACAGACATCTGCTAATTGCTGGTTTCTGGGGAAATGGGAACTATTTAGATTTGGGACCTGATGGGTTTTTTTAATTAGCTCATAACTCTTCGTAAATGGAGAAGACCTTTCTACTTACCGAAGAGTGACAACACAGGCAGAAGAAAAGCATAAAGATTTCTGTACAATTCCCAGCCAACATGTTTTTATCCTGTACAAGAACACACACCCGCCTCACACACGTACACGGTGTCACTCCATCTCCCTGCAGCACTGGACAGCCACGTAATTTCAGGTATTGGACTGAACCAGTGGCATTCTGGATTCCCAGGTCCCAGAAAAATCTGCAGGCAAACAGACCCCAGGGAGACAAGTGACGTCCCCCCGGTGCTCTTCATCCATTCCCTTTTCACATGCTCTCCTATATGCCCTTTACTTGCACGCTTCAGTCCATGAGCAGATGCTCAATATACACCTGAAACAAGCCCCTGGCCTGGTTCAGGAAGACACAAGGAAGTATTTCTCCTTTCCTCATCCCTCCCATCTCTTTCCCCCTTATCTTTAAACCTTGAGGATACCAGCAGCCTCCAAACACTTTTAAGCACTGTATCTGCAGATCTCAGGCATGGTACAACAGTGGCAAATCGCTTCCATGTTAAAAGATCAAGGCAGCTTTAAAATGGAGGCCAAAGCCTGCAGCAGATACTATCATAAGCTTTTTCTAGGCTACAGTTTATTTTACGATATGTCTTAAAATGTCCCTGTCACTTTTTACAGCCGGTGACCTTCATTTAACTCTGCCAAGCTTTACAACTTAAACCAAGATGCAAAACACCATCCCCACATCCCTGGGAGCACGCTGATCGCAATGCGCCTGCCTTGGGCTCTCTCCTACCATGCACAGACCCGGTTTTACCCAACAATTTCCCGCAGGAGCACCGCTCCTGCCAGACCAAGCCCCACACCACAGCCGGGTCCCCGCCTCGGCCCCGGTGAGATGTTGCATCTCTAACAATTATCCTCCCCAGCTCGTTTTACACTCTAGTGTGCACTGTATGTTCACCAAAAACAAGATCCCAATGCCCGTTTGTACAGGCAAAATATATTTGCCCAAGCCATGCACAGACAAAAGGCAGCAGAGGAAATTTCCATTTAGGAGCTCCCAGTGCAGTCTACTGCTAAGCAAAGCATTTTGCTGAAGAGAGACTTGGCCTTCGGAGAATGGCGATAATGGGAGGGAATGAAGGATATCATCCAAACACAACAGCAACGCAGTGAGGTGCGAGGATGAAGGATAGAGCTTCCCTACAGCAGATGGTGCAGATGTTCCCTCTCATCCATCTTCCATATGTTCCAACTCAAAACCGAGCAGGTCTGCAGTTTTGCTCCGGTTGAAATCCCCACTCTTTGTACACACAGGGTGCAGCAAACAGGCACCAAGGTATCACACCACCACCCGGGATGGCAACTCACCCTACCCAATATGTCACCATGGCCCAAGGGGTCATTTTGCCAGGCAAGAAAGTTTTTCTCTGGTATCTATCCCTGCAGAAGTCAGGAGGCGAGCCTCCTGATTCTCAGCTCCATGGATTTGCACGCAGGCGGGATGGAGGACGTGCCGTGGCACAGGGGCATGCTGGCTGCCAGCACCAGCCACCACTCCAATGGCCAAGCATCACCTGTGGCTTCCTCCTTTCTCACAGGGACAGCAGGTAATTCCTGACCCATCCCACCCAGCAGTAAGCCATCCATCCAACCCTGCCAGGAAACAAGGGATAACAAAATTGAATATAAACCACAACAGCACAGTCCCCATTTTAAAGCCTGCTTCTCATCACCAGGCAGCTGGTGACAGAGTCGAGCGGCAGTGTAATCCTACTTTAATTGATGATGAGAATATTCATCTGGGCTTTGTCCAATTCGGTATACTTAATACCTTGTGCCTTCTCCACACGGATCGATTTTTGCATTGGGTTTATGAGGGGTAATTAATATTCATTCAGAATTAAGTAGAATAAGATTCCCAATGCATAAAGATGTTTATTATTTATTCATATTTAAAGCTTGTTAGATTAATCTATTTTAAATTACCGCATGCTGCCAGGCACAATTATTATAATTTATTAGGATAATTTTGGTGGTTTATTTCCCTCTGATGCAACCTTGCAGAACGTGTATGCTGCTTCTCGAATGCTCCCATAAAGCAGCTCATGCTGCTGCTAACAGAGCTGCAGCCCAGCAACAAGCACCCCATTCTCCAAAGGCGCCAACCTCCAAGATTAAGAGTGTAGTCCACGCTAATTTATTTTTTAAGCAGATATCCCGAGGTATAGAAATCCTTGCATCACATCTGAGCATGGGGTGGGGGGTGCGTTCATTTGTGGCAAGACACTAAGGAAAAAAAAAAATCTATGGTGACTTATTCCTAAAGATGTTATATGATGAATTGCAATAGCTGGCTCGGACAGTTTAAGGTTACCAGGTACGGCATATCGCCCCAGCTAAGCAACGTAAAATGATGGGCGTGCTTGGTACCTCCAGGATCTGCCTTTGGCCACCAAAGAAACCCCTGAACATCTTTCTGCCTCTGTTTCTTGGGCACAAACGGCTCCTCCTGAGACTTGACAGAAGTGGTACTTACAGCAAGGGGAACATGGACATGTTCCATGCTGTGCGAAAGACTTCACCTCATTTCTTTAAAAAAAACCTACATATTTGCTTAAAAGCTGCAGTTACCATTATTACGTTTAATTGATACCCTCAGGGGCTCAAAATGAGACAGGCTTTTATGAAATTTAATTATTTTCTACCAGGGCTTGCAAGGTAAAGGTGCAATTACAGCAGCAAGGGCCACTCCCTGCACCGAGGGAGCGCTGGCTTCCTCGACAGCCCCATGCCAGCGCCCAATTGCTGAGCACAGATCTCGCTACACATCGGGCTTTGCCTCCACCGCAGTAGTCACAGATTGCCTTTGCTCATTTTAGCCTTCAAAAAATAATTTAAAAAAATAAAACAGACCAATTACTCGACAACAGACAAAATCGCTCCATGTATGAACCTGTCATAATTACAGAAAGTGTTACTTCATTTAGTTATGTCCTTCCAGCGATCATAAGTGAGCATACACCAAGCAGGGTGCAGAAATGGGGTTCCTCCCACACTTGAGGTGGGGTTTGGGCAAGTCCTTCCCACATCAGAATAACAAGGGAAATAACACCTGCACAACTGGCTGCAAATCAATCGATACTTGTACATCACTTTAAATAGTATTTTCTCACCTTTGAAAAAGCCCCTCGTTTATCCCGACGCCCAGGGAAGAGCATCTGATGTGCTGATGCAGGAGGAATGGAAGAAGAGAGCCTGCTTTGAGACTCCCCGCAGCTGAGCGGCTGCGATACCCACAGCACGCCTCTCTCCCCCCCGCAAAATGACCGTACAGTGCAAACTCTTTTGAACTGAGCTGCTTAAATCAGAATCTCCTGAGAGTAAACGCAGCCACAAGGAAAAAAAGACCAAACTTTTTAATAAAAAAAGTAAAAAGACATCCTTTGAGTAAAACAAATGATTTTCTAACAGAAAATGTCCTGGGGACAGGAAGACAATGCCATGCTTTTGATGCTGCGATACTGTACTTGAGATTAATGCTTTCACAGTTAAGATTTTACCCCAATTATAAATCTCCCATAGCAAGTAACAAAATATAATTTAGTATTCTCCCATGGCAGACTAAATTTTAGCTATTGTTCGACTGCTAGTTTTCAGACATAGAGTTATGCTCTTATTGCTCTTATTAGAGAAATCTAATAAGATTATTTCATTATTCCTTTCATCAAATGTCTATTATTTGAATATTATGTTTTTGGTATTTAAGGCATGCCCTATCAGCTATAAGCAAATGATATTAGGGTGTTTACATTTTTCTGCCATTTAGAGCAATCTTCAGCTTCCTCTACTTTGATAAACAGTGGGGGAAAATGTTGGTGTCACCGGGGCCAGTCTCCTGACAGGGAAAATGCTGACCATTAAATTTTGATCCAACCAACACTACATTAACATTGTAGTCTCTTCATGAGACTCGGGAATGGAAACATTTAATTTCTGTGAATGACCAGGTTATGGTTCCCCTTTGCGGCATGCCGGGGTGGCAGCCCAAAGGAGAGCCCAAGAGCATCTGCATTTGCTGCATGTTGAGGCCCATGTTTATAGTGAAATGACCAAAAACCAGAAGCAGCAAAAATTACACCAGTGTAGAGCTAGAGGACGGCATTCCTCACACTCCTTTATGTCCTTAGACTTTGCTTGGGAACCAAAATTCCTGGTTTTAACTCATATTTTTTTCCTCCAGAATGTTTGACCAAGCAAATACAAAACATATCCAATATTTTTGACACCTGGTAAGCTGTTATTTTAAACACAATTTCAATAAACTACAGAAGTTGATACTGTTAGAAGCTTGAAAATACACGATCTCATTAAAAAACGCTGGCACTTTGAAAGATCTCTGGTGGCCAATCACGGCTTGGGGAGGGCTGTGATTTATAACTTTGATCCCCACAGCTAAACCATTTAATCTGATAATAAACATCAATCACTGATTTTTATTGCACCATTTTGCAGGCTGAGCAGAAAAACCTTGCTCTCGCGGACAAATTAGACACCCCAAAGTGACTCTTGCAAATAAATACCGACTTTAATATTCAGCAATATAATTCCATGGGATCAATTTTTTATTTAAGCACTACTGGAGCTAGGAAAAAGTTTGTAATTACAAAAATATCTACAAAGACAACTCAGTGCAGTGTAACAGCATGTGATGAGCAGAAGCCTGCCTCTCTAGCAGCTCAGTGACAACACATACCTTTATGTCTGTTACAGCTGTCGTCAGAAAGTTATTAAGTGTGTCCAGATATTCCGCGTGACAGTCCATAACTCACCATTAAAAATGATGCAAGATCCCATTATGTACCTCTCGAGGTACTAATCCACCATCTACCACTCAATAGCAGGGGAAATGGAACGGTCAGGCATAATACATCGTGCAAGTGGATAACTGCCAGAAAAAATAAATCAGATGGAGCCCATTAATATATAATGATGCCAAACTACCATTAACTCAAATACTCTTTCCAAACCAGAGAGCTATTTAAGAAGTAACTGAAATAATGATTTTCCCTTGGACGCATCAAACATCATCACTGCTTAATGTGGGATTTTTGCATTCAGTGGAACAAGGCAGTTCGTCAGTATGCTTTCTGAAAAGTTCTTCTGTAAAATAATATTTTCCAATAAAGATATATTACAATTTAATTATTTATAAAAGTTCCAGTCCAAGTAGAGATGGAAGATTAAGAACATAAAAGACTGCCTCAGTCTTCTCAACGCATACCTGCAAGAGTGAAACAGGTAGGCAGCAGCCAGAACACCGAAATCTGCTGGTTACACTTTTTAACAGGATTAGCTGGGTTTCTGCTTCAGAGAAGGCAAGCTGAATCTAAATTTTGTTGTCCAAGAATTCACTTAACAGAATGATGATCTTTGGGGAAAAAGGTCATTTTTGTCTTCACTTACCACTTCTGTTTCTCCCCAGAAAGAAAAGACAAATGAAGGAGTAGAGCAAGGAACATTTGTCTTGAGACAAGTACCACGAAAGGCTGAAACGGGCTTTTATGTCAGGTTTTTAAAACAACATTCATACGAAAGCCAGAGAAGTCTGACCAAATGTAAACTATTCCCCATGTCAACCCAACATTGAGAGCTTACAAGATGACTCCAGCAGCAGCTAAGCCAGCCCAGGGATCCAGCCACCAGCTGCACACTCTAAAGCTTGGCCATCACAATAAGTGGACAGAGAACATATGCTCAGCTCAAAACTCAATCAATCAGTATATATTGATCTTTCTTAATTATCTCCCCAGAGCCTACTCAACTCCAAGGAGCTTTGCTTACATGAAAAATGTATCACCTTTGTTCCAAGCAAGGGAAATATATGAAGGCACTTAAATTCATGCCTTTTAGTCTTGTAACTCCATGAATACATTTTAGTTACTGATTATAAGTACTGGAGCTACTCAAAGTGAATTTTCCAGTTGTCTCCGGTAAACTCTCCAGTGTGTATATAAAATAGCTTTAACAGAGACTCCCATCAGCAATTTTGTAAGTGTTGCATTAAATCCAGACGGTGTTTTTCATCTCAAGACAGAGAAAATGCATATTAATCCACCAGCAAAGCAATGCATTGAGAATTTTAAACATTTCTGTCAGTATCGGTAAAACCATAATACATTCTTTGCTAGATGAGATACTGAATCATTTTGGTTCATTTGGAGGCCATTTGCTAACTTTATTAGGCAATATTCAGATGATGGATATCAAAAGGATATTCACTGTAGAAACAGGCTTTGTTTCTGAAGACAGTAATTAGGTTAACCTCATGAATAAACCCTTTATATCAGCAGCCTGTACAAAGTGGAAGTAAAAAAATGCAGGACAAAATGATGAAGAAAAAAAATAATTTCATGCAAAGGGGAAAAAAAAAAAAAAGTACATTTATGTATAGCACTCTCCAGCTGACACTTCTAAAACAATTCTTATACGAATAGAAATGTCACAGTTGCCGATATACCAAAACGCATAGGTATAGCATTATGGAAGTGACCACAACGCCATTATGGTCATACGCTATAATGCATATATGCAATTATTAATGCATCATTCAGTGGTTAAGGCAGAACCAGCCCCTGGTAGAAGCATCGCTCCCGAGCATCCCCACTCTCCCGGGCAGCCAGCAGTGCCCCAGCCCCGCTGCAAGGGCTTCCTACGCAGCCAGGGATTCACGAGTCCTCTGCTGAGCCCCTGCTCCTGACAACTGCCCTTCCCTGCCGGTGGGCTGAAGCCAACCTAAATCCAACGTAGACATGAGTTGTGGGTGCTGGGATGAAGTTACCTAGCAGTGATTTGCAGAGATGATAATCAGGTGGAGCTTTTACCGTCCACTCCTGGAGCTGCAGCTACTCAGCACATCTGCACCCGGAGGCCACCTAAGTCAAGAAACTCATCATTACCAGTCTAAGAGGCTTTTCCAAAGTGGTACACCAACTGCAGGCTCCAAGAAAAACTGCAGACAGTGCCTTGCCTCTTGGCTACAACACCAAGCAATGAGCCCCAACCACTTTCACACATGATACACGCTCAGAATAAGTTGCTAGAAAGATGCTAAGGATAAAAAGGGATGAAAGCTGGTAAAATTTGCAAACGTTGACTTAAGCTAAACTGATACAGTTTGGCATAATTTAAGCAGACTAAATGCAAGCTAAGAAACAATATACTCCATAGAAGAAAAGCCTTCAGTTAACCCAGTCTCTCCACCATTATGGTTCATGGGCTACAGCAGGACCACACCACAAGTCCACCGTGCAGCAGCCACCCTTGTGCCAGCATTGCTGCTACTTGCACAGCCAAGCTTTCGTACCTAGGCTGCGCGAATGCAAAGGCATCAGTCCACTGAACTCTGCAAAGTGCGTTTAATGGAAAAGAAACTTTTCAGGGTTTTTTTTTTTTGCTTGGGGTTTTGTTTGTTTGTTTGTTTTGCTTTGTATTGGTTCATTGGTTGTTTATTTTAAACAAAGCAAATAAAGCAAATACAGAAGAATGTGGAAGAAGTGGATCTAACTCAGAAGTGGGCTAGAAGATTCCTCCTGGGGACCAACAGGAGCGTGGACTGAGAAAGGTAGACCCACTGCGAGCCTGTGATTTCCACTGACTTCCAATGGCTACAGCCAACAGCAATTAACCTGGTCCTGAAGGTCGTGTTGCTTCACTGAATATCCAGAGATTTGACCTGGAAAAATTCAGAACAAAAGATAGAGAGCCGAGGCAGTAAAGAAAAAGGGTGAATCCCATTTGCACTAGACTGTTCATTCAATGAATAGCTATCCTTTCACCCCAAAACATCTAGTAGTTCCTCCACCCCCAGCAAGGTTAGCTCCAAAACAAGTCAAAAAAATTAAAGACCTCAAAGCAACATTCAAATAAGGTCGTTTTACATCTTAGCATGGGCTGAGGGCAATAGCGCATTGCCAACGGACTTGTAACCCCTTAGTTTAACGTAGTACAACATGCATAGTATATGGTATAATACTGTGATTAGCATTAAAAACTAATGGCCAACCTCATTGCCAACTTAATGTGTAGTGTGAATGCAAGTTTAAAATACTTCAAAACAGAGGGCAAAGGCATGAGCCGCAGGGCTGGGCTGTCCGAGCACAGCCACAGCCTCAGTGGCACGGGATGTGCTTCTCCTATTCAGTCTGCTATTGCCCTGAAAGTCCCAAAACAATTTCAGGACACAGAGTGCCCAGAGACAGGTCACCTCTCCTGTTACTCATTCATTTTAAGAGCCATTACAAAGGGTCTTAAGAAAGTGGTTATTTGATTGTAGGCTTTCCCCTTCAGCAGAACAAAGTATTATATTTCAGCACTAACAATGAGATATTTTTCCTTGAGTCAGCTTTAAAATAATGTTGACATTATAGTCAATACATTATATATCACTATAGTTATGTCAGAACCTATTAGCATAAAAATAAATCAATCTAAATGCATAGCTCTCCTATTTAAATGAAGCCTGGCAATGCCATATCTTTCCTTCAATATTCACGCAGCTTCTCATATGTGTATCAATCATCTCTGACAGATTTCATACACTGGGGTATCACCTCTAGCCTCACTAAAAACTATTTTAAGTGAATTTTATATACAAAGACTGGAAAAATCTGCTCTTGGGAGCTCTTTTCATAAGCAATATAGTTTCTGATAGCCTAAGCATCACAAACGAGGTTTTACTCTTAACCTCATATTCAAGTAGGTCTGAATTGCAGGGCAGTAAACGAGGGTCACCCCAAGTCAGTCAGCTCGTGTTAAAGCAATGGCAAAGCCAAACAAGATGGTTTTTAAACTCAGGTTAGCAGGTTTGATTTACTCAGAAGTACTGACTGTAAGAGATTGCCCAACAGCCATGCAAAACCATCAAGCATGGAAGAGGCCAACAGGGAACACTGTGGAAGTGTTTTAAGAGACAATTCCCCAACAGACCTCATCTTGACCAACAGATCTAAGCTGATTTGTTCCCACTGCTACATTATAAAATAAACCCAAAAATATATTTATCTAGAAATAAAAAATGATCTAAATAAATAAAAATGTAACAATCACCTGGAAGACATTCACTGGCTCTGTGAATAAAGTAGAATTTGAAAAAGTCTTTAAGTCTTTAGTATTAAGTAGGTTAACCAATTTTCCATAAGTATTTAAGTGACATCTGAAATTTTTTTCATCAATTTGCAACAGCCATAAGTGAGCCATTTCACCCCAGCTGCTATAAGGCAGTTACTTCACTTACCTTAATTTGAAGTGGCCAGTTATGTTCAATCATTTCAGTTGACAAGAGAAATGCAGGATGCCAACTCCACTATTTCTGAATTACTGACATTAACAGCTGTTTTATATCTGCAGACAGAGCTTTGTAAACATGTAAACAAGTCAATTAATTAAGATACTATAGTAACATAGATTTTAATAATTTGAGGAACAGCCCGATGTTTACAGATCCACCGATGCTATATAAAAATACCAGGAAGAGTAGAATTTGCTTGTTGAGAGGAAACAGAACAGGAACTATTTCCTTCCTTCTGTTTGCTGGAAGGTCCCACCTTTTGCTTGCAGAACAAAGAGATTTCAGGCCTAAATCCACGGATACCCTAAGACGGATATGCAGGTTTTCCTCCAAAGGTGAGGTCCAGCTACAGAACCCAGCTGAAACCACTCCAGTGCCACCTTTCCAGCCTGATCAGACAAAGCTGCCCCACAACACGCGCCCCAAAACCACTCAGTAACACACTGAATAACACCCCAGTCTCCAACACGAACTGTTCCCAGGCCAGCAGCCTACGCGACATGGACCGAATCACTCCCATGGAAATGGAGAAGACCAAGAATTTACCCAGCTTGGAAACAAAAAGTCAGTTTAAGAGAACTGAGGTTTTTGGGGGACATAACTACCTGGTTGGACCAAGACTCCATGCAGCAGAAACTTCTCTATCCCGCTGCAACCTATCAAGACTGTACCAACAGAATGAGCTCTTGATAGAAGTGAAATTATAGAAAACAAGAGGGTTTTGTGATGGGAACACCAAGCCCTCATCAGGAAAGAGGTCACCAGCACTCCCCGTATCTGAACACTCACATTTATATAAGAAACCACTGAGCACACATAACACTTCCCTATGGAGAACACAATTTGGGTCTTAGACTGCAAAACTTGAGGACTTTTTTGACCACTCCTTCCTTTTCCATCTGTTGATTGGAGGGTTGGTTTTTTGGTTTTTTTTTTGAGAGAGAGTTGTTTTAAGTAACTTTGCTTCGTATATGTAGTGGATGACAGAGCAGGGATCACTCCAGCTAGAATTTAAACCTACATCATTTTATGCAACTTCAGGCTTCACAAAACACATCCGCTTGGGGTCAAAGGGGTTTTTGCTGAGGATGCCAATGCTGCCAGTTGACAGCTCTGGTTCAGGGAGGGGGCTGCGGTGCCACCCATCCCATTGCGTGAACCAGGTGCCACGGTTTGCTCCACATCTACCGAAGAGACAACACAATGGCCACAGCCATCACTGCAGTCATATTAAGGTGAGATGGCAGCAGCTTTGGTTAGTTCTGCCCTGGCCTGGATCGGAGTTAACCAGCATCTCCACCAAATTATCCAACAGAGCTGTGGGGAAAAGGCACTTTTTCCAAAAATTGGACTGAAGGCAACCATAGCAGAGTCTGAGCAGCAACACATGGCAGCCTGAGGCAGCTGGCAGGGGACACAGATGGCCAGTATTTCAGAAAGTTAGACACACACGTTTACAATTGCTCAGGCAGGACTAGGTGATCTCCAGGGATCCCTTCCAACCTCAATCATTTGAAAAAAGGCAAGTTTGGTCACTTTGTTACCCTACCCTGTTTTATTTGCATGAAATAAAAGCCAGTTCTTCCTGCTGAAGACTGTTGGTATTAATATTTGTCTCTGGAAACCAACCTCCAAAGTCATATAAATAAGTGACAGAAATGAATGACAGAAGTTGCAGCCTTGAAATAAGATTTTTTTTTTTTTGTCCTTATACACAAAACATTTATTGTATATTACCGTTGCAGTGCTGACCTCTAGTGACAAATATCCCAAAAACGAGAAGCATTTGTTGGGATAAGCCTCACTTCTCACCTCTTCCCTCCTTATCTCATCCTCCAGTTCAGATACATCTCCCCTACCTTCAGAGTGAGCAGTGGCTCACTGGCACTGGCACTGAGTGGGCACTGGCTCCCAGTTAACACCATAGACGTCGTATCCTTATTGCACAAAATAGTTTTTCAAAGGGTCAAAATATTAAAAGATACCCAACCGAAAGTTTGCTGCTCAAATTACATAAAGCAGATTATGAAGGAATTGGTACAATAATTCAAAAGTCAATAATAATAATAATAATTCAATAATAATAATAATTCAATAATAATAATAATTCAATAATAATAATAATTCAATAATAATAATAATAATAATAATAATAATAATAATAATAATAATAATAATTCAAAAGCCAAGCAGTAAGTTACTGATTTTGAGATATTTAAGTTATTGACATCACTACCTAGTGAGGGTTAAGACCCTTTTCCATGCTCAGGGGCCAGTGCATGCCTGGGAGGGTTTTGCAGTAAGGATGTCCAGGCAGAGGCTGGGCAGAGAGGAGCCAGCCAGGACCCTCTACAGCTGGGTTCCCTGCAGGACGTGTGGCAAGGGAGGGTCTCAGGAGCAACGTAATGACCCAGGAGCCCGCAGCTCAGACAGAGGGCGTGTCGTGGTTTAACCCCAGCTGGCAACTGAGCACCACACAGCCGCTCGCTCACTCCCCCCACCCCAGTGGGATGGGGGAGAGAATTGGAAGGGTGAAAGTCAGAAAACTCATGGGTTGAGATAAGAACAGTTTAATAATTGAAGTGAAATAGAATAGTAGTAGTAGTAATAATAATACAATAATAATATACAAAGCAAGCGATACACGACACAATTGCTCACCGCCCGCTGACTGATGCCCAGCCCATTCCTGAGCAGCAATTGCTGCCCCCCAGCCAGCTCCCCCCACAGACTGGGCATGACGCCATACGGTATGGAATAGCCCTTTGGCCAGCCTGGGTCAGCTGTCCTGGCTGTGCCCCCTCCCAGCTTCTTGTGCACCGGGCAGAGCACGGGAAGCTGAAAAGTCCTTGACTGGTGTAAACACTACTTAGCAACAACTAAAACATCAGTGCGTTATCAACATTATTCTCATCCTAAATCCAAAACACAGCACTGTGCCAGCTACTAGGAAGAAAAAAAATCAACTCTATCCCAGCTGAAACCAGGACAGGGTGTCATGTTGCTGATTTACAATAGAAGACAAACCCAAACAGGGCTCAACGTGAGAGTGTATAGCAAGCATCCCAGGTAGATAAAAAAATCAAAGAGGCTTGCCAGGACATGCATGTCATCATTCCTGCCAGGAGAAAACTCTTCAACAGTTCTGGCTCAGGTGATCACACGCAGAAGTTACCAAGCTTTCCCCTAAATTAAGAACAAAAAGACATTCAGTCATTTCTCGGTTTGGTTTAATCCTTGCCCTCTTTAGAATGGGATGCCTGCTAAGGAACCCCTCCTGGTTCCCTTGCTTTTCTGGGAGATTTGGGAAGTATATTGGCAACAAACTACAAAAAAAAAAAATTAGTCTATTAAAATTATATTAATATTTTCTAAATGGGACTAAGAGGACACCAGAAAGCAGAAAAACATCTCTTCCCCCCTCCACTGGGAAAAGGGAAACGACACCCATATTTTCTCAGATTGCAACGAACACACATTTTGAGCAAACCCCCTCCCCAGCCTGGCTCTGCCTCCGCCCCACCAAGCAAGGCCGCCTGCGGCTATCCATCAAGTTTGTTTGCTTGTTGCTGTTATGGGCAAGCTGTAAATTCGCCTCTTCTCAACCAACCTGCATGCAATGCCGAACTAGTTGCAGTCCAAGGCACTGCCTCTTGCAAAGTTGTGCTCACTTGAGCCCTTTCCTCAACTGCCCCCCTGAAGTAACCGAAGCTCAGAGGAATTTCAGCACATGGCAGCGCCTGCATTTGCAATAAACTTCATTTAGCTGCCCTTGCAATACAGTGATGGCGCCCAAGGACACACCACCAAGCATTTGCAGCTTTGGCTGAATTTAAGTGGTAACAGTGACGCAGTGTTTCCATTGCAGTTTCGTCTCTTCAGAGGATTGTGCGTGCTTTAATTCAGATTTTACAGATTTCTTTGAGGTGGCAAGAGACAAGGGCCAAGAGTGACAAATGACTGTCAGGTGTTCGTGTTTCTATTTATGACAGGGAGAGCTTTAAAGCAACAGAAAAGCAGTACATGGTGCCTAAAGCTGCACCCAGCAATGGAGGGGCTGAAAGAAATGGCAAACAGCACCTCCAGGAAGGCTCTGTGCCCTCTTGTGGAAAGCTATAAACATATCTTGTCACCCCTTATGTACAGCTCCGTCCGTGCTGGGGCTGCTCCTCACTGGAGCCAGGCTGTGGTTCAGCTGCTGCCATGCCAAGGACTGGACCTGCCCCACCATCTACCTGGTGAACCTGGCTGTGGCAGCCCTGCTCTACCTCTTCTCTTTGCCCTTGCTCATCATCAACTACACCCTGCAGGACACACGGCCTTTTGGAGAGCTGCTCTGCAGACTGGTACATTTCTTGTTTTACGCCAGCCTGTACGGCAGCATCCTGCTGCTGACTTGCATCAGCGTCCACCGCTTTCTAGGTGTTTGCTACCCAATCCGCTCCCTACCCTATCAGACCCAGCACCTGGCTGCTGCTGGCACAGCTACATCCCAGGCACTGATGTTCCTGCAGCTCCTGCCCGCCTTGATCTACGCTCGCACTGGCGTTATCAATAACCACAGTCTGCTACGATATGACGAGCCTCGAGAACCTCAGCAGCTGCGACCCGCTACGGGATGGCTCTAACTTCATCTGGTTTCCTCTTTCCTTTCCTCATCATTCTAGTCTGCTATTGTCTGATGATCAGAAGCCTCACCCAGCACACTGGAGACACCAACCCCACAGGTAGTGCCGTCCGAGCCAAGTCGATTCAAACCATTCTCCTCATCTGTGGGCTTTTTGCTGTCTGTTTACTGCCATTTCACATCACCTGCAGCATTTACCTCTTCATTCATGTGTACCGGGTAGCTGACTGCCAGCTCCCACAGCACTGGAGTTTGCTTTACAAGATCTGGAGGTCACTGGCAAGCCTCCACAGCTGCATCAGCCCCCTCCACTACTTTCTTTCTGGTCAAACTAACAGAGCCAGACTCGCTTTGGCGCTGAGACTGCCCAAGGCAGGTCCTCTTGCCAGGCCTGCCATGAAGGCAGAGGGGACAGATGCGCCCGCAAGACTTGCCCCGTGCTGAGGAAGCACATCCCTGCTGCCCTCTCATAGCGCTGCAGATTTGTTCCACTTCACTGGGTATGAGACTTGGAGAAGAGCCATAAAACTCACCTGCACAACAAAAAAAAGTATAATTACAATTCCCCCACAGTGAGGGCAAGCTGTAGCGAGGAGGCGATTTTATGAACGATTGAGAGGCAAGTTGTCATCATTTCCTGGGCGAGCTGTGAATAAATAAAGCTGAGAAGCACCCTTTCCAAAAGGCACGTCTACTGCTTCTAGTTGTAAAGAGGTCTGTAAGGAAAAATGACAGCGAATAACTGAGGAAAACACCAGAGCAGAGGTAGGCAGTCGTCTCCAGCCATTAGTTAGGTAACGAATTTTTAAAATGCTATGAGTGTACTTCAAAAAGCCACTTCGTGGACAACTACCACCTAGCTACTATTTCCTTGGTGGGGTCCGTCACATCAGCACCTTCGCTGAAGTGTAGCAACCCTTTCTGTTGCTAGCCAGGACTATTCACACCAAATGCACTATGAAGAGAGGCTTTTACCTTACATGTAGTGTATTTCAAAAAAGGAAACAAAGTGATTCTCCACAGCATCTTCAGATGCAGATCATAACAGCAGCAGGAGCCAAAGGTTTCGGGGACTTCAGTGGCCAAGAAGCTGGGGTTTCCCTAACATAAGGCAATTAGAAATGTGAACACGCTGTTCGCATGGTCACATCTTAATGCCACACGTAGTGCACATCCACTGTCACTGCAGTAACGGTCTGGCTCAGAAACCTTCTGTTCTCTCTGCAAAGGCAGCTCAATAAAATAGCTAACCCGCTGCTCAGAGGAATGGGGAACTTCTGATTTCTTCCCTCCCACAATGTCAAACCCCCTTACATGTTGTTTAAATGCCATGGGCACCATGGGATAGGAACAAGCTTTGACTATCTGTACAAAACTTCACAGGCAAGAACCTGATAAGGACCTCGGCAAGTACCATAACAGAAGTATAATTTGAGTAGTTGTCAGAAAGCGCTAATTGCTTCCAAACCCATATTTGAGCCACAGGCAACTGTAGACCCATCACTGCCCACAATGTTTGAGTCACAGCCCTTCCTTCAAGCCAGCTGGGAGCAGCAATTATTCAGAGAGGAAGCAAGGTAAGACAACACAAGCTGCCAGCTATATGAGACCTAGAAAACACTACAAGAGTAAGAGGAATTGTCTTAAAGGCTGACAACAAATGATCTAGCTGGAGTGCTGCCTGACCACATCCACACAAGCATCATAATAAAAAAAAAAAAAGCAGAAAAGCAGTCATGATGATATACGCCTCAGAAGCAGCAGAGACACAGTAGCAGAAAGCAAGCTTAAGAAGAGCCAAGAAAATGGGTCCTGCTTGTTCATAACCTCTTCACGATACTCAGCTTGAAGGAACTTGGCAAAAAAATCCCCCAAAATATCTGTTTTTCAAGTCATCTCTGCAACAGCAGTGGCAGCTTCTCTCAGAAGGACAGACCAGATGGCCAGGACATGGTAACTGCTTCAGCTATCCAATTTTACATATGCTGACACAAGCCAGAGCCCAGACTAAACAGACAGAATTACTTTGACTTATTTTATGAACATTTTCTCCTTATTCAAATAAAACAAAATCCAAGCCCTTTACTTCAGATGTTCCACATCAGAACTCTGGGCAGAATTGCATTTGCTTTCTTCCCACCTGAGCATGGTTGGTGTAACCACAGGAACAGGGGCAAACTCAACCTGGGAATCCAGATTCAGCCACCCAGTCAGCCAAGGCTGCTTCTGTTCCTTTCTCTACCATTCAGCAGACAGAGCCTTGGCAATGAGATAGAGCAGCTTGAATTTCCAATCTGTTGATTCAAATTCAGCTGAGGTTGGTAAGAAGTGAAATCCACCACTTCCGACAGCTGTTTAGCAGGCCATGCAAGCTGGTTTCAACACAGTTCCTCGTGGGTAATGACAAACAAAACCATTCCTGCTGTCTTCTCTGGGGCCACCTCAAAGGCAGGCTTCTTGGGAGGTTCAGGATGGAGAAGAGTTCACTACTGTTGCTGTTATCCTCCAGGACCTTGGAAGTTTTATAAGAAGTTTGGTCATAAGTACTATCTTTACGGCACAAATGCTTTTGTTGTTCTTAGTGACCAGTATTTATGAAAAAATCTCAAACATACAAAAACATTGGCATACTTGGAGAACACAAGATCTGAAGCACCACAGTGTCACTTGGGCAGCTATTCCATTACTGAATGTTTGAAAGAGATATTTCATAATGCATACACATGGGAAGTTTAAATATTTACAGAGTATTTCTATGCTTTAAACATTTCCTTTTGAAGAGGTCTGCATGAAACAGCACACTGTGTGTACTTAAGTCTAGGGCTTTCTGGCTTCCCATTTACACCAATGCACATCTGCCCCATCCAACAGAACACAGCACAAACATATTAGGAATAGAGATCTTCACATTACTCAGAGATGCAGCTTATTTGAACAGCTCCGCTTTGCCTCTTTGCTTGGCCATCAGCACAACAGAAGAAGCAAGAAGAGAGCACCTACAGTGGTAAGATACACAACAGAGTATTAACCAATTTTTGAAATAAGAATAAGAAAGCCTATTGAAACATCCAGCAACAGCCCCTGAAGAAAAGACATGTCAAAGGAGAAAGAAAAAAAACCCCACACCCAAAGGAAAGGAAAAGAACCACTCAAAAGCCCCAGCAGCTCTGGGAGTCCCCCATGCCTGGGGGCACCCCGTGCGAGCAGAAGTAATAGCAGAGAGATGGATAACACCATTTATATTCTTCATGAGTTACACGTCCCTCTGAAATTTGCCCAGATAATTTTAATAAACTACTGTGTTGAACTACTGTTTACTACCATATTTACTACCTCTTCTATAAACATCTCCAGACAAGTGTGCATATCCACCAGCAGAATTTAGTCAGACCACTACAGTCCAGAAGCAGAGCCCAACCCATAAACTTTGTATTTAAGAAAAAAGTCAGGAAAGCCTTACTGTACTAACAGCTTCTCAGGGTGGTGGGGGTAGAAGCCATTACAGGAAGCTTTGCAGGGGGGAAAAAAGGCAGTCTTATAAAGATAAGCAGCTTTCAGCTCAAGCCGTTCCAAATTCATTACAAACAGGACTCACGCAGATATTGCCAAATAACACTCCAGCAGCACGTGCTCAAACAGCCTCACCCTAGCCAAGGCAGGCAGCCCGCTCGCTCCTGTAGCTGCTGGCCTTATCCCTCCCACGATGATCACAACCAGATTTTCTTTATCAAAAAGAAACTGCAATTCAGAATTAAGAAAATCCCTTTTCCCATTTTCTTCTTGATGATCAATCTGAATCTATAAGCTATACATTGAAGCACAAATGCAACAGCAAGACTAATGCAGGGGTGAAGGCAAAAGGGCTGGCAACAGAAAGAAGGAGGCTTCATCCTACCAGAATTTATTAGAGGAATAGGAGATAAAGGAACAAAAGCCAGATAGCTCCCATGCTCCTCATCCACAACTGAAAAAGCAAGGTAAAGGAAATCAATAGGCTGAAATCCCTCAGAAAGGAAAGTCAAGGGTGTTTGGAGTTGAGCTGACACGGGAAGTTACACTATTTACAGAAGTCCACCACAGTACTTCAGCAAGATACTCGAGGTTACAGAGAATTTAGGAACTGAAAATGAAGTTTCAACAAGACATTAAGTTCACAGTTACTGTCTGTCACGTCACACGCGAAATGCCGACCTACGGGTAACAAGCAGAAGTTATCTACAACCGTAACATGTCAGAGTTAGAGAAGCAGGTAGCTGAAGGAGATGAAGAGCAGCAACAGAGGAACAAGAATTTAATTCCCTCCCTCCCCAAGAAAAAAAAAAAAAAGCATCAACTCATCAGTGAAGGGAGCTGGGGGAAACTTTGCCTTTGGATCCTCAAAGACACACTTCCCCAGAAACTCTTCATATTTCTCAGGGGAAAGCAGAAGTCATGCTTTTTTTTTTTTTTTTTAAAAAAAGGCATATATAAGTCTCAACAACCACCAAGGGCAACAATTCATCATTAAACAGTCAGGTAAGAAAAATACAGGTGCCAGTATCCATTTAAAGCTTTTATTAAAAAAGACCCAGAATTCACAAGTCTACACGGAAAAATAAATCAACTTGCATCAACCATTCTCAGATTCAGTGTTTGGTTCTCAAAGAGAGCACAGAAAGCACCAATAAAAATTATCACAGGTCAGTGTACTACTCCCCTTTGGCAGTAAGCTCAGCATAGTTCACAACGTGCTACTTTATTTTCCTAGATTTTTCTTCAGAATAAAGAACTATTAAGCAAAATAGTCCTGGCTTCGTCTTTCAAGAAGATGACCTTAGTCTTTCAGGAACATGAAAGAAGTGTCCACTGGAAAGTATCTTTAAAAAAAAAAAACCCAAAACACCTGAAGACCATGAGTTCCAGAAGGTCTGCTTAAATTACTGTAGGCAAAAAAAAAAATTACAGGTATAATGTAACATTTTTCTTATAACAAGTTACTTCCTCTGCAGTAAAGCAATTCATCAAAGGCTCTTAAGCATTTTGTGGCACACAAGGACTCCCTGAAGTCAGCCAAGGAAAGCCCTTGTGCACCTTATTCTCCACCTGTATAGCAGTTCTTTGTTTGGCGTACCTAGTGCTGCAGAAAGCCAGATGCTCTTGCCTTTTAAAGTAAGATTAGCTTAGTTTAGGACTAGTTTGTCCAATCACATAAAAGTGAGTAAAATACTTACATACGTAAGTTTTGTTACATGAGCAGCAAAACCAAAGAACAATACACTCTGCGGGAGTTACCAGGAAGCAGCTATTCAGCAACAAGCCTTCCTCTGAAATTATGGGAAAGCGTTAAGTTTCATGATGAAATTGAACAACACTTGCCCCACTGAAAGCCAAACTTCACTTCTTGCGTTTAACTCTCTTCATAGTTTTTAGTCACAACCTCTTAAAAATACATCAATTTTCACATTAATCAGGACTTACATGAGGTTTACTGCTAAGCCTGTGACCCAGTATTAAATTACAGGGCTAGCATTTTTTGAACTGTAACACTGAAATTGTATAGTTTGGTTTCTTCTGAAATATTTGCTTGGACCAAAATAAAAAGGTAGTCTTTCCTCACACTTTTCTATAAGAAAAATGAAACAGACCATTTCCAACATGGTAACAAAGCTGTCCAACTTGAGAGGCTATATAACCCATACATACATCAAGGCTCATTTCACAGCAATTTGATTACTGAAACAAAGCTTTCACATTTCAGATATCGTTGTGTAGTGAGATCAACTCTTAGCTATTCACCCAAGCTACTCACTGAGTATTTTAGACAGGAGGGTGTAATACATAGCTCATGGGTTCAAATAAACAGCCAGATGGTTCTTCATCGGTACCCGTGTTATTTACCCGCGGTGTGGAGGGGGAGCTTAAGCCACGTATTTTCAAAATAGGATCTATGCTTGCAAGAAAAGTATGGTGCATCACTCTGCTTTTGCTGTGATAGTTGTCAGTACTGGAAACAGTTTTGTGTACCAGGAACTTCAATGTGTTTCTGCTTTTGCAAGTGGGGTAAGATGCTATTTCAACACGCTTCTGTGTACCATTGTCGATAAATAGGAAGAGTAATTATCTGGCAGCTGCAAAAAAATAAAATTAAAAAATCATGCATCATAATAAGCCTGCTCCTCAACTTATTTGATCCGCCAGCCATTGATTCATTTTCTTCATTAGATTTTTAATTACCATTGGTGAGACTTCATTTTTGAGAACCAAGCATACATTTAGCATTTTAATCAGAAGTTGATTTGTTGGCTATTTGAAACAATAAGCCAAGTTCTTAAAATAAACATCTCATTGTTCTATTCTTCATTATTAAAACCCCTACTTTGTTACTAATACCTGAGCGCCTAGTTTGGAGAGGTATTTATTCCTTAAACTAAAGTCATCAGCTTTTGGCCGTAATTTAGCCAAGTCATCTTCATTCTGACGTCTGAGTCTCTCTTGTTCTTCCGCTCTGGAAAAGAAAATTAGTTTAAGATATTTGCACTGAGGAGTGCAAACCCAAGCAACTTTATCTTGTGTATGCAGTTCTATTTTTAATAACTAGAAAAAGCTTGTAATGTTTATAGATGAATACTGGATATCAGGTTAAAAGAGACTAAGAGATGCATATCGATTACTCTAATTCAGTGTAAAGAAAGAGAGAGGCTGTTTTCTGCAGTTTCCTTTTATTTAGATTGCAAGACTTCGGTAGAAAGAAAAACCTTTTGGTTTTCACAGATTACAACATGCTCAGTGAGTTTTTGTAACAATTTTTACTATCTCTTTATTAAACAAGCTTCCACTCCTTAAAATAAAAGATTACAATACAAAAAGAATCAATTGTCAAAAATGCAATTAAAAGACTGCTCAGCAGTCTTTAGAATGAATAGCAGTCTCCTACAAGAGTCAATATTTGACCGGAGCATTGTTGCTCATTTTCCACATAAGTCTTAAAGAGACACAGGACCAAACAGAGCTCTAAACACACTTAGCTTAAGACAGTGGTTTGCATTAAGACAGTGACAAAGGTAGTAACAGTGACCCGTTTCTAAGCTCTGTAAGGCAATGAGCCTATTACAGAACACAAAATGCTGTTACGTTAAGAAATCTCCGCCCCCATCAAAACGGTAGTGCTGCACATAAAGACTAATATAAAGTGTCTTCTATCTTAAGATGAAGATGTTCGTCTTGGGTTGCAGGGTACCCTCTCCAATGACAGAGCTTAAACACAGTGTAAAACGCTCTAAACCCATTCTGTTCAAATTAAGAGATGATTTGGCATTAGTTAAAACCGGTTACAAAGCATAAAATTTAGGCATTTACTGTAAAATCCCCAGCATGTTAGTTTCTTTTCCAAAGAACTACTGTCCAGTGCTGACCACCAAACTAAACAACACTACAATTCTTCAAGTTGACATGATGCTGATCAAATGTTCCCCACTTCTGGATGATATTTGCTATTCAAATTTCTTTTCTGCAAAAAACATTGTAATAAAAATTACTGAAAATATTGTTCTACGACACTATATCCCACAGCATACACTAATACAAAGGCATCTTTCACAGTAAATACTGGAAATGTTACACACATCCCACATGGGCCAGGCAGACTGAAAAGCAGCTCTATTTGGACACAGAATTCCTTTGCTCCTGGGTACAAGGAGGGGGAGGGGGGTGTTGCATTTGTATTAAAAACTGGCTGTGACCTTTTGGCTCGAGGATAATACTCATCACAACAAAGATCGCGTGCTCGCCAGGTCTGCTGAGGTTTTAGTTTCCTTGAGCTTTCCTCAAGACGGATATGTAAAAAGCCCACAAATTAGGACAAAAGACAAAACCATGTTAAACCCCACAAGTCACCTGGCTAGACCTTGTTGACAGGTGTTTTGGGTTTTTTTCGAGACGAACTTAAATATCATCATATGGACAGTTACACAGTCCAGTTTTAGAGAAGTCCATAAAGTCCATTTATAAGAGATGCCTTGTTAGCAAAGTGTTTATCTGGAATGAACTTATACATCTCACACCTTATATATATCTGCAGGTGAAATGTAGTTACCCATTAAAAAGTAAACACTTCCAACAACATTACAGACAAATGAACTTCAAGATCTGAACAGACTCGCTGAGCTGAATTAGGTCAGAACAGAAAGCATTTCAAAAGAAAAATTCTGTGTTGTTCACATACAAGCAGCCTGAATTCTACAGATGTTATCTTGAAAGCTGTGACTTGCTGCATATTGCCTTAGTCTTTCACACGACAAATGTTAAACTATGACTGGAGTCCTGAAACACAGGTACCGTGCCCTCTCCAAACAGTTAGCAATTCCAATCTCACCAAAACAAATTCAGATTAGAGGAGCAGAACCTCAAATTTCTCAGACTTGTTCTGCCCTTAAGGAAATTAAACATTTGCTTTAAATATATTAAAAAAAAAAAATCAATACATTAACCAAGACTTCATCCCCATTGACTTTACATTCTCCAAGGTACATATTTTTTATCCTCACAGCACTAAGTAGAGCTAGAAAAAGGTAACACAATTTTTGGATGTTGAGACACTACTAGAAGCAGCATCTTCAACAAGGTCATCAGAACAAACTCAGCTGCCCCACCTCAGTCTGATGGACAGACTTTACATTACATCTACTTTAAAAAAGCAGTTTTTCTAGACAGTTAAGTAGATAATGGAGAAATTGGAGTAAAGGGTCTTTTGTTTTGCCTTAAGGTAACATCTCTTAATGGACTTTGCCATACAGTGCTTTTTCTCTCCTCTTCCCCAATACGAGGCAATTATTTTGAACGTTATAAGACTAACCCAGTGCTTCACTCCCTTGTACAGCATTCCATACCCATTGAGAGCTTTACCCCTCATTTAGCATTCTCGGATAGCAAACAAAAAAAGCAAGTGAACTGTCTACTGTGCAGAGGGGATAAATCCACTGCCACAGAACTCAGGGGCTATCCCAACAGCAGGTGACCGATACCTTCATGTTTGCTCCAACAACACTCTTAAAAAGCAAGAGTACCTGATGCCAGCTGTTAGGGCAATGCACAGCAATGGACCCTTAACCTGTCACCAATGTTTTGTCAAGACCGAGGAACAGAATTCTTTAAGTTATTATTCTGAAGAGTGTCACTATCCTTATTTTCTGTAGAGAGGAAGCAGGACATACAAGTCTCCCACAGAATGAAATTTGCTTAATTGGACGAACTGTCAAAATTTGCTTATTTTGACAATTTCTGCCCTAAGCCCACCTCAAGTGCTCCATTTCCTTTCAAATGAAGTGGATTCCACTTTATTGAAATACCCCGGCCCCATTTTCTTTCTAAAAATGGAAACTTTTCACTGTATTCAATAACATTTATGACACAGATCTGACCACAAACTGGAGTTTCACATTAGTGCTGCAATCTAGACTAAGCCACGGTTTTCAGACACATTTAGAAGTCTTAATTCAACTTAAGACAGCAAGAGGAGCAAGCTGAAACTGAAGGGGAAGTGACTGCAGCGTACTTTCTTCTGAAGAGAGATCTAGCTTTTAATGACATTTTAAAAAATTGGTCCATGCATTACCTCACATTGAACCCAGGTAATGTTTGCTGCTGACTGGGTCGGGTATGCACCATATAAATCAAGCACATTTTTAAATAAGCGATACAACATTTTTTAAACATGCTTCAGTTCCACTCAGTTGGAAGGCCACTGAAATAAAGAAAAATAGCAAGGAAGAGTGCCAGGAAAGGACACCTGGTTAATTGCTATTTCCTCTAATTATTCATTCACAGGAGGCAGGAATATGAAATCCTACTACTAACTGCTAAGAAACAAAACAACATTCAATACAAATGGCAGACCTACAAAAGAGTCTGTCTTCAGACAGTAATCTACTTAATTACTTGAGGTTAAACATCTCATAAAGACACTGTTCTTTATTGTTCTTTATACTTACTCAGTTGCAGCTACTTTTTGCAGTTTTTCCCTCTTCTTTGCAGACCAGTTGAGATCACCACCTGCAACAGAAGTAATATATACTTTGAAACTTTTAAAATTGGTCTTTTTGTACTCTATCTTTGTCACTACAGAAGTTCTCAGAGCACTTGACAAAAGCCATTGGTGGAGTAGTTTTACGAAAGTAGAAACTGAGGTAAAGAGAGAGCGATGTGTTCATAATCATCTGAGCAAGCAAAATCAGGACCCAAACTAAGCTCGCAAGCCTGATCCAGTTTTCCGTTGAGTAACAATGAGGTTTCTCTACAACTCACCATAATACCCCATAAAACTAAAGAAAGTGCAAGCAACTTTGAAAGAAACAAATTAATATCCCTTCCAGATGTTTCAGTAGTTACTGCTTCAAAAAACAGTTGAGAAAGAACACTGCTATTTGAAGGAAAGTCTACAGAATTAAGTTTTTATATTTGCAGATACATATATAGTCAAGTTTGATACGGAGTTTAAAAAAAGCTGCAGAATATCCTACACATTTGTTCAAGTCAGCTGAAGGGAGAGGTACCACTGCCCTGCTGCTGAGATTTAACATCACAGCAAGGTTCAGGGAATTACACACTATGGCATCTACAAAGATGATGTTACAAGGACAGGCCTCATAAAGAGAGGATGATAAAAACAAATAGCAAGAGAAGCTGAAAACACTTACTTACCTGTGAGGTGATTCACAAAATACAGCATGACTACAGCTATTAGCGACACTAAAAAAAAAAAAAAAAGGAACAGTTTTAGCTGACAATAAATTTACGACAGAAGAATGGCCTTAACATACAACTAGGCAACAACTAAGATTTTTCATGATAGTCATAACTGAGGGGAGATTTTTGCCAGCAGCATCTCTTAATTGCTTTTGAAAATTCCACTATGCTTATAAGCAGCATGGTAACTCAGAAAAGGTTCTTTTAGTTTTAGTTATATTAAAAAAGGCTATGTTTATGAGAGCTGTTAAGAGTATCATTCACCTACCCTTTTACTCACTCTTTATTTTTTCTGAAACACTGAAACTACTTACACTAAATTGCTTCAAGAAAACCACAAACACTATACTTGGTTTGAGTTACTTTCAACATCGCCCAAGTTGAAACCTTTAACTGTAAGAAAGGAGTTATCACTGTTTACAGGAAATATTAACAAAAAAGCCTAATAAAGCTTCCTGAATGTACAGAATCCATTTTCAATGTTTTTAATACTTACAGCAAACACAAGCACTGAAGAAGACTTCAAGAAACAAGTACCCTCTTGTGTCCAGAATCATCCCAGCTGCTATAGCAATAATTGCCAGACCAAGATTCTGGATAGACTGCATACTAACACATTAACAAAGGATTACCACTGTGTAAATTTATTTTTAAAGAAAACATCATTAATGGCACTAAACAAACAATGAGATTAACTTCCCCCCATTTGTCATGACATGTTATGTCATGAGTCCACATTTTTGCAGAAGTTTCTAAGCATCTACCACAGCCACACGCTCTATCACACATACACATCCCGAAACTACACGAGACTTCCTCCTACACTGAACTTGGAGGAATTATTAACCATTCACGTGTTAGAATTGCTTGATTGCAATAGTATCAGGACATGGTTACTGTAGAGCAGCATAAGCAGAGAGTTCTAAGTACTTACAAGCCATAAGCAGTTCCCAGCTGGTGCTCTGGAACAACAAAGGCCACCATGGGCCACAGGGCACAGGCAAGCAATGAGTAGGCCACTCCTAGCAAACACTGGTGAAATAAATGAGAACAAGTAAACAGATGTTACACGAGACGCATTTTTGCTGCAAAGTTCTAATGAATGAACATATTGGTTTTCCCCTTCTCCCAAAAAGGAAAAAAAAAAAAAGAGCTAAAGTAACACCTTTCGCAATACTGTTCTAAATAAATATGCACATTTAGAAGGAGAGAGAACTTTTTCCAGGAGTGACTCACAAACTAAACCCCATCTAATTAGCATTAAGTAAAGAGCCTGACTTGAATAGCCAGAGGAAAAGATCAATGTTGCAACTCACCAGAAAAATGCCTGAAAAACAAGGACCCTATTTTTAACCCTGATACACTGACGAGCACCATATTTAAGCCTGTAATCCTTAGTTCAAAAGCAATTTCTCAGGGAATCTGCCCTAGGAAGGGGAAAAATCAATAACGAAGATTTTTATTGAGGTCTACCACTATCCAATACAGCACATTAGAGACAGTTTAAAATCATTGACAGTGGTTTAATTATATGATAGTAATAAGCTTCAGAACTACACCAAAAGAACAAGCTTTAGGAGAAAAGTGAGCACCTAGCACAGTAATCTAGTAATAGCTAGTGTAAGGAGTGTCCATGAAGCACGAGAGCAGACCTCTGCAACGGAGCACCGCTGAACCGCATCTACTGTGACGAATTAAGGCATTCTCTGAAGACTCCATAGAGCCCTCCAGTCTAATCCCATCCTTCCTTTTCCACTAAACAACTATAAAATTACTGCTACAGACAGCAGCCGACCTTTTCCACCTCAAAACACACATGTAACTACTACCTCCCTCCACAAAACCCCAAAGCCTGAAGTGTTATCTTTAGGCTGCAAATAGCTCATGTTCGTTTTGCCTGTATTATGCATTCCTTGCTTTTTCATAGTCTTTTAAACTCAGTTTCACATAGTATATCCTTCTTAAAGTCAGGGATATCAAAATACATTTTGAGGACTACCTAAACAGTCAGAAGACTGGCAATTTATGCAGAATAATTCAATAATTCATCATCAACTCCATTTCTTATTTTATCCTATTTAGCTGTAAATCTCAGAGAATTAGTTACCATTGCTATCCAGGGGTTCCAGAAGGTAAAAGCCAACATAATATGAGAAGCAAGTGTAGTTATTACAGCACACAAAACCCAGATGATATTCTTTCCAAGTTTATCCACCAGGAGTCCAAAGACTGGGGACATGGGTGCCGATATGATATACACAATACTACAAAAGAATAAAAATAAGAGAACTGAACACCAGCTAGCCATGGACAGCTTTAGGTGTTACACAAGTGACTCCAGACAAAAGACCACATTCCCTTGTTACCTGGGAGGCCATAAGTAAAACCACACACAAAAAAAAAAACCCAAGAGACTCCAGAACTCAAAATTCCCAAAAGGTCTGAGGACATGAAAATATTTTACAACCAAGGAAATAGTGACACACTCAGAGCTCTTGGAATCGTATACCAGCAAGTGTTTTGGTGGTGGTGGTTTGTATTTGTTTGGTTTTTTGCCACATCACAAATTCATCTTCAAACTAGGAAAATTCAGTTCATTTAGTGCTGCTGTTAAACTGTTTCTATCACTCAGAAGGGAATCACCGAATACCAAAATAATACCCTTCAGATAGAGCCTCTTCTTTCCGATTCCTCAATGTGAGCATCTAAGACATTTTTATTTAAACAAATACCCAGACCCCCCAGTTATTCCTTGGGCCATGTGAAATCTATGTGTCCACTTAAATGCAAGTCACCACCTGCAACAGTAGATCCCAAACTTCCTCCCACATGGCAAGAGGCCAAAGATACATACATCCCCTAGAACACAGGAGTAGTGCATTTACTTGTTAAATCAACTACAATTTACCTGTTAATTGCACTTGCTTCTTGAGATGAGAAATTGAATTTCTCAATAAAGAAAACCCTAAAAAAAAAAAACAGATTTAGAAAAATGCACACTTGTATGACATGAAAGAAAAATTAAACTAGACAAAGTAAAGACACAACAACCTAATTTACAGAAAACTTTTAAATATGGCTATATAGCTTTGACATAAACATCCCATTACATATCCTCATTTATAATGCATTTAGGAGCTTATTATCAGACTCTACAAATTTTTGTCTAAGGACTGTTCATATTACACTTCGGGGAAAACATCCGAAGTACACAACCAAAACATAACCCAATAATACTCACTCAACATAAAACATGCATTGAGCTCAAGAGATCTGTTTCTAATTCCAAGTATATTCAAAACACATTTGATTGAGCTATTAGATCAAGTCATATGGTTCAAAAGGGAAACCTACATCAACACTTCAAGTTTCAACTGGATATATACCAGAGTCAGCACAGTAAGAGAACTTCAGTCCAAAGTTGTAACTACACTTAAGCCCCCACCTTGCACTCGGTCAATAGCTTATGAGTATGGAAGCGATTCTACGTGACAGTTGTCCACAGGAAAACTCGGACCACGCTTTAAATCTGTATCAAGTTTTAATCAGGAAATGGGGCATGCATTATGCTTTTGAGTTCTGACAACTCAGCCTATGTTAAGCAATGGTATTTGCCACAAAGCTCAGCAGATAAGGAAAATATAAGAGTTGTGTTTATTTGTATCACAAGTATAGCAAACAACGCCACAGAAGAAATGACAAACCACAGCACAGACTGGGAGACCAGTGGTTCTGTAGCCATCTGGGTTTCTTAAATGTTAGCCTGCACCCCTCCCTTTGTAAGTAGTTAAAACCCTGGCTAAATTCAAGGGGAATAGCTACGTAAGCGAGAGACACTTACTTTCCAAGCCCAATGAAAGGAAAAACCGCTGCATAGTAACAGACACAGATTACAAATATAAGCCACAAGGACAAAGAGAAGTCCTTCACATCGGTTAGCTTAATCACTTCACCTGGAGTGGGGCAAGAGACAATATTGTTTCAGTCAGTATAGGCACACGTGAAATTCATCCACACTGAATAAACGTTAAGGTGATCACAAGTCACTACTAAAGTATATGTTCCTGCCGCTATCTACTCTCTTGTTTAAAGTTTACACAGTGAGAGTCGGTTAAGAATACACAGGACCTAAATCAACAGTGCCAAAGTCAAGAACAAATTGTCTTTCCCACATTACGCTGGATGTACAAGTTCTCTAAAGCCTCTGAAAGTCTTACGCAGGAGAATTAAATACAAACCACTTTTTCAAGGAAATGTTTAATCCACTAGCAAAATTCATGTCTGAAGCCTCATGTTATATGCCATTACATAGATCTCAAATTTAGTTTATTTTTAATTGGTCTAAATTCCCCCACATGGAAAAGTCAAAACATCACACACTGATGGAGAAGAGCTGCATGTTTCTGCACACCTATTAAAGGAAATAAGACCAATTTCAACAAAAAAAAAATACCTGTGGCAATGGCACAGATCAAATTGGTGTGAACTGGGATATGATCTCCATCTCCACATGCTTTATAAATAAAGCAGATGACAGTGCATCTGCCTGTAAACTGGTGTTTAAAACTGTAAAAATTCCTACCAATATAAAAATGAACTAAAAATTATGATTAAAGCTATAACTGTGAAAAAGATGTTAAGCAGCAGCCACTAAATTACATAAAACATAAACATGCACAGTTTAACTGGAAGGGTCTGTTCCAGAATGAAAAAATGAAGCCCAAGGCAGGTTCAGCCACACCACTCACCTGTTTTCCCTTGCTCTTTACAAAGGAGCTTCTCTGCTCTCTTGTCCAGATAAGCGAGGATTAATGCACAGGTCAGTGAAAAGAGACACGTTATGCCACCTGCAAGAAGGCAATGTGACATGTTTAGCTGTTGACTCAAGTAGTAACTTGGCTTTTAAGCACAACTAATGTAGCATACCTTTACATATCCAATACAAACTAAGTTTAACACCAGCTTGTCTTATACATAAGACTCAACAGCCGTACAACTCAGAGTAAGGTGTAAATACTGAAGCCTGCCACATGAGACACCTGCCTCGAACTAGAGTACAAACATGTAGCTATATCTATTTTATTTAAAACATTACCACCACTCCCACTCAGCACAGCCAAGCTCATTATCTGTACCTCATAACAGAAACAAAGCCTGGGCCTTGTTACCAACACCAGGGCCTTAATACCCATGGCTCTGAAGGAAAGGAACACAGATCCAAAGGTGTAAAAGTGAAATCCCCACTACATCAGACAACTACACGCAAGCTTTGACATGATAGCCTTCAGACAATTTTTCAAGTCTGTCCTTTGCTCAAAGTACATTAAATGTTTCATCTCCATAAGATACAAACTTGAATTTGGCAACCATGAAAATCACACCGCATTTTATCAGATGCAGTAATCATTCACTCTGCATAAGAACATTAGCCATCGATACAAATGGTATTTGAATTACTCTTCCTAGTCTCAAATACATTCACCCTATTTTCTAGTTAGTAAGAAATCATTAACATGTATGCATGCAGTTCAAATTCAGAAGCCTACAACAGCAAGTGACATCAACTCAAAATATTACTGACCTATCATGAGAGTTAACCCAAGAGTACTGGGACCAGTATACCCCAGAAGATCTTGAACTCTAGAGTATATCCATCCCATGATATTCATGTTCACTGTGCTCCCCTAGGCAGAAGAGACTCATGTGAAGAATAAAGTATTTCACAATTATATGAATTCAAAAGGACATTAGGCAGACTGCTTATTGAACAGTGTTTAAAACCAAGAGGTGAGATGCTACACAGGGAACATAAATCACCAGCAACAATGACAGAATTATTCCCTGTTGGTTTGGTCAGTGTTTGTAATAAATTAACCATTGCAACAATAACATACCATCACAAACTGAAATTTTATACAACTCTAACAGTGTTTCAACTGAGACATTAGAAGGGCCATAAAATCTACATCATACACTGCATTAGTTCATAAACTGAGTTGAATTTAATACCACAAGTTAAAGCAAACAGGATTCCCACCTGAGAGGCATCAGGAAGAAGCACATTTTTTTTCCCCCTTCTCCCCCTAGAGAAGGGATCCATGGCTGCAATCCCAAGGCTAACAAGAGACAGTTAACTACAGTTCAGCTGAGGTGAGGCAACTGCTAATTAGCAACAGCCTGAACATCAGCCCAGACTCAGCTGTGACCAGCTAGCTCTCTTTTACCGAGGTAAATACCTGCTGTGGTTTAAGACACCACAGGCTGCTGAAGAGGACCTCTAACAGGAGAGGTATGTCTCCACTCTCTTCATTTACAGCCTGGTGTATTAGTGTAAACCCACCTCTAGCAGCAGTTTTAAGCTATTATATCAAACCGAAACAGCACAGCTGAGATGCAGTCACACAGTTCCTATCAGAACCAGCAAGAGGGACAAAAACATCTTACAACAGCAGATAAGGATGGGAGTTCTTAAAGGAGCCATCCCAATTCATTTATCAGAGCCTGCACTTAGTCCCCAAGCTACACTCAGATAAACCAGCATTTTATGATATGCCAAGAATCAATTAGTCCGATGAAATGCAGCACTGCGACTGTCCCACCCAGTAATCTACACTAATAACGCCACCAGGCTTCTTTAGAAGTTTAACAAGTTCTAAGAAATCTTATTAACCCATTTCTTTGTGTATCTCCTTTGTCTACTTACCACAAATTTTTAGCATGTTAAATTTAAGTTTCACATCCATTTTTAACTAAAGCTCCCTAGGGAGCATTAGAAATCCTGTTTTCCACCTCTCTCACCGCCAAGACAAGCCACACACCTTAAAGTCTATGAATTAAAGCTATTCAGTTTTACACTTACAATTCTGGCCATGCTTAGCTGTAATCCAAACACAAGATTTAACTCCTTGCCTTTAAACCAACTGACTGCATATGTGTTTTGTGCCACTGCTAAGGACTCTCCACCTATTCTAAAAAAGAAGGCACAAAAGAAAACACATTAATTGCAACATGCAAAGCAACAAGGAAGCAATCCATCAGTTGCTGGCAATACCAAGATAACAGTATTTAAGAGAAATTTATCTGGGTACAGGTAGATCTAATGCATATATACAAGGCAATAGAAGTCTTAATTAAAAAAACAGAATTGCAGTGTCTTAGGAATAATTAAGAGTACAAGGTATCTTAAGTAGTCTAGGAGCAATTACAATTGCCTTTGGTCATTTATAGAAATTAAATCAATGGGCAGCAGTTTCTCATTTCTCTTCTGCATTAACAAACCAAGCGGTACAGATCCTGACCCAAATGAAACCAAAAGCAGGTATCTTACCTGGAATCAGATTTAATGGAGTCATCTCCCACCACCCAGTACAGTCAGTCAGATTTTCTAACACTTTTATGCTGTGGTGCATTCACAACTTGGAGGTATTTCTTCTGACATTTGCTCTCATTTTTTGCCACCATAGGAGCCCTGTTGTATTTGCTGTTGCTAAGAATTCTTTTTACTCAGGAAAGTAAGAATAAAGAGACAAGGAGGACTAACACAGTTTTACCAGCTTACTGAATGTCTTTATTTGGGTAGTTTCATAATTTCTAAATTCAATAAGAACTGCAACGTCCTCTTTTTTGTTTTCTAACTAAGTTAGACTGGGAATGCGACTGAAGATCTTGCATGCTTCAACTTTATAGATACCTCAAAATCCCACAATTTTGTCTCTGAGGGTGAACATGGCAGCAGTTTTCTAGGGCACAGACAGACAGTCCTTACCTCAGAGAGCACATGCTACACTCTTCTAGACTTACCCAAATATGAATCTGCCCATGTCCATCAGCCAGAAAGTATTAAGTAGCGCTCCCAAAGCAAAAATTATCTGCCAAATAAACATTTAAGGAAAGATTATAATTTTACATTTGAAGCATGGAACAAACTAGAACCATCTCAAAACAGAAAGAAAAACGTTTTTCCCTTCCCAGACCTGCAGAAATACTTCACACTCACTTCCTACTCCAGCTTTTTGCCTTCGCTCCCTCCGCATCCCTCATTCATCATCCTGCTGGCTACACAATATCCAACCGGGCCCACCCTGAAGCTGCATGCAGATAACACCTCTAGAGGCCCAAGCCATGCTTCACCTTTATCATCACACCCTACCCAAATACACGCACACAGTAGTTTCGCATCAAATGAATAAAACATTTGGTTCCTTCACATTCTTATCTCACTCATCTTTCAAGGTCCTCTGTTCCCATTTACCCCATCTGTTCCCAACTGCTCCAATAAAATTCAGGGTTCTCCCATTTCAGTTCTCTTCACCTGCCTACTCCCATCTGAAATATACGCTACTACACAAGAAGCCATTTGGGCTTTTTTCCCCACCCCTGGTAGAGAAGCTTCAGACACGTATCATCCTTCACTCTCTCATTTGCGCTTACCTGCCCGACACAAACAAATATACTAAATATTATAGTGCCAAACCTGTAAGAAAAATAAAATCGGTTAATGCATAGCTAGAATCTTTTTTCCTATAAAACACGATATTAGACCTACAGCAAGGAAACAAGGGGAGGTTGATATGCAATAAAAGGTCTCTGTAATAAATGCTACAGCTTGACAGCTTCCTTAAAAAAAGGTAGTACAGGCTAGCATTTTTGAAGCCACTCTATTTAAGCCATAAAGGGAAGGAAGCTCATTTATACCAGCGGAAATTCCTAAATCATGTGAAAAAAAGTTTGAAAAAGCATATTATAATTTGAAAAAACTTCATATTATAAAGCCTGTACTTCACATGCACTTTAAGTCTACCATCCACTGAACATGAGTGACACTAAGATCACACTTACCGTATTCCAAAAACTCTGTCTATCAAAAAACCTCCAAAGAAGCAAAGAACCACATTGGGCCAGGAATACCAGGCATAGAGTGCCATGAACTGAGCTGTGTTCACCTTCATATCCTACGTAAAGAAAGGGGGAATTAAAAAAAGTAATTACTCCTAGGGTAATTACAGGGACACAGAATAAGTATCCAAGTAGAACTACTCAGAAGCAAGCACGCTTTCTGGCCTGGCCACTGCCCGTACTCCCTGGCCTCCGTAACCCCGTTCCCGCCCCCGGCGGCTACTCACCCGTTGAACCTGCGTTTGGAGAGCCGCCGGGTTGTCGTAGCAGAAGTAGCTGCCTGCAAGGAGAAGGGGACGCCTCAGAGCTGTGCCCTCGGCCCCCCGCCATTGCCGCCTGAGGCCCCAGCACCCCCGCCCGCCACCGCCACCCACCGAAGCCCAGGAAGCACATGAGCGCCAGGACAAGGAGGCGGTGCGGCAAGCGCCGCGGATCGCAGACGGCGGGCAGGGTCCGGGGGGCCCCCGCAGCACCAGCACCGCCACGGCCATCATCGCCGCCGGAGGAGCCCAGCAGCGCCCGCTCCTCCTCCGCCATCGCTGCCGCCGTCACGTGAGCGACCGGCGCGTCACGTGATCTCCCCTCACGTGAGGGCGGCGGGCCCGGCCCACAATGCGCCGCGGCGGGTTGCTGTGGCAGCGGCGCGCGCGGGCTGCCATGGCGGCGGGCCCGGACCCGGCTCCGGCCTGCCACCTCTGAGGGGCGTGAGGAAGGCGCTCACATGAGGCGTGTAGAGCCCCGAGCGTGGGATGCTGCAACTCATGGGGCTTCCGAGTTAAAACGGGAACGTAACAGTGGCAGAAAAAACCTTTAAAATCCCTCTGAAACGTACCCCTAAACTGACCTCATGGCAAGGTGAGGGCATGAGCTGCATAAAGCGTGCCCAGCGCTGCAGCAGTGACAGAACTGTGTGGCAGGCACACACCTGGCAGCATGTTCTTTCAGGTTTTAGCACCTATAGCCCGTTCTGTTTAAAGGGATTTTAAAGGCAGGCCTGCCGTGGTCAAATGGAGAGCGAGCTCCGCAGAGGAAGGGTGCCTCTCTTGCCTCCGGTTGATTTAAAATGTAAAACCCAAGAGGTACATCTGTTTCTCCAGCAGGCAGGTTTGCCCAGCCCACCTGCTCCCTGCCTGGCGCTGGAGGTGCCAAGGAGCAATCGCAGCCAGAGCTTCGGGGGGGGGGGGGGGCCCTGCCTCCTCCCCTGCTTCGCCAGCCCTTCTCCTCGAGTCACTAGGCTTCATTTTTTTATTTTAGTACTTTGCTTGAGACATTCAAGAGGAATAAACCTGTCATAAGCAGTAGCAAACTAAAAAAAAAAAAGCTTGAAGTGTAGACTGCACTAGGCCCTACAATAAGCATGCAGGGAAATGCAAAAGCTTGTAAAATTCCTCTATTATCCTCCTTTGGGCTATTAAAGTCATTTTACTTGAGCTGTTTGGTCCAAAAAGGTCTTCCCATATTACACAAACTCTTGAAAAAGCTACTTACCCACTGTTAAAAGGTCCAGCCCTCTGTCAAATTTCATCTTCTTCCACCAAAGATGACCTGAATCCTGTGTGCACATCATCAAGTGACAGATGGTGCTTTTTGATTAAAATACGTTCTTAATGAGGGCAGAAATATTTGTTCTTTAAGCCAAAGGATTTATTTACCTTTTCAGGATAACAGAAAGAAAAGCGTTGAGTTTTACCTGACATGCTGTGAACCAAGAGGTCCTCTTTCCAGCTACTCTGTCATTAATTTGGTCGGTAACCATTCAAGAAAATCAAAATATGCTGGTATCGCGTGCTTGTAGTGCATCTGCTGCAAACTACTATTGGGCATAAAATGCTTACTTTTCGCTCAATATGTGTCTTTTACCAGATCTGTCAAAAGAGAACTATGTTACGAAATTATGGGGTCACATTTTCAACTGCCCTAAACTAGTCTAGATTCCTTGAAATCAGAGCAGCTCTTTCAGTTTGCTATAGTTGCTTTTAAGAACATGGTCTTGAACTGCAAATCTTCGTTACCATAGACTTGAGGGTTTCATTGCCGCTTGAGGGAGCTCAAAGGTAATGCGTGGCTATGCAGATCACCTTCAGTTTCACAGGGGGCATAACTAAAGGGAGATAGTTTATAGACACAGATAAAAGGGATAACTTTGGAGAGCAGAGTGAAAGCCTGTGTATGGGGGAAAAAAAAACCAGTCTTTTCCCTAGCTAACTAGCCCAATTATTTCAGGAGACCGTTGCCATGCCACCCAGTACTTTCCTAGGTCTCTCTGATCCACAGAAAATGATTTGTGTTCATGCACACACTTTAGTTTCCCTCCAGGACACAAATACGGCCGTCGCAAAAGGCCAAAGTCCCCAAACTACCCTCCCACTGTCATTCTCCGAAAGAGAATGCTGAGAAACCTCAGGAGACACCTGGATCCATCATCGGTGAGGGCGAAGGCAGCCCCAGCCCGCTCTGATCATGAAGTACAGAGCCAGAGTCAACAGAACTGACGTCGCTATGGCTCACAGCTGCTTCCCCAAGACCCTCCTGCTCCATTTCGAGCATAATCTGAACCACAGGAATTCCTGAGGCATTATATTGTGGGTCAAAGAGATAACCCTCACCAACAGGAAATAAACTGCACAGCCTACTCCGTAAAATGATAGGTACCAATTCCAGGCTGCTGTACCCAGCAAAGTTAAACTTAACAGATCTGTAGAGTGCCAGAATATTATCATCGAAAAAATATTGCCTTTTTCCCTGTAGCTATTTTTAAATGTTGGTTCAGAAGGCACAGGTAAATATAGAGAAGCGGTTGTTCAAGCTGAAAGAGAGGTAACCAGCACACACTCAGAGGTGCCATTTTAATGCTTTATCATTGTCTTGAGCAGTAGTACATGGATTTTGTTCTTTAAACTACAATACTCTCATACCAATTTCAAATCAATCTATATCTGCTGTGTAACGCATATGGGCAGTGACACGATGACAGCACTTTGACAAAAGGATCCCACAGAAAATGTCTCATGTAATTTTTGATCAATTTTATCAGGGAGGATATTTAAAGGAAGATCTAGTGAAACAGATTTTATCTCCTAACTCTCGAAAAGGCTTTCTAGCCCCATAATCAAAGTAATAGGTAAAACCACATAGCTAATAAACATATTAAACTGCCGTTTGTGATTTAGGATGATAATATTATTATGACCAGATTCAGCTGTGTATGCCAGTGGGAAGAATGGAAGTGAACAGCTTTCAGAGGCTCTGGGGATATCCTCACCAAAGCTCTTGTTTGGTTGACTTCAATTAATCAATCGACTAGCACAAAAAATCCTGAAGTCTTTCAAGTTGATTTGTGGATCAGGATTTCATCCTGGCTACTTTTGTTGCAGTGTTTTGTACACTAAAGACCAAAAAAATGCACTCTGCAAAAGTATTTTTGAGAGCTTCTGACAACCGTGGCAGATTGTCTCTGCCAAGTACAATGACAAAGGATTCCTGGAAAAATAAATACTCAGCAAAGAATATAATCTTGACTCTCTGCAAACTTAGCAGTAGGATTTTAAGCACTGTTTTCCCATCTTTTTGTTGAATTTTAGTTTACGTAAATCTCTGTAGCATTACAGTCCAAGTCTTCCTTACTACAAGAAATTCAGTGTGCCACTGTTGCATCAATATGTGACAAATATAAAGAGAGAGCATCTCCTTCCTTTTCCTGTAAAAACAGTGAGACAAGGCTAGTTCAGCACACACCACCTCAAAGGCTGAATAATATCTCTCTGATTTTATTATTTATACTAAAGAATCCTGGATTTGTCTTTTTTTATTTGTTGTGACCCAAATGAGCTGTGTTATCCTGAAAACTTCAAATTCATTATTTTGTAATGCGTCTTGCTTTTTCTTGTCCTCTCTTCTGCCTGCTCGTGGGATACCAGAGATCCATCTGAATTCACTTATGCTATGATTTCCTAAGAAATAAATGCATGAGTGTTAATGTCCTGCTCTGCCAATGAAGCCTTGTCATTCATTCCTGATAATACCAATTACAGTATTGCCACTCTCCCACACTCTGGTACTGTCATATAAAAATATGCAAAGATGGAAGGATTAAGCTATTTAAAAAGCTACTTAAATAACTTTAAAATTATTACTTTGTGTTACACTTAAGCAGGTCCCACTGAGCATAATTAATTCAATACCAAAATAGCAAATGTAATGGTGGGAGGATTCTTGACATGGAGCACAGCCGTGGCAGGTTCCAGTACAACGAAGGGTTTCTGTGCTTTCATTCAACCTTGAGGGAATTTTCATAAACCTGAAACAAACACGTGCAATTTTATTATATTTCTTTTCAAAGGTGTCAGTGGGTTTCTCATATTATTTTCATGGCTGCGTGCTTAAATATTTCATATTAAACAAGACTGGATTTGTGCTTTATCTTGTTTGGTATCACATAGGACCCTTTATAGTAGAGTAAGAAATTGCACTCGTGTATCAGGAATATTTAACAGGAGAAAAAGAGTATTTTTCCACTTGCTATTTCAAAATATTTGCCATGCCACCTCTTTCTTGCCAGTCACTTCTGTCTTCACCTTGGATATGACCTTGCTGTGCCTGAAGCTTAATGGCTGTAATGTGCAGTGTGAGTTAAGTCTAAGATGATTCTCAAATGCATTGCAGGTGAGTGTTTATGTCACAAATAAATACAGTAGATTGCTCTTAAACTCATACTTTAGAATGTTTATTACAGATGCAATTTCTGTCTTAACATAAATCAAAGTACTTAAAGTGCCATATGATACCAAATGCTTAGTTTAACAGCATAAAATTGAGAAAAAACTGTATACAGTACTTTATGGGTGCTATAAAATTCTTGTGCTTGTGGCCTCACCTTTTTGCATTGCCCAGATCAATCAAGTCCGCTGAACGCTCTGGATAGTAAATACTCGCATGAGACAATGATTAGCTTTCAGAGTTTAGTTCTTCTGAATTATTACTGTCTTCAGTGAAGGTGCTTCAAAATATGACAAAATTGCAAAGAAGCAGGAACCACATTTAACGTGATTAAATTTACTTCACCATCATTAGACTATTATCCATTCTCTGAGAGAAAAATCTTGTGCTTTGCCTCCAACATGCATTAGTAACCTATTATGAAAGATCTGTCATACATAGGCGTGCAAACATTTTTTTAATCACTTCATGTGGTAAGGAACACGTTATTGTAGAGCTCCTCGTGTGTCCTGTACTCTTCCTGTCTCACTCAAATATTATTGGACTTACATACAGTCTCCTTAAGACATGTTGAGTTTCTGTAAACACCTGAGAAAAGGCTGAGGAAGCATTTTTGCACCGTAAATCTATCTGAGACCAAAGATCTTGGCCTAACGAACCTCCTGAGGTTCGAAAGGATACTCTGCCAAAGCAAACACCTCCTCCCCTCTCAGCTGAAGAGGCTCAGCTGAGTCAGACAACAGACCACAGCACTGAGTGCTGCAGGTTTATTGCTCTATTTGTAGGTACGCTCAAGAGATTGCTCTTCTTATTTCCCAAAATTACTTAAAGCCCCCCGCTATCCCCTAAGTGGGTGCTAGGCTGTATCTCTAATAGCCAAATCTGCTCATGTAATGTATTAAAAAATACCTGCAGTGAGAGCATCATTAATGATGTGTAGCCTCTCAGCCAAGCCAGTACTTTCAGTAGGCTTTTTTTTTATTACTACTACCTGGGTACTTTGACCTAGCAGGATGTAAAAAAAAAGAATAAGAGCAGACTGCTAAAATACCTGCTAATTAACTTTATTTAACTTCCTGCGAACAGGCTATCATTTGAAATAATGCGATGCAGGAGACCTCTAAACCTTCACGTGGCGTTCCCTTTTTGGACCGCTTTGCCCTAGCTGGCCGCTTTCAAGCCCTGGGGACCTGTTTGCTCTTGTTGCCAACACTGACCTTCATAAAGAGGTGGGTGCTCAGTGCCTGCGCTTCTGCGGGCGTTAATATATTGATACAGACCAAAGCGAGGGGCACTGACCGCGGGGCCGTCTGCTGCCTGAGCCCCAGGGGCAGAGAAACACCGGCAGATGCTGGTGCCCGGCTTCCAGGGAGGACACACGGGCCAAAGCATTGCAGAGCGGCGTAACTCTAAGTGTAGTGTTCACAGCACACATACATAATAACTTCTCCCTATGACAGGCCTCTGGATCGATCACCTTTCCTCAGAAATCACCATTTCTGCATAGTTTTTCTACTGTTTTTCACAGGCTCATCTGCACAGGTGTAATTTTGAAGCCAGCCCGTTTCCCACCTGCTGGGTTTTGTTGCTTTATTGCATTGCTCTGAGAGATTGCTTCCCACTTTCTGTGTGCATCCCAGCAGAGACCAGAGTGAGCAGAGCTGTGTAATTTCAAGCACCCTGCAGGAGGGCACTGCGTGTGTACTCCAGAGCTTAGTTCAGCTCTCTCATCTTGTTGCTTTCCCAAGTGTAACCTTGAGAATTTTGAAGTGTTTTTCGCTTTGGAAACAGCTATTATGTCTAACAAGCCTTCTAAGGAAAAAAACCTTTATCAGAGGCTGCTTAGCATACACGTATGAGTCTAGAGCCAAATAATACAGTGTCCAGAGCTGGGAGAGGAGGGAATTCAGAACTTCTGGCTTTTGGGACTATAGTTGAATTACTAGATAACACTTCTCCTTTGCTCAATGTACAATTTTCCCTTTGTGCCTGCAAACATTTTCCTCAGGATACACATATTCCTGTCCCTCACTGCAGCAGCACTGTATGTTAACAGTGCTAAGTTTTAAAAATTTACGGGTTACTTGGTTGAAATAATGAAAAACTACAGATGCCTGAGAGACACTGAACCAAAGTATTTACTGGATAGTTCATCGTTGGAAAGATGCATTCTCATAACATTTAAACTTTTTAGAAACTCTACTGTTTCTTTCAGTGGGATGGACATGAAGTATTTTATAACTAAGCCCAGCAATTTGGGAAGGAAGCTTTGATTTTGAATAAAATCGCTCAACAGTTGGTGCGACGCGCTGCCACCGCTCGCTGGCCCTGCGGCCCTAGGAATGAAGGAAGTTCACACCCTTGATAAGGGCTTTGTTTCCCTCCCTCTGGCTGACGACCAAGTGAAAGCGGTGCAAAGGCACTCTTTGTCACCAGGGCTAGACTTTTCATTCTTTTGAAATGAAAGCATGTATAAACTCAGAAACAAATGGCAGAAAGAAACTGTTTCCCATTGACTCTGTTGCAGGCCTTGCGGTCTACCCTTAATGACACTGTAAATATATAATGTGTATAGTTCACCACACAGATATCATTCTGTTCTTAAATTGATGTATATTACTACCACCCGGTAATGTGGCTAGCGGGCTGTCATACATTCTAAGTATCCACCAAGAACATCTCCTTTCTAACTGCAACATAAAGCCTCATGATGTCCCCACCTAGCTCTGTATTTATCTCCCTCAGTTACTTGTACTCCAAAAGCACATCTCCTGTCAAACTCCTTTTTCTCTCCCCCCAAGGCTGAATATTTCGTGCACATCGAGCAGTTCCTCATCAGGCATTTCCTCCGCCCTCAAGTTATTGAACTTTTCTGGAGAGGTTCCAAGACATGGGTAAGGTGGGCTGGTTTTCTTTCCTTCTCTCTCTAGGCTGCAGCCCAGAGTTGAGCAGGACTTTCCAAGCAAACAGCTTTATTCAGTGGCACCGTTGTTTCCTGAACTTTTGATTAATGCCTTTGCTGATACACCTGATCGCCTGCTTTCCTTTCCTCGCAAATGAATCCTCTCACCCTGTGCAATCGCTTCTCACCATCTCTCCTAGGGCCCAGTTCTGAGGGACTGCTTTCCACTTTTGACCTCTAAGTGTGTTTGTTTGAAACATCACTTTCACTGTACAACCTTCTACTTGAGGTCCTGTTTATCTAGGTACAACCTGCTGGAGAGTACAAGCTCTTTCCTGACAACACCCTGATAACTATTGCCCCACTTTACGCACACTCTTATCCAGCAATTCTTATTCCAGAAGACACCCTGCCAGCAATTTTTAAATTCGTGATTTACGGCCACTTCCCCTTTGCTCCATTGCTCCAGCATTTACATGAGGTCTTATTCTAGCTGCAACACTTTTAGCAGCTGGCACAGCATAAGCAGATATTTCGTCCGCTACAAGGATTCTCAAAATTCAGTGATCTTGCATGATTGTCCATAAAGAGCAGCAAATAATCAAGACAAGCATGATGTAGTTTCACCTATTAGTTTCTTAAAAAAAAATATTCTATACCTGTAGTTGACATGGTTATGTTAATCTCTGGATATGTTAATATCTTCCTGGATTGAGACCTTTCAAAATAAAACCAAGAAATGCAAAATCAGTATCATTCCAATAATTCTGAGTCATCTCCACGTATCCAGCTTTATCTCTCAGAGTATGAGGCTTTGCTCTGTTTCATGACCCCAAGGAAGTGATACCATGGGGAAAAAAATCACAAAAGGCTCTCATTTAGAAGAAAAAAGAGGGGGGAAAAAAAAGAAAAAAAAAAGCATAATTCTTTCCTCATTGGCAAAGAATTGGAAACTAGCAGTTTATCTACTTGGAGAGGGGAGGAAAAAATTTCCCAAACTGATAATCAAAAATAAAATGAGGACAAGATATTCTGCCTAAGCATTTGTTAAAGTAAGGGGCTGGAGAGGGGGATGAAATGCACAGTTTTCTTTTTTACTTTCCTTCAAAGAGTGAATGAAAAATTATTCTGCACAGCAAGAAAATCACTTGTAATATAATTCAGAAAATATATTGTTTCCGTTAGAAGCATCTTGCTCAACACTTGATTTCACATTTTCGTTCCTTAGAGATTACAGTTCTTTGCATTTTTATATCTCGGAGTTCACCACCTTGTGGTTTTGAAGTACAAACAACTTCATAAATATTATTCATAGCATTAGAAAAAAAATCAAGTAGATTCATGTTCTTCCACATAAATGACAAGTGAATAAATACAATTTATATGGGTGACTAACTGAAATATTACACTAACATTTCCTGGCACTATAGGCTTATCATGATTGCTATACATGGAGGTAATCAATACTGAGTAAATGGGTGTTAAAGTTAACATTATACCTAGGCCAGAGTTTCAATGAAAGGTCATTCTAGCTTTGTTAGCATGGACAATTTTATCTTATGTTAAGACACTTTGTTTCTAATGAGACCTACAGGACTCACCTTCTTTCTACAACGTAGGGACAGGTGGAGAGGAGGATTTAGTGGCATGCATGCATCCTTTCATTGTATATACTCTATGCTTTGTATATATAGCGTATATTGCTATGTGTATGTCCATAGATGGCATGTAAAATGTGTATATTGCATATATTTCTGTCTGAAGTTTTTAAATACTCTTGTTCTACATTGGAGAAGCAAACGTCACAGCCCCAAGGGCCCTGTACACCAGCTGGCAGAAAGACGCGGTCCCTCCGTCCCTCCTGCGTAGCCAGAGCTGGGGAACTGCCCAGGCACCATGCGGGTTCGGGCTGAGCAGAGGGCACACGTTCCTGACCCTGCTGCCAAGCAAGGTGTCCTTCCTTGACTCGTGCAGGTAGGAAGAGTCGTGCTGTCCGCGTCACCTGTTTGCAGCCTGAGTCAGACCTGCCCACGGCAAAGCACATTTGTTCCTGAGCTCTGGGTGGTTCCTTTCGGAAAGGAGAAAAAGAACAAAGACTTCTTTGAAAATAACCTTATTTGAGCGTAAGCAAATGGGTGAAGCAGAAGTTCTGAGATGGTTCTTATTGCAAACCGTGCCATGCTTGTATAACCTTTCACTTACAACTTCTTTTATATTATATTAATATTTACATTAATTTCTTCCATTTGGCAAATCCTAAATTACGGCCGCCTCAACACCAGCAGTAGGGGAACACAACAAGAAACCGATCCCAGTGACATGAGAAGGCTGTGACCTTACCTCTCTCTGCTTCCATCAGGAACAAAATTCCCAGTAATATTAGTATTTAAATTACCGTAACTGGACATATAAACCATGATCTCACTTGGATGAGTAAGGAAAAATCACGCTATGCTTAACTGGCTTTGGACATCTCCTGTGGGCTTTGTTTTGATTACACACCGTTCAGACGTGCAGATACCCTTCTGGGCTATAACAAGTTATTTGCTTTTTTTAAACAGAGCCGCAGACCGAAGAGAAAGCTAACCTTCAGAGAAGAGCTCACACCGTGCAGTTGCTTGTGTGCTTCTGGGCGCTCCTCTTTGTCCCTTGAACATCCCCGGTGTTCCCCATCGGCCTAGGAGGGATGGCTTGGAAGGGGCTTGTACTGGCTTCGCCTATCCCAAGCTGCTGGGATTCCTTCCGTCTCAGGTGCTCCGTGTGTAAATGACTGCATGCTCCATGAGTAACAGCTTCGGCTTCCCTTCCTGCCCTGCCTGTATGCTCTGCACCCTGCACGCAGCTTGGGTGAACTCCAGCTCTCTGTTCAGAGTTCCCTTGCACATCCAATGCTTTGCTCACACAGATCTAGCCCAGAGTCTGCCAGGTAACCATTAGATAAAGTCTTAGTTTAGAAGAAATTGAAGAGAAAAAAATAGTAAGTTTTCTTCCTTTCTCTTATCTGGAAAGCAAATGCAAAATTTTTTCTGGAAACTCGAGCAGTCGGTTCATGTGACATATCTACAATGAGATCTGCAACCACAAAACATTCAAATAAAATACAACAAGGCAGTGAACTGCTGTGACACTTTTATTTCAAATATCTAACATCTAACAACAAATGCCAAGCATACTGCTTTGTAAAATTACGGGGAATGTAAAATGGAAAAAGAAAACTGAGCTCAGGAAAGGGAACAGATAAAAATCCTGATTTTGAGAATGACGCCAAGTAATAACATCCCATCCTGGCTCCCGCACAAGATCTGGAGTGTTTGCTTCCCTTGGCAAACTGTATAAAATCACACTTCTTCCAGCTTATAGTTACACTCTAAACAGTAAGTGTTTTGGGGCAGACTTAGGCTCCGAGATCGCCAATTAAACGCCCTGCTATCCAATTTACATATAACCTGCTGGTGAACAAGAACTGACTCTTAATTTCTTTGGGGAATGTGTCCCTCGGAGCCTGTCCAAGCACCGGTAACGACTGTGTTATTTTGGATGGCTTTTCTGTGCTGCATGGGAGTGTTTACATCACTACAAAAAGAGAAGAAACAAACGATTAGGGCTTTTATAACTTCTTAAAATCTGATTATTCCAGGGAATTAGGGAGTCAGTAGATTCACTGGAGGCGAGGTGGGTGGAACAAGGCACTCTCGCATCGAAACCCTGCTCTGGCGCATGCGGTGGAGAAGGGGTGGCACCAGCAAGCACAAAGCGTCCATGCTTCCTTCTCCTCTTGCAGCCAAGCTGCAGACGCGGGGCTCACCTCACAAAGGAGCCAGGATTATACGGTGGTATTTTTTTAAGCAGGAAAATTTTGCAGTAACATTTTTAATGTCATTACATTTCATAAAAAGTGGCATTGTCTTTGGTCATTCCTTAGCCCACAGTAGCATGTGTATACTTCCCAAAGATTACAATTTTCTCCAATAATTTAGTCCTGGATCCTGAAAGCCACCCCAGTGTGACTGAGGATCTAGCCCTGTATGTCTGAACGAGATTTAGATGGTTTAGTGTTTAGACTTGTATGACTTAGTGAACAAATAACTATTCACAGTGAGCAAAAACATAGCTTTAATAGGCAGGTGTTCAAAATCTGCACCAGTTAGGAGTCAAAAATCTCACTTTCCAAAGTGAGTTCACATGTACCAAAGTCACGTTGCAACCTAATCAGAATTCCTCATCCTTGTATAAATTATTGCCTAAAAATCTACATTTTCAAGTTTTCTCTTCCTTTAAAGGCTGCCTGTTACTATGCCCAGCTTCGCTTTTCCTGCTGAGCACTGGTCAAATTCTTCTCGGTGTATTAGTATGCTCAAACAGATCCGTTATGGTTATTAAAAATATTGCACATGCCAAAATATTTTGACTGACAAAGTGAAAAACATTTCCAGCATCCTGAGATCCTTATCTGCTGTATGCCTTGTGAAGAATTGGCCCAAAATAAAATCACGTTTGTGGTTATTACCACTATCAGCTTGGTGATTTGGCAGTTATTAGGGAGCATCAGCCCAGGCCGAGCTGTGGCATCAGAAATCCCCGGGGTGAGAGGTGGGATGGAGCACCGATCCCCGGGCAGCTGCGACGCTTTGGACAAGACGTGCACAGAGTGCAGCACTTGTGTACAGCCTGGACATGGGTGAAGTAAGCATTACTTATTTGCTGCTGAAAATTACTTTGCCCCACAGAAAAAGAAAGCAAAGGCAAGAACCCTGCACTCGTCATAACAATAACCCTGTGAGGAGGAGTCTGCAAAAGAGGCTTTAAGTATACAGCCTAGCAGAAAAAACAGCCTCCAGGTTTAGGCTTCCATGCTTTCCAGACTTTGCTTTTTCATGAATGTAAATAACAGCAAAACCAAACACCGCAATATAAGCTTTCACTCAAGTGTAACTCTTTATCTGGATCTTCTATAAAGGACCCTCCTGCCTCCATCCCTAGCCATCCCAACATCATTTCAGCTTCTAGTCCCGTTTTTCCTAGCCCTGGCTCCCAGTTTACTGCACTTTCTGCTCAACAAGCAAGAACGAAGTTTTTTTAAAAGTTTCTCATAAGTTTCTTATACTGACACCTGAAAGAGCAAGGCAGCTCTCGGCACATTCCCAGCCTTTATTCCCTGGGACTATTTCCCACAGACAGCCTCACACCCTGTGTCTCCCATAGGAGAAGTAATTTTCCTACAAAAATGAAGCACTGGGATTTTCAAAGGGATAATGTCACGGATGTTACACCCAGGAGATAACGTTTCAATCGCCAGCCCTGGCCCCAGCACGGCCGTGGAAGATGTCCAGCAGCGGCGTGTAGCCCAGCAACCTGCCCCAAACAGCGAGTCCTTCCAGGAAATGAAAAAGAAACACAGTGATTTTAAACAACCCTTTCACAGGTCCCACGGGACTGGGAAGAACTGGTGGATGAATCACTACTCACAACACGTCTTCAAGGAAGTCAACAGAAAAATAAACGGGCTCCAAATGTCATAATTGGCTCCCTGGGGACTGAGGGGGACCCTTTGCTGAAGCCTACAACCACGTTTCAGCCTCCAACCGCGCCACCCCGATCTTGATGTACGCGGCAACTGGCTCGGTCACAGTTTGGGCAGGGGGGTCTGTAGGAAAAGAAACATCATCCGGCAGGGAACGGTCTTGCTGACGCAGCACGACGTGTTGAATCTGTAAGAATACCTTTGCGCTGTTGCAATGCTTTTCTCATTTTTGTGTGCACTGGGTACTCAGCAAACAGATTTAGCAACCAGGCATTGTTAAAGTAAGATACGTTCCTCCTTCAAGATTTATTTTGTATGCTTGCTATTAATATCTGCCGCAGCAATCCTGCAGTTTCTCTGAGTTAGCACTAAACGTTGGCCCCGATGTGACAATTTACTGTTGATGCTGTTGGCTTAGGATAAGCCATAGAGCCCAATGATGGTTCATCAAAAGTCCAGCTCCCAAACAGCAACTCACTGCTAGGGCTTGTCAGATGCTCCTGCACTCCCACCTGAGGGGCTGCTGGTTGTTCTCATCCCCTCTCAGCTAAGGGATAAGCAAGAAAAAACAGGGGCAAAACCAAGGAGTTAATGTCTACAATTCCTTTTCTGATCAACAACTGCAAAGCTGCTTCAGACCCTGGGCGCGCACTGGCTTTGTAAACAGCTCATCTTTGGTTTCGTCTGAGAAAAGTCTACCACAGCCTACTTCAGGAAAATGGAAAAATGTCCAACATCTTTTTCAATTCTATGTTTTTATTTAATTTGACAGGTTGATCAGGGAAACTTGAACTGCTTAAAGTGTCAGCAAGGCTGTCCTGAACAAGGCTGTCCTAAACTCATGCTTCCTCTTTACTTTGCTGGCAGATGGAAACACAGCAAAAATAACTGAAGGAAAAAAAAATCATTTTCCTAACACTTCACAGAACTAGTGAAAAATGGATTATAAATATCTCAATAGGTTAGATCGTACCTTTGATTTCATATCTAAAATTTTGTTCCCTTCTCAAGCTCTCTGATGGCCCCGTGATTGAACGTGAGCTTTTAGAAAAGGACGTTGTGACACTAAATCCTCATGGCACAAACCTCATGAACAAAACAGAGAGGAATTGTATTGGCAGTGTCTAACAAAGAATAGAAACAGATATAGCGACCTACAGACTTGACAATTAATATCTGTAGTATCCGATACATACATATATATATGCCTACAAACATGCACGCACACACATATGCTGCAGCTCAAGGCAGAGCCACACAAATTGTGGGCCAAGATCAGGGGCTATATCATGAGTTAAGGTTTTTATAACTTTTACCCTGGCAAAACCATGGCTTTTCCTGTGATAAACAATCAACTTTATTCTCAGGAGAGTCAATCAGTGAGAGATGGGCTACGTGATTTCCCCAGGTCCATTCCCATCCCACTGTCTGTGATTTTTGGTGTTGATCTTCCACCATCTCATATTTTCTTAATAAAACAGCAGATTTCTGTTACTTTCTCTAGCTCATTTAAAACTTTCTTTAATTGCAGTGATGTCACATCATGACCCCATCTTCTACTTTCAGGTACCTTCATTATTTGTATAAGAAAATGTTTCCTACCACGCTTACCATGAGCAGTTAGATAATTCCTGCCAAAAATCTGTTTGAGTTACGAGCAGGTGCTTGTGACTCTTTCACTGGGATTGCCAAGCATTTCCTCTTTGGATCAATAGGCTGCCTTCATAAGTGAAATATTAATATCAAAACCCCCTCCACTTTAAGTGTCTTGTTAAGAAACAAGTTTTTATGCCTAAACCAAATTTACTCTGCTCCTTCTAAAACGCTGCATTCACTACAAACATGCAAAGCTGCTTATTAGAATCCAGAAGGCTGGAAAAAATAATTCATTACAAATAAATACCTAAATCACAACAGCTGCATAATCTCAGCAAAACCTAATCTGTTCCAGTAGATTTTGATTCTCTTTATAATTGCAAAGTTGCATACAGAAAAATATTTTTATTTGGCTACACTGGACACTAGTAAGTGTGCCTACTTTGTAACATCACTTGTGAAAACCAGCTAGAGGCATTTCCTTCTGCCTTTGTATGCGGCGCGTTTCTTTGTGCCTTTTTATTCCTGACTCCTCAGTTACCGTAAAACACGTGCAGATCTGAGAATTCGCCCTGCCGCTGCAACCAGACCCCCCAGCAGTGCCAGTGTTCACAACGAGGCACTTGCACAACTGAGACTTCTTTTTTTTAACAAGGCCACACTTCACCGATTTAATGCTACAAACCCACATAATTACACGGGGCTCCACCTAGAAAGCTGAACAAAAGCTCTGCATGAGTAATACGAGGTTAAATCTGTAGTCTTCTGCTCTGACAAATGTTCAGAGCGCAAAATGGGGATTGCGTTTATGCCCAAGAGGAAACGTGGGTTAAAAGCACCATTCTCCCTGCTTTTGCTGTCTCCAGTGATGCATTGCTAGGCAAAACTACATGCTCTCACAAGTGCTTTATAAAATCCCCTGCCTTCTCCTCTCTGTACATTAACACGTTTTGCCTTGCCTGTGCTTTATCTGTGCAAATTTGCAATTGCGATCTGCACAGGGCCAAGCACTGACTGCTGAAAATGCTCAGCTGCTACGAAGTCCTCTATTTTTCTCCATCTCTGTCTGCAGTTTGTGCATTATGGCAAAGTTATAGCAGTTAAAAATACATGTTTAACCTTCTAAAGAAACCCTCTAGAATATGGCATAGCAGAATATACAGAAATGAGACCGATAAAGGAACTTGTGTTCAGTTTCTCAATTTAAATCATGGCTGTGCTACATCAAGTTACTTTGGAAAACACTTTCCCTTTAACTCAGGTCAATACAAAAGTCCAGTTATTAAAATTAAAATTGATTTATTATTGTATAGAAGCCAATATATAGCAGACTTCTTGGACCTAATCTCCTGTTTCCCAAAAATGTGAAGAGGAAAAATCCAAGAAGTATACAAACAATCGGCAATGTTTTTATTCAAAGTGAGCATTAATAGTACTTAACCAAGCATTCATGAGAAATTAAACTGGAAGATGCTACTGAGAGAAATCTGCTATTAAAAATGAGTGTGTCTCTGTCATAAGCAGCAACTTATGCATAAAAAAAGTTTATCTTAATTCTGTTGTGATGAGATTTCATTGTACCCTTAAAATGTTACCACTGGAATATATATGGTTTTAATATTGATAAGTTACCTTGTTGGAGAGGCTCATGGAACCAGGGGCCAGGAGCGCAGTGGTGGGGACAAGCCATAGGTTTTGCCAGGGAAAGGAAAAGGACTCAGTGGCAATGAGAGGTCATCAGAAATTCCCATTATTGTGCTTTCAATACGCTCAGCGTTCGCTCCCCTGCTATTGTTTTTCACATTCACCTTTGGAAGCAAGGTCAGCCAGGACTATTTAAAAAAGTCAAAAGAAAATGTAAATATAGGTTTGAGCTATCTGCGTGGAAAACTGCAATAATTGTCATGTCTTACACAGAAAAAAATAAAAGTTCTCCCCCTTTTTCTTTTACACAATAATTTCCCTTAAATCTTCTAGATTTGTTTGGACAAGAGCAAGAATGAAATAGTACCCTAATTAAAAATCCTTTCAAAAGGAAAGGGTGGATGCGATCATTCAGGAAGGAAATCTTAAGCACAATATTCACGGCAATACTTCAATGATGTGCGTTACGCCTCTGTCAATATATATATTTTTTTGCTTCATGTACATGGGGCAGTATGTTTCATGAACACATTACAGATCTGAAGCCCAGCCCTACCTAATAGAAGATTATAGCATCAGGCTCTTAAACTGGCAGCAAATCATTTCATCTCAGATGTCAATACAAATACTTCAGCCCATTATAATAACACCTAATGACAATGATATCAGGAAGAATAAAATTCCACAATTGTCAATGCATTTTGTCTTTTAAAAACATCAGCAAAACCATCCTGAACGTCATTTTACATTGTAGCCCAAACCCCACATCTTATGCTAACATTGATTCAGTACAGACACTCCGACATTAAAAAGCAACTCCCCCATAAGAGGAAAATAGCATAGAGTTTTGTTTGATGCGTCACATACAACTTCTGACCAGAACTCGCCCTATCCCAGGCTTTCAGTAGCGTCAGCAGGAGAACCAGAGTTCTTCCAACGGAAAATGTCAAATTTGCATCTGTAAAATATAAAATATTAATCTGGTTTCTGCCATAAATTGCATTTTCTTAAAGACTTGGGAGGGTATCAAACCCAAAGCCTTGACATTTCAGTTTGATTTAGTGAAACAGCAGAATAATTTCCCAGCTCACATTGTATTCCCTGTCAGAAGCAGCTTAGCTAATGAGTTAGATGCATTGTGCTGGTGATAACACACACAGTGTTAGAAAGGCTGGTCACCAGGTGAAAAATAACGTGTTCTACAAATTGCAGCAGAAAGCCGATGACTGCTCAATGCCATTATGTCTAGATCTAGATATGCAAAAAAAAAAAATCCCCCCAAAACAGGTCTGTGGTTTGTGCTGGAGCTGGGCATAAACATCTCCTATCTATACTGATATGCCAATCATTTCCAGGGAAACTGATTTAATATCACATTCCCCATCCGTAAAATATCAGTGAAAATCCATAAAATTCTTAGGTCTTGACCTACCAACCTGCTGAAGTGTAAAATCGGAGACCAGGGTGTAGATTTAAAAAAGAAATCTGATAAAATATGTTGGACATTTGAATATACCAAAGGCTTATTTTCCCAGCCCAGAACTACTGTTTAGACTACACGCGACATTAAACATTTCCCATTTTCATTTCCTCTCTCTCTCATAGAAACTCTTAATATAAAGGAAAAATGCTAAGCATCAATGCCTGTTTCAGCATTTTTGACTGAAGGCATAAAACCCGTTGTTGGAACGGCATGTAGCGAGAGGCGACCACACAAGGGGTCAGTTCACTCCTTGGTGTAGCGAGATGCAGTTGTGGAGTACTCAGCTCGTGGCAGGGGAGGTTTGCCAGATTACACAAACTCACTTAAATTCAACTTTCTCCTTGTAGTCTCTCCAACTGGAATTAATGTCACTGAAAATTACTGTTTAGTGCTCCTCTACTGTTCTTCACAAACTGTTCTTTCCTTGCGCTTTAAACGGCTGAAAGTCTTTTAGCCAGACCTATTACAGGACCAAAGCCGCCGCTGAGATCATAGCTTTTGGTTGTCACTTGGATTTTTTTCAGTATAAACAGTGTTTCAGTGATTATAATGCTCATGAAAAGTACCACATTGGCCACGCTGAAGTCTGGGCTTTGTAAGCGATGTTAGTTCTCCGTATTTTCTTTGATCCTTAAACCTAACGGAGAGATTTTCATTTTGACTCCACCATCATCCTGCTGATTAAGCCCAACTATGCAATGTGGAGAAATAAACACAATAGTTCTTATACATTTACATGAGGAAACAAGTACATATTTGTCAAAACAGTATGACTAATCAAGAAAAAAGATCATTTTCTCAGAAGTTCTGGGAACGTGCAGTGATGCAGAAAAGAACAAAGAAGGAATTATTCCTAATCAGAACCAGGAAAATGAGATTATCGTGAGATGGAGCAATGATAAGAAAACTGTCATTGACCAATGAGAGACGTGCTGAGGAACCAAACCATTCATTGGCACGTAAAGGAGATAATATACATATGAATTACTTAAAGAACTGGAGACAGTTGCTCTAACGATTTTATTCCACGTTCATCTAATGCCCAGAGTAAAAATATAGTCACATAAATAGTATCTACAATAACCAAATATGACCCTCGCAATGAAAAAAAAAAAACAAACAACATGTGGTTTTAGAAGGTCCTGAAGAGTAATCTGCCTTTATTGCTATCAAGGTGGTCAATCCGCTTCAGGACTGTGTCATCTGGTGTTACAGAAAACCCTGCAGAAAAGTGAAATTAGCAGCCTACAAATTGTCATCACACCATTTTACAGGTGTGAGCTGAAAATTGGGTAATATATCTACTAACATAAATACAGATTACAGTATTTAACTCTGAGCAAATCCTAAAAGAAAGTAAGCACAAAATTCAGCATGTGAAGATAAAATGCCACACATAAATCAATTAATCTCTGAAACGTCTCCCTGCAACAAAACTTCTTTTCACCAGAGAATTAACAATAAATTCTACCTAGTTTCCAGCCTAAATAACATCCGTAGGTAATCAAGGGAACCTTCAATGAGGAGTATTTTTGTGTGTGTGCTTCATCTTTTGTCTGAGACATGTCAGAAATTATGACAAAAAAAAAAATAAATTAGGATCACCTTTTAGGTCTGTCTGCCCAAAACGGTCTGTTCAGGAGTGACAACGTAGGACTGTCCCCAGCTGTGCTTCTACCAGTGTTCTGCCCGTTTTGGCTGTGGATTATACGAGCCGGGGACCTTACACCTCAGCATCCACGGCTCCTGGGGAGAGCAGACACCTGGAAGTGGTCGCTGCAAAGGACAGGGAGAACAGCGGTCCCAAAGGAGAGGACAAACGGGAGGATATCGCCAGCACGACGTGGAAAATGTGTTTCCCCTCAGTTGTTACTTCTGCTGGATCTTTTCAAACAGATCACCTTGCAAGAAAGACAGTTTGTGATACAATGTTGTGGAATTTAGGGTAAGAATTTATGCATTTATCCCCACCTTAGTTAAAACACTAACTGAGCTGTCATTCCCTCATTGTGCAAATATTTAATGCCTTGTTTAAACATTGTGCAACTAAACACTTCAAAAATTGTTGTTCTGTTGCAATAGTTATTTAACAGTGACATATGTTGAATCTTTATAAAACCAGTGTCAAAAAAAGCCAGTATTTCAAGGGGATTTTTATTGCTATCAGCTATGAGTAAATGTTAGCCTCGAACAAATTAAAATAGTTTGTGTGGGAGGTGAGGGGTCGTGACTTAGAATCCATCTGGGTCTGCTGGGAAGAATTTAAAATAAACGGTGCTTTAGAGGCTTCATTTTAGACCCCATCTTTTGGCGATCTGGAGCACTGTCCAAACATCTCTGGAGAGGCAGGATGGCTGTAAGAGCTGCACGAAGGAAGGAAAGCCTCTAACCACACATCACAGCTCTGCCCAACCCGGTGACAGCCATCAGTGGTACAAAATACTCAGATAGATGTGTATACCTATCAGCATTTCATCTTTAAATGCCTCCTTTAATTTCTATTTATTTTTAAACAGGCCTGAGCATGTGTCCAAGATCCGTTTGCTACAGTTTTACAAGGCAGAATTGTGATTTCAGTTTATTTATAGGTCTTATTTATTGCTTGTGTTTATTCTTGGCTCTGTATGATTATATCTCACTGGGCATGCAAGGGACTTGCTTGCTGGGGCCAGTCTATAAACTAAGGTTTCTCTGTTCCATACCATTCTGTAATCAAAAGAAAATTATCCAAATAGGTTAACAAAATGTTCTGTGTCTCCTTTTAATGTTAGAATAATGCTGATAATAATCTGCAATGATTTACTCCCCCGGTTATAATATGTGGCCTTTCACTTTTCTTGGGTTTAGGTCACTTCATATATATTCCGATTTTCTAGCAAAATATTGTTTCCGATTCCATTATTTATTTCTTCAGTTTAGCCATCTGCTATAATCCCGTCTCGTTTCTCAAGCCCAGCAACCCCCAAGCAAAGTCCATCCCAAGAAATACCCTCCAGACCTCTCATACTGACACGCTGAGCAGCTTACTTTTCTGCCAGACAGGCTCCAGAGGTGCTGGCACCGCAATGTGCATGGCACCCACCTCGTACACTTGATAAAGGTTAAGAAACTAAAAATAGCTGTAAATGCAGGAAATCTTAGCTTTGTGACTATTCCCCAACGTAGATGACTTTAAATGTGGTCCTATTATGAAATACACCCTCAAGAAAACCCCGAGGAATCAGTGTAGTGTATTGCATTGGTCGCTTGAAAGGGTTGAAGGTGCAGCCCAGTGACACACAGTTTCATGCTGAATTCCCCAGGCGCATGCGATACCACCATTAAAGAAAGAGGATCCAAATTGCACATGCTTCGTGTTACTAGAATTGATGCTAGCACATTTATACTGTGACCACTGTTAATATCTGGGGAAGTACCATAAAAGAGGATCCTGTAAATGCTCATGTGCTTGAGAATTTCTGTGCTTTTCTGTTTCACTGGGTTCACAAAGTTTTTTTCTGCACTTAAATGTTTGACACTGTAAAAGGTATTGATTTGATACTCTAAAGCTACAGTAGATTAAAAGAGATGTCACGTGGCTTCAAACACATTAGGGAAAGAGAGTAGAATGGAAGATTAAAGGTGATTTACACCATCAAACATCGCTTCTGAACTGGAGTAGCCTCCAAGCAGCAAGACCAGAAGTCTTGATGGACAGTTCGCTGGAAAAGTTTGTCAACAGCACAGGAGCAGTTAAAAGAGAACTCTGAAGCCTACTCGTGACCGTTTCACTTTTACAGGATGTTGGCATGCATTTTAAAAGCAATATAAAAATATACAAAATAATGGAAACAGATAGCATCAATCCATTTGCAGGTTTCTGGCCAGAAGGGGTTACTAGACCTTCTTGACTGACATAGATATTGCAGTCCCTTGCATGTCAAGCGTTATTCCTGTATTGACACAAATAACTTGCATTTAAGTGCTGGCTTTCAGGTCCTTTCACTTTTCTTCATTTCCTGGCTCTAACAATTCTGGTCAAAAACAATCGCGTAAGTTTAACAGGACGCTAAGTCAAAGGCCTTGAAGGTAATTCATGTGACAGTGAGTATTTATTGGCTTCAACTGCTTTCTCTCTTCTTGTTTATTTTTCAATTAGTTCCCTATGGAACTATTACAGCTACACAGCAAACTTCCCCATAGGCCAATCGACACATATTATACACAGGTTTTTAGAAAACTTGCCTACTGTACACTCACTGAAAAGATAAGAGACTTCATTTTGGCTTTAACATAGCCCGCCCTTTTGTAAAAATAGATTTTGAGCACCAGCACCTGCAGCAAACACAGTCTGTGTTGAATGACATTTATAACCATTGGGAAAATTCGGTTACCTGGGTGTGCAAGAATGGCATCTGTCGCTGCTGACACTGAACGTATACATTTGTCTTTTTTAAAAAAATCCTATCCATAACCAGAAAGATTTAAAAATAGTCAGAAGCCTTCAAAACCAAATTTCCCTGAAACAATGAGCCACACTAAAACAACATACATATTTTTATGCCTATGCTTAACCATAGGCAAGGTCAGCCCATCAATGCATTAGAAGATCACCTATTTAAAGCTTGATTTATCCAGCAAAAAATTTGGAGACTAATTATACAGAAAATAAGCTCTGTGATTAATTGTTGGGAATAAAATCAAGCCATAATTATTGAGGGGGGGGAAGCCATAAACAATTCACTTAAAATCAAGTAACAGAGCTTGTTTTTAACTACAGCAAGATGCTGAAGTTAGAACTGGAAAAGTTGCAAAACAAAAAACTGAAGTTTGTCCAAATTCATTGTATTATATTACAGTCATCTGTTAGTGATTATGAGCCAGTGAGGTCCGTTGTAAAATGCTTACACAGGATATAGAAATAGTCTTCAAATATGAAACAAATTAGAAATAACTGGCCTCTAAACAAGCATTTGATGTATGAAAAAAGATGGTAAGAAAAAGAAAACCTCAGAATGCTTTTTAGACTGGCTGCCTGAAGCAACCCTCATTTCCATTTCTAAAGGGTCCAAGTCAGATGTGACATAAGCATGATGCAAACCGCCGCACAATCTTAACGTTGGGAAATTTGCCACAATGTACAGTTTGCTAAAGAAGAACAGAGAAGGGAAGAGTGAGAGAGGCTTATTAACATGTAACTTACACCACCGCCGTCCTCTTTGAGTCTGGACCAAGTTAACTGGGATGAGAGGTAAAAAGACATTACAGAAGGACAAAACCTACACGCACCGCATTCTAGCTAACTAGAATATATATGTCACTTCAAGTTACATCACTCACTTCAGTTCCTTTTGTTCAGATGTTACATGTTGTAGAGCTTCATTTTTACTGTCACCAAAAAGTCTGAAGCAAACGAGCAGAGCCTAGCTTGAGGCCTGGCTCTTAGAGGGTGCACTTTCAGCTTTTAAAGGCCACACAAAATCCAGGCTTAAAATAAATACATTTTCTAAATGTTGTGGAAGCAGCAAATGGCTGTGTTTGTACATATTCAGGAACATCCGCCCCAGCCCTGACCTGGACCTGTTCAGCATTTGAGCTTTTGTTTTCCCAAGTCAAAATGCTTTGTAAATTCAGAGTCACGTTGGATCAACAGCAAATTATAGCAACGTAATCTCTACAGCAACTTAGGAAATTGCCATGGAAATTCCTTCTTGTCCCTGCTTTGTGATACAGGTTCTCTGTCCTTGTCGTACTGACCCTCAGGTCTCGGTTACTCACAACCTTTTTGTTGGACTTGGGAGGAAGGAAACAACCATATCACTGACAGCGACGCTGACCGAGAAAGCAGGAAAAGGAGGAGAACATGAGGGAAAAGGAAGTACATAGAAAGCCATGGATGGGGTCAAAGCCTCACGGCTCAGTACTGAGACATCAGGGGTTTGCAGGCTTTTCCAGCACAAGTGACAAAGAGCCAGAGCTACAAGCTCTTACCTCTGTTTAAGCTCTTAACTCTCATTTAAGCCTCTGAACTCCCACAAAACCTAAGGCACCAAAACCATGAGTGTGAAACCTCTGTGCAGGGCGATTTTAACTTTCTTTGAACAGGGAGAGCCGCAGCACACGAGTACACCAATGTCGCGAGCTGGAGAAGCTGGCCCCTCGCAGCCGTCGCCTCCTCCCTCCCCACCCTCTGTTACGCGTCCTCCACCAAAGCTTTTCTCACCAGATCCCTGCTTCACCTCGCTGCTTGCCCTTCCATGGCCCGTGCTTCCTCCGCTCCCACGACGTCCTCAGCCGCTCGTCCTACCTCCAGCGCGCTGCTGTGAGAAATGAAGTGCGGGAAGCGAACTGGTAGCATCAGGAAACAATTGGCACTGCTCAAACCCCTCCAGTGTCAGCTAAGGAGAATCACGCTTTGTATTTCATTTTAAAAGTAACATTGGAGCTGTCATCGCACCGAGGATAAATGAGAAACGACTGGATCTTGGTTGCTTCCAGCTAAACAGAAAATATTGGAGACCAACATGGCAAGTGTGCCAATAAGGAAAAAATTAGCCTGCTCCCTCTGCAAAATTTTATAAACACTTCCCCAAAAAATATATGAAAAATGCCATTACCCTCTAATAAACGGCTGTGTGACTCCAGATATGATGTTAAGTAAAGCAGTGCATTGTAAAACTGGGAGAGAAGTCAATTAATCAAAAGTTAACCTTTCTATATGGGCTATAACTCATGCAGATGGAAGTTTGGCCCCTAAACCAGATAAAAGAAACTTAATTTGCTGCATAAGTTATTGACAGTGTCAATGACAACTGAAGGCAAAAAGACCCAAACTGCATAGCTGCACACTTTCTGTTGGATGCTAAATTTACTGAAATTGTCTGAATTTACTAAAACTTTACCATCTTCTAGTACGATTGGTATCAGAGAACAAAATTTTTTTTTATTTTCCTAATACAAGTCCTGGAGGGAACTGCCACACAGGTTACACAGACTCTCTGGGGATGAAGACAGAAAGCTAAATAATGTCAAAGAGAGAGATGGGAAAAGAACATGTTTGTACTTCTGGCTGGAACCAATTACAGAAAAAAAATCATTAGGCTTGGGTAGGAGTACAGGCACTGTCAAAGGATACTGGGCTAGATGAGCTCTTGGCCTGACCCAATACAGCTGTCTTCGTCTCACATTTTCACTCAAAACATGTCCCATTTTTCTTGAGGTACTTCAGAATTTGTTACAAAGAATTTGTTAACAAGCAACAAAAAGAAATAAAGCGAGCTGCAGAAGGGACAAAACAGAAACAGCACAGGGTTTCTGGGAAGGTAAGGAAAACCAGAGGAACTACATTTGCATCTGCTACCCCAATGGAAAGAAAGAAAACAGCATGCCCGAGAATGTGAAGATACAAACTATTATTTATTGAAAATATTTCAGGAAGGAAAATCATAATCACCAACAAAGTCAGGGCAATTAAATGAGTTGGATGGCACAGAAAATGGTACAATAAAGCATGTGATTATGCCTTTATTGTAATAATTCTTTCCCTCACTTAGGAAAGCCTCAAAAATACTGAATTTCAAGTTTATGAAAAAACGTTACAGTAATAAAGGCAAATTAATGCTCCATGAGAGACAGTTTGAGTCTTTAACCAGAGTTCTGATTTACTTCTTTGAAGTCCCAGCCCAGAAGCATGCCCCAATACACATGCAGAAGCGTAAAAATAGATTCCCAGCTGTGCATACTAATACCCATCTGCTCGAATGGTAATAGAGTAGGTCCTTAAAAAACGAGCATTTTTAACCCAGGAAGTATTGCAGCCTTTTACGTTATACCACATTCAGTCTCTCCGAAAGAGATGCTTCCAAGGCAGCAAGCCCATTTGCGTCCTAAAAAATCATCTTTAAGGGAAGCTGGCCGCCGAGCTGCTGTCGCACTTCATTTTCTTCACGCTACGAGAGATACGTCCGTACCGCTTCCAAAAACACTTCGCTTAGTGAGATTTATTTCCGGGAGGAATGCTTCCTTCTGCTTCTTTCTGCATAGTTTTGGGAATATTTCAGTTGTGTCTCAGGGAAAGCGGCGTCTCTAAGCCAGCCTGGTTAGTTTGGGGAAGGGTTGAGTTGTCGCCTCACCTCACATAGGCTCCTCTGCTGGCTGAGGGGGCTGGGGCTTGGCTGAGGGGAGCCGGGGGGCCGCAGGCCCCCCGGCTCCCCTCAGCCAAGCCCCAGCCCCCGCCAAGCACCCCCGGCTCCCCTCAAGCCCCTCGGCCGGGCCGAAGCAGGTGGGAGGGATGAGGGGAAGGGGAGTAGCCGAAGAGACAGGAGTTTCCCCGAGCGCTTCCCGGCACTGACAGCGGGCGGAGGGAGGGCGGGAGATAGCGGGCCGGGCCCCCCCCCCGCTATTAGTACCGGCCCTCAGCGGATCCCGCCTCAGTGCGGAGCCGACCCGGTCACTCACCGCCTCTCAGCAGCACCATGCAGGGGCTCAGCGCCGCGCCGCCCGCCGCCTTCCTCCTCCTCCTCCGCCTCAGCGCGTTGCTGCTGCCGGCGTCCGCGGCGCCGGGCGCCGAGCGGGAGCTGAGCCCCAGCAGCCGCCTGGCCGCCGGGGCGGCGCGGGTGGCACTGCAGTACCTCAACTACCAGACGGCCTCCCCCGGCGCGCTGCGGGCGCTGGGGCAGGTCCGCAAGGCCACGGTGAAGGTAAGGGGGAAGCCGGCGGGGCGTGGGGGTGGCTGCGGCTTCGGGGGAGAGCGGGGCGAGCGGGGGGCTCCCCAGGCGGTCTTGAAAGTGATGCTGGGAAAAGTACAATTAATAATAATTATTATAATAAGAGTGGGGCAGTGGTGCGGAGCTGAGCCGCCCTCAGGTTGGCGCGGCCCCGTCCTGGGCCACGGGCACCTTCCCGCCTCCCTCAGGGGGCTGCTGTCCCGCCGCCCCTTCCTCCGGGGGCTCGGGGCACCCCGGTCCCCTCAGAGGGGGAGTGAGGATCCCTCTCCAAAGGTCATTAACTTACTCATGATTTAAACATCCCCCAAATCCAAGCCCAGCACCCCGTATGTTGGTTGAGGTTGCTCCGAGTGCCCTGTCCTGGAATCAAAAGCAGCGTAGCGCAGATGAGGGAAGGAGGAAACCGAGGCACCTGGCGGGCACACGATGGAAAGAAAACTGTTTGAAAAGGAAACATTTTCAGCAGAATCGCTTCTACTTTGCGTGAGTAGGGGTGGAAAGGACTCTGGCTTTCTATCTCTGGAGACCAAGAGGTCAATTAAAGGCGATGCAGTTCCCATCAGAAAACATGCCTTTATCTTCCAAAAAACATGCCAAGTTGAGGTGACAGAAAGGGGCAGGAGTCCTAGACAGAAGCGGCTACAGGGACAGAGCTTGTCAGGGATGCTCGAGGAGGAGCCCAGGGCTCGCCGGGCATACCTGCGCCTGCCTGCCTGGGTTCCACAGCCTGCCCCGGCCGTCAGCCCCCCGCAAGCACCTGCCACTCAGCCCCACTCTTCCTTCGGCCACAGGTTGGTTTGGTTTGGTTTTATACAGCTTACTCAGTTTCTGAAAGTAAGAGAACAGGCAAAAATTTTTGGGGAACGCTTGTCCAAGGCTGTAGATCCTGGAAGGAAAGCACTGCCTTGCTGGAGAGCTGAGGAGGGTCTAAGCTATCGCAGTGGATAGGATTTAAAACCAGCCCTCTCATCTAGTCTTTCTTGCCAGGCTAGTGCTGGGCAGCTCCCTAAAGCACGGGCTGCTTGTTTTGGATTCCCAGTCTGAAGTGCCAAATGCAGCACAGGATTCCACTGGATCCTTTTCATGGCTCTGGCATCTGAAAAGGAGATGTTACAACATTTGTCCTTCAGCATCTGCACGGCTTGTTCAATCCAGGCCCTCACTCTTAAAATTGAGAATAAGACAGTGTAGTGTAAAGTCTTCCCTTTCAAGAAAGAAGTTCCAAGCCAGCCTAAAGTGCTCAGGATGTACTACTGTGGTCCTTATAACATTGAACTTGAGCCTCAGTCTTTCACATATATCCCAGTTGACAGTGGTTCCAAAACAATTTGAAGCCTGTGTGAGTTGCACACAATATTTAAGAGACCAGAATAATTTCCAATTAAATTTGACAAAACACGAGCTGCTGCATAACAGTTCAGAACTTGTGTAATTACTTTGTGTAACACAAGGCTGAAAGATAGTGTTAGTCATGCTACCTGTCTGGGAATGCAAACAGGATGTCCCGCTATGGATTTATCTGAGACCATACCCTTTAGGTAACTCTCTGTTCTCATCATCATTCCCAAACACGTCATTTAACATATAGTTTAATAGGTGCTGAGCATGGATGTGCTAGTGTGACATTTAATTCTCCCTATGAAATTGCTGCAGACACCTATGACAGAAATTTACTATGATATTTCATACTTCCCTCGAAATGTACAAGTGCTCCTGTATTTACTGGGCACTTTACTGGGTAGTACAGGTATGTCTGTATGTATATATTTACATATACAAATGCTTGTGCCTCTTTTAAGCACAACGACATGGCCTCTAGTAGTAGCGTGTAGTAAAGAGACATCAGAAGTAAGGGGTTGGTGCAGATCCTCTTTCCAACACCAGTGTAACTGAGTATTTGCAAAGTAGTTTGGTTGCAGGGAGGGGAAGGGGTTTTTTCCACTCACTATCAGCCACCTGCTTTTTAATATAGGAAAGAAAGAAATTGGTTCATTACAGAGAAGTGAAATGCCTCATTATTCCCTCACAGTACTGATGCTGTAGGAGCTCGCTGTAACCCCTTTCTACAGTTTATTTCCCCTTTTTCTTTGCACACACTGTGAAAACAAGAGGAGAAATGTACTAGACATGGTCACTTCCTTCTTTCCTGTCCTCCACTGTAAAAAAATGAAAAGAATTTCCTGGAAGGAATGTGCTATATTATGTGAATGCAAGAGACAGAAATGTTGGGGTTTGGGGGTTTTTTTTGTTTGGGGTTTTGTTTGCTTGTTTTTTTATTTTTTTAATTTTTTTTTAAGAAGGCTAGTTTCCTATTGGTTGGTATATTACTGGGTCTAGTAAAAATAGGATCATTTTATCATGGAATTTAATCATGAGCATTGTATTTTAAAACTAACATTATTAGCCCACTAGCCAGTGAAACTGTGGTAATTAGAAACAGGACTGGAGACAGTCACCAGTACGGTAACTCTGTTAGACGTGAAGGATTTTTCAAGTTCAGATAAAATGAGATTTCAGTGCTTTTCTCTCCCAGCAACAAATAGTAGAGATATGCCAAACGTATAATAATTCCTACCTTGCCATTGGCTGCAGTTTTCTTTTTGTTGTCCCTCTCACTGATGTGGGTTTTTTCTTAAGTGAGTATCTTCTAGGAAACAGCAGCATCTCATGGAATTGTTGACAGCTGCGCTTTAAAATACGTTTTTGAGAAGAGAAGCATTAGTGTGTGCCACCTGAAGATCCTAGAGTTCCAGAGAAACTTTCAAAACACTGACGTAGCAGTCTCCCATACCAAGCTGTCCTGGAAATCATAACTGAGCAGTAGGTAGGTGAATCAGGAAGTGAAGTCTAAAGGTAAAATTAGGTAATCTCTTGGCTAAACTGCAACACTTGCTTAAATTGGACTACAAAATACAATTTTACAGATGGATATTTCTCTTCACAAGCTCATCTTGACACAAAACAGTATATATCAGGACTATGGTCCTAATATTAGAAGTTAGTTAAAAGATTTCTACGTATTTCCAACAGTCAGGACCCCACGTTAGGGTGAGAAAGGTAAAATCAGTGGCACGGTAGGTAAATTGTCTAGGGAAAGCTAGACACAGAGAGGCAGAGAAAATAGCCATCTCTGCTGGCTTTTCCCTCCTGCCTGGGGCAGCCCGAGAGCTCACCTGGCTGCTTGTGGATCAGACATCTCCAGCGCCTCCAGAAGCCACAGGCCACCTGAGCTGGCTTGCAGGGACCCTGGCAGGGCTGCGAGGTGGGAATCCCCCTAGGCAAGACCCCAAAGGACACGTCTCTCGCTCCTCTCTCAGCAGTGCCAGCTTCTCCGTGCATAGTGATCAGGTCAGCCCTCTGATCCAGCAACCGAAAACTGGTCCCAGGGAAGAAATGCTGGTGGGGAAACACACAGGAGAAGAGAGGGAAACCTGCAGCAAGGGGTGAGGGAGGGATCACCCCTTTCCGTGCCAGTGGGAAGTTAGAGCAGTTTAAACCAATTGCGAAACTACCTCCTTCGGGACCTGGAACGAAACTGCTTTTAAATTGCTATTCTGGCCTTTACAGTACTAAAAATCTGTCATGCCAGTTGCATTAATTTCGAGCCCGGAAATAAAACAATCCCATGACCCAGATATTCAGTGGAAAAATTAATTCCTCACTTGTTTTCTTCTCTTTTGGAGACTTTTATCTTTGGCTGCTTTCAGCCAGCCATCATTGTGTATTCCTGAGCTCTTATTTAACTCACACTATGTGATGGGTTACAGTGATGCATTTTGGGATGACAGTGGAAAATAATAGTAGAAACAGAAGTGATCTTTTTCTTCAAAACTAGAAATACTTTTGTAAAAGTTAAAGTTATTTCATGTACCTTCTCCCTCTCCCTGGTAAGATCAAAGCAGCTCTCTGGTATGCATACCCAGACTGAATACATGTTTTAGCTGTGTAGCACCACTTGAAAGCTTTCTAGGTGAGTAGTACTGCTATGGTGGAGTTCTTGCACATGAGGAGAGAATATCTACTTCAAAAACCACATAAGCACAGAATTATGTATTCTTTTTAAAGTATTTACCAAGTTATTAGTCATGAAGCTTTTCTATACCCTTCTATTAAGAAGAATCAGAGACTGAATAATTAGTTTATAAAAAATTCCAATTGATTTTGTTTTCTTCATTAGTGCTCGATATCAGGCAAATGCAATGAAACTGCTGAAATATTTTGTCAGAATCTGATTACTGTTCTCAAAGTTATCACAGCTATAAAAACGGTTTTTTTCTTTAGCAGACGGAACAGGTGACACCAATGCAAGAACAAACAATATTGGAAGAAAATGACTGAATATGCTGGACAGAAAAGATCCAGATTAACTATAATAGAGCTTCTGTTACGGACTTTAAGACCCTGATGTTGTAACTGGGAGGGTGCAGTCAGGCTGCTGTACTGTGCCCCTTCAGGAAGAGGTTCAGCAGGAAACCCCCATCCACTATCATCGGTTAAATCAGAGCTAAGTTTCTCCCACTTCAGAGGTGGTGCAGTCCAACTGACTCTATTTCAGGTTCTCTCACCTGTGGTACTGATGACAAGAAAAGGAATAAGCCTAGGTCACTGTGCTTAAAAAATACCCATACTTGATCAAATGAAGAATGTTAGAAACAATAGAGATAACACCTCTTGGGTAGCTTTACAATAATTAGAAACTTGGACAACTGCAGTGATTATCATGAGAGATTAGGCCCTTCCTTCAGTGCCACAAATTATTGATTCTTTTGTAAACCTGCATTTCAGAAAGCTAGTTTTTACTGGTTTGCTATGCTAAGAGTGTCTGTTCATGTCATAATCTCTGGCATTTTGAGGACAAGATTTTAGCCAATAGACAAAACGGAGGCAGGAGAGAAGGGGAGAACGAGGAGACCGAGAAGAGGCTGTAACCCTGAACTCATCCTCTCTCCATTCCCTCCATTCCCTTCACTGTGTCAGCTGGGTCTAGCTCCAGACTTCCCTCATCGTAAACCTTCAAGAGGGGATTTCATAAAAGTAGAGCAAGTGACTAAACCCATTCACCCTCTTATCTGCGGTGTATAAGTCCGCCTGTGTACTAAAGGCAGGTGCTGGGCTGATGGCCTTGCCCTGGGAGTGAAGCTTTGCAAACACTGTGCTATTAATGGCTTCCTGGAAGAAAATAAGATGGCAACACAAAGGCCGAAGTTTAGATAAATGAAACATGTGCACGTTTGCTTTGGGTTCTAATCTTCAAAATTCTGCAAATAGCCAGAATTCCCCTCCTGTTTATCTGAAGAGTATTGTATTTGAAAAACAAATAGGACTAACAAATCAGTGCTGTTGCTGGAATGCAGCAATTTGACTTAAATGTACACTTTAAAAGGCAGCTTGCATTCTCCAGTAAAATGCACTTTCTACACACTACCTCACGCGTGCCACACAAAGGAAAACCTACGTAACAATATATCCTACACCAGTTGCAAAAGGAAGCAAAAAGAGGTTTATGAGAAGGGAGAATGCCTCTTATTAAACCAGGTAATATATGCAAAAGGAACAAACTTTCAGACACAGAAGTGACCTCCTTGTACATCAGAAAGCTTGTCTAATAAATCACAATATAGCATACAAAAAGACTTATTTTCTTTCATTTATTTCTGGCTGATTTAATCAAAGGAAATGCTTGGGAATGTACCAAACAGTTAAATGACACGTGATGTCATTTTAAAAGGAATTAGTTGAATATATATAAAGTTTTCCATACCATTTGTTACTCGGACTCCTCACTCAAAAATAAATATAGAAATTTCAAAAGTGAATATACAAGTTGGTAGGAAAATATGAGACTGAATAATGAAGTGAAGAGCAGATAATGCAAATAGTTTTTATTAGGCTCTGCTCTTGCACTATTAAATGAGAGATTGATCCTGTTTTAGGGTAATTAATATCTTTCATGGCCAACGCTAAAAGCTAGTTTCTGTTTCAGCATGTTTGGGGCCGGGACAGGCTGTGATACCCCACATCAAAAATACAATTTGTTAACTGAACCATTTCTGTCAGCAACAGGAAAAACAGCCCAAAACAAACTGAAAAAAACCCAAATCCAAGAAAATGACGTATTTCACAGGTGTACATTTCTAAGGCTTTTCTGACGTTTTGTGCTACAAGAGGTGATGCTGGCTGCTTCCCATCGGCAAGGAGTATTCTTTTATTTTTCCTGAACAAGTGGAGTCTCAGTTGACTGAGCAACTTAATGACTGGTATTTTCAGGGCAAAAGAGAGCAGACAGATCAGAATCCTCATCTGTAGCGAAATTAGTCTCGTTCCAGTCACAATAGAAAAAAATCTAGAAAGGTTAGCATCCCTAAGATTAAATTAGCCTTTGTAATTCCTGTTCAGCTGTCAGTCAGTCAGCAAGATTTGATTCATTTATATATTCAAGGGCACTGTGATAGCCTGTGCAAAAAAATACCTCTTCGGAAGCTGAACACTGATTTGTAATTTTACTACTTTTAAAGTTACTCAGTATCAATCTGTCCTGTGAAGGACTTTGAGCTGCATTTTTCTTCTTGCATATCTCTGCGAGGAAAGGCTTTCAAACATCCCTTAATATAAAGGTTATTTATTGTCGTTGTTAAGACCCTTTGTGTGTTTGCTGCTAGGATCATCTTGGCACATCTCATCTGACCGATTTCCTGATGCTACAAGGCCACGAGGTAGCCATGGCGCCCTCGTTTTCCCTCCTCAGTGCTCAGGGCAACACCTCAGCAAGTAAACAGTACGTTAAGTCTATAGTTACACTGATGGCTGAATCCTTCCCTCTTCCAGAACATCCCAGACTCCGGTCACAAGTATTACCTGCAGTTCACTACCGAAGACTACAAAAGCGGGGTGAGTTTACAGTCCACCATGTTTCTTCCGCGAGCGTGCATTAAATGAACTTAAACATCTTCAGATCAGGGTACATTTAATTGCTTTCGTAAATGGATCTTTCACAGTGGAAAGCCTTACCTTTATGCTTCTACCCGCCTGTCCCGCATGGGGCATGGTTTGCTCTTAGCATCCCCCGAGTATCTCATCTCATCTCATCTCATCAGTCCTCTGCCTCCGCCGGGGCCCAAGTGGTCAGAGCACCGCAGTTACCTGCTCTGCTCTGTGCCTGAAGCGATTGTCTCGTTTAAGTCACATCAGGCAGCCAAGCGCCTGAGTGAAACTTTGCAATGGTCCAGACTCAGTGTGACAGTATGGTCCTCATTATCCAGTTGTAGCTCCTGCTGTGTCCACACACCAAAATGAGAATAAAGGGTTGACAGTTATGTGTTCTTTTTAATTATAACCCCTCCTCTCCATTCATTCTGTCAGACAGTTGTCATCAGCAATTTTACTGTAAGCATCTGCTTTTCCATTACACACACGCATTTTATGAAATTCAGATTATTTTCAGAATTTAATATGAAGCATTAGATTATTTTTGTTTTAAGGCTGAAGTATCATACAATGAAATTCCCTGTTATCAATTAATATTATTTATTGAGATCTCTCAAACATATTTCCAAGATAACTTAGTGCATTTCTGCTACACTTTAATTAATTCTGTTAAATCACTTTAGCCTTGTGGTTTTAACCTATTTACTTTTCTGGAAAAAAATTTATATCCATCTGAAGACTTTCTTGACCTCTGTACAACTTCATACAGAGCGTCTCATAAAGACATGTACGTACTCCACGTGTATACTTCGCATGTTAATACCCAAAAGCTTTTTTAAGAATGTGTTGCTAGTAAATAAAATGTTCATTAAAGGTTAACAGTTTTAAATTCTGCCTTTACAGGAAAATGCCGGGAGCTGCCTTGCTACAGTGTTGTATCCGAAGACAATGTCTCCGCCTGTTGTCAATATCAAGTGTATGTCTACCAAAGACCAGAAGCAAATCCAAGAAGAGGACAACAAACTTTACCAAAAAATTAGGCACCAAACCAAACCAATAACTGGAAACAATATTCCAGGTATATTCCTCTAAATAATCAGTTGTCTTTCATTTTATCTCAAAGGGTCTGGGCACTTTTAAGAACACAAGCAAATGTACCCGCATTTGAAAAAGTAGACGTGTGTATTTACAGTAGCACCCTAAAACCATAGAGCTGACTATCAAACCAATTCCACCTTGCTGGTGATTCTTGGGGAGAAAAAAACCTGCTGTGTTTAGCAACAAGAGTGGTCAACACAATGGTGTGAAGGTGTTTGGGATTCAAAAGCAAGCCTACGTAATTTTATATTCAAGTAATAACAACTGCCTTAACCCACACACCTGCCCCAGCTGCGGGTGGAAATTCACAAGGGATGACTAACAGAATTTTTCCATCCTCGGTCCCTCTTTTCCTCCCAGCTACGTAAGGACCTCCATTATCGTGGATATTGGGTTTCTCACCTCCTTGTGGGGACCCTGTGAGCAGCGTCTCTTGGCAATTTCAGTCCCGTCACGCTTTCGTACTTTTACTGTGACGGCAGGTTTAGCATCATTCTCCTCCCCGTTCAAGATTATAACGCACCTGAGAGAAGAGTCACTTCCCAGGCAGAGTGCTGCGCCAGGCAAAAGTGTTCTGTGGTTATCATTTTTCTGCTGGACAGGCAGAATGAATCGTTTTTATACTGCTCTCTTTCTGCCTTGCAGACAGCTACGGAAATATTGAACCTGCCCTGGAGCCGGTGTGGGCTTTGGCTGTTGCCGGCAGCAGTTACATAATGTGGGAAAAGTCAACGGAGAGCTTGGGTTACTTCATGGCACAAGTCAAGTCTGTGAAGCAGTGGGTAAGCGAAGTGGAAATTACACGTCTGCGTTACAGAAGCTGACAGAGTCTACCAAGCAGCAGAAAATAAACCAACCATCAACAGCTCACGCTCTCTGTAACGGGTGTGATTCTCCCAAAACCCCAGTGGCTTCTCCATACAAGTATGCCCACCTCCGGACAAATATTTTGTCCAGGTTTTGGTGGAAAAATTTTACTCATTTGGACAAAATTTGGTTTTCTTTGTTTGCATGAGTGGATCTGTTGGCTTCTGCAGGTTTAATCAGATTTGAACATCTGGTCCTGCAGTTCGTCAGCCCCATACTAAGTCGCTCCTAGTACTCTTTGCCATCCTAGCCAAGCAGGACGGTAGCATCGGTCTCGTACGTGACCCGCTCTCTGGGGAACTTCTTACACCTGCAGCAAACAGAACAGGAGTTCCCAAAGCTTTGTTTCCCTCAGTCACCTGTGATCAATAGACAGTGTTCGGTTTTTACTCCCTACTTATTTAGAATGAGATTTCTCTGAAGGAGAGATTAATAGTCAGGTAAGATTCTAGAATTTACTTGGGGGTTAAACTCAATTAATTAGCATCTGAGTCAGCCTAGTTTCATGTCAGAGAACAGTCAGACTGCAGAGCCACGCTGCAGTTAATGCCTTCAAAGCTTTTATGCAGGAAACGCTCCTAATTCCCCATCTCTCCACATACAAAACCTGTCTCACTCCAGCCAACAACCACAGCCATCTCGAGCCCTGTTCCTCTCGCTCCCTCAGCCAGCTAAATGCAGTCAAGTGAATCAGAGTCGACTCTAAACTTCAACAATGTAACTCGTGTTCTTGATCATTTTTTTCTTTTTTGATACATGCCCAGATAAGGAAAGATGATTTTCTTGAGTTTGACTACACTGTCCTGCTCCATGAAATTCCAACGCAGGTAAGAAAGCGTATGTGTACAACACCTCCTTTCATCAACAGAGGAACAGTATAAAGATCATAAAAGCTGTGTATTTTTAAATCTGTTCTCCAGGAAATTATTTCATGTCACATGCGCCTCACTTGGCTTCCTGGTCACCCGCTGAAAGTGAAATACTTCTGTGCTTCGGAGAATCAGGGGCTCGAAGATGGATCTGGAATGGAATCTGGATCAGCTTCTGCGATTTTACATGAGAGGGGAGCGAATTTTTAAAAGAGATTGTCAGCTTTATGTGTATGTATTAAATGAGAAAATGCTTGTGTTAATAGACCTGGAGTTGTGATAATTTTTCTATACAAGTCGAAGAGTGAATCTGAATGCTTTCACTGGTCTGTTTTGTTCCCAAATTAATTCCTATAAATTCTTAAACTGAAAGACTCACGTTCTAGAGTTCTACCTAAAAACTTTGCTACTACATATATACACAGATACACATACACAAGTTGATTTTATGTCACTAACTTACTGTTACTTAGAGTAACACAGTTTCTGAACAAAGTTAATATATTTGGATAAAAATCTTAAGAAAAGCATTAATCTGTTACTAAGAAATATTTGTCTACTAATTTTTTTTTCATTTTTTGGGATAGATACATGCCGATTTTTAACTTACATCTCCAATAAAACAAATACCATTACGCAGGGTCGAGGCTGGGTTTTCTGTCACGATGCTGCTGTTCGACCCCAGCTTCCCATCTTCTCCCAGTGTCTGGCCTTTCACAGGATGCGGACGAGCGCAGGCAGCAAAACGTCTCCCCGCAAGGCTACCGAAGCCAGTAACCAGCATCCGCGCGGCCCTAGTCCCGCCGACGCACCGCTGTTCCCTGCGCTGTGAGCTGACATAAAGTTTCCTCTCTCATATTTGTGAAGGCAACTCAGAAAATATTGATATAAGGAAAGCATGTTTTGTTGTCTCCCCACATCTGTCACCAGTCCAGAACACTGCAAGGCGGTGTTTGTCAGAGGGAAATTGAGGATGTTGTCGTAGTCTATTTGCAGTATGACACAGTTCTTGCTGTTTTACCTTGAACGAAGCCAGACAGAACTGCAAAGACAGGAAGGCTCCCTACGGATGAATTTCCACATTGGGGTTTGGAGGGGGAACAGCCCGCTGCCAGAATACCCCGTCAAACGGCTCTTCTGTTAATGACTGCCATGTCTGGTACCCATCCTAAATACCACAAAGTCCTGCTGCAAGAGCACGGTTTTGTCCCTTCGCACTGCGTTCTCCGTTCGGTGTTACAGCAGACCCACCGTCCTGCCGTGGGTTCTCCAAGATTGTGCCAAACTGTCTCGAGTTCAGCTTCCCCCCCCCATTAGCAAGATTTCTGGCAGGTTGAATTAGCTCCGTATCCGTAAGTACACCTTACCTAGGACAACAGGCAACGGTCTCTGCCCTCTGGGATGGCTGTGTTCTTTATAACTTCTGGTATGCTGCGCTGTCATTGATCTGTAATCAGTAACGATGATTAAGGGATTCAACATGAAAGCTTTAACTGGGGGCTATTTAGGCTGGGTGATCTGTTAACCCTCCAAATTCAGGCATTTTAAGTGTATTAGTCCGATATACTTTTACTGACTGAAGCTTTTTATGTCAGCACATAATAGGCATTACAATAAATTCAGCGAAGCAGCATTTCACGTACTCTTGGTGTTTTCTTTCGTGCTGGTAAAACATTTCTCATCATCAAAAGCATGAAATCAGAGCTTATAATGGCAACACTTCTTAAAGAAATTGGTGACGAAAATATTTTTTTAGAATTGAAACAATAAAATAGCATGGATTTTGCACTTTGGGGCTCTACTTTAGCAATGCATTTAACCCCAAGTTTAGTTTCCTTACCTTGTTTTTGCCACTGCTCTCCAGACCTAGAACAGAGGATCAGGCACTCCCAACTTGCCAGATCGGCGTGACTTTGACTGCTAATAAGCAACACAAACTTACATCAGTTAAGAAACTGCACAAGAACTTCTGGACAAGTAGCAAACCTGTTGGAATTCAAAGGCAAAATTTCCACCAGCGTCAAGATTTCAGTCAGTGGATTGGAACCTAAAATTGTAGTTTTTACTCAAGCAAAATTCTTGGTTACATCAACGTAGACATTATCCGAGTCGAGGCTCAGACGGGTTCACAGTGAATTCTTCACGCTAAGAAAACCACGCGCAGAGCCTATCTGTAAGAGGTTGTAGAGGCAAGAGAAGAGGAATGGTTCTCTTCCATCTTTGCTGCTAGGAAGAGTTCAACTAAGTCAGACATACTACGAGCACTATCTAAATTTTGATTAAAAAAAACCAAAACACCCCTGTCACGCACAAAGAAACAAAATCCAGGGCGCCCCAAAATTAGGCTCTTGCGAGAGCTTCTGTCCTTCTTCCACTGCCCGCCACCATCCGGTAGCCGTCCCCTACCCGCAGGTTCTCTCCCTCGCATCTGAGGTCAGCAGACCCCGCTGTCCCTACGCCGTGCTCCCATCGGCTGCCTTGGGTTTGGGGAGAGCCAGCACGCATCTGGCGGAGCCCGTTAGCCAGGAATTCACATCATCACTGGCCTCTAGTAAGCATAATACAGAAAGCCATAAATATAAATAAAATAACCACCTCATTTATTTCTTGCACTCATACTGCTTTTCTAAGACGTCTTTGAATTTTGGTAAATGTGCTATGTCTGCTTGTTTAAGAAAATCTCCAAATGTCAGAGAACCTGCAGGGCTTTTCTTGAAACGAGTTCCAGCCGAGTATTTTCGCAAAAATAAAGCTCTGAATGTAAGGGAATCGAGAGGGATTTGGCCCAAAGCAACATCATGCTCATATACAACGTTAAGCCTGTGTTTAGTTAGCATTTACATGCCCCTGACAAATCTCTGAGGCGGTACGTTTTTTAAGGTTAAAATAAGTAATTTTTGCTGTCTTTCTGTGAAGGCTGAGGAAAAAAGCCCAGCCATCACAGTTCTGTCTGCGTCTGGTAAACATCAACCGCAGTCCTGCGCCAGGAATGTAGCTGGTTTTGAACTGGAACCTCATTCTCTGTTTACTGGAAGTCTGCAAAAATGCTGTTAAGCTGAGTAGGTCAGGAAGAGAGAGCACGCAAAGAAAATTCAGCGTGGATCTTCTGGTAGTAATTAAAAAAAATATTGATGATAATATCTTCTTCTCTTTCTCACCGAACTACAACATCCTTGTTTTATCTCTTCTATGAGTGAGCAAGGTCTATTCACCTGATTCCCAAGTTGAGCACCATCAGCAACACGCCCTTTTGATTCTAAGATTCTGGGAAAAGGAATCTTTTGTTTGGTTTCCTAACAAAGAGCCAAGAAAGCAAGCCCATAAAATAAATCCGCGTTGTTCATAGTTTTGGAAAGAGTTAACTTCCACGTATATTATTATCAACTCTTTCCAAACGCCTCGTACCATCGGTGATAAGCAGATGTGGTGATAGGCAAGCTGCACTGACCGATGACTTTGCCCAGCTCCTCAGGCCTCCGGGGGCTCCCGGCGTTGCTTCTGAAGGATGAGGAGGGAAAGCTGACAGTCGCTCTCTGGACCGTATGCTGTCAGCGCAGGAGCTAAAGGAGCTGCGCTTGGGGCACGTATGTGAAAACTGCTCCGTACTGGATGACGATTCACCCTCGTGCCTGCCCAGCAGTTCGTATTTAAGTTTAGTCTCCTAAACTAAGATTTTTAAACTTTCAAAACCAAAGAAACAGTAACTAGCCTAATTACAAAATAATGATGTATCAAGTAAAAAGAAAAAAAAATTATTTTAAAACAAATGGATTACGACAAATTTCAAGACAAATTATTATCAGTGGCATAACATTTATATATTTTGTTGATGAGTAGCATTTACATGTGAACAATTCCGCTGTGATCTCCTGGCGGCTTCCGAGAATGCCACGAACGAAGGATATTATGACGAAATTACAATCCCAAGTCCCACTGCAGCCTGCGCTTATCCCGCCAGCCTTGATTGCTTCTATCGCTTGAGCAACTCAGTTCTTGGAGAAGACTGTGAAAAAACGTTCAATGTACTCAAGAGGAAAGAAGTCAGCTCTTGGCTTTGCCCTTTTTTGCAGGAAGTCGCCCTGTTGCTTCGAGGTATTTGTTAATTATTTCTTCTTGAGTGCTGGGCGAACATGGTTGATATTTACAGTACTCCATTGTGTATTCACCCTTTCCCTGTGGAGTTGGAAAAGAATAGTCAAGGTGAGGATGCTAAATGTGTCATTCTATTTAGTAGTAGGCCACACCCTAATCCGTGAAATAATTGTAAATGGTTATGGCACGTTAAGTACACCAACCCCGTGTACTGAGGCACGCAGATAGGAGATGCAAAGACATACAAACAGTCTCTGAACGTTGTCTCTTTGATACAAGATCGCCTGTGGTTCCCATCTCATCAGTCTGACATTCTGCTTAAAAACTGAAAACGATCGCAGCACTAATAACCACCCATCCCAGGGCTCACGGAATACCGGCGCTCGCCTGCCACGAGGCGTGGAACGGCAAGTTTTATGTAACACACAAACTCACCTGATTCAAACGCAGTCTATGAGCATAAAACCACAGGCATATGTATTATTGAAAAAGGACATCTTAATAACGTGAGCACTGCTGTCAAAAATCTCTTCTACTTGCAGGCATTTGTAACTGAAGGAGCATGCCTCAACTCTTCCAGCCTGTGAATGTAGTACCTGTACTGATACCTATCCTTTTGTATTACTTACGACTTTGAATCTCTTCCCTCCTCAAAGTATGAAAGAATCTTTTGGCCAGAAATGACACAGCTAATGATAGCTCTGTTAATTAAAAAGCAGTTAAAGCAACACTAAAAACTCTAAGGTTATTCTCCGGTTCTGCATTTGTTTTGATTTTCATTGCTTTTACTGCTACGTATGCTACGTATATGGTGATGCAAATGAGCACACTTGATTTACAGAAATAAACATGTTCTAGCAAAAAGGACCGAGAGTACCTACCTCTGTGCAAGACCTCAGCTCAGTGGCATATCCAAACATATCATTCAGTGGCACCTAAAATCCAAGCATACTATTCTTGTAAAAACAAGGTATTTTTCCATCAACTTTGGGTTATCATCCAATTAATCTCAATTACAATATAAAGAGTCAGTAAAATCTGGTGCTCCTTCTGAACAGTACTGATATAATTATCTACTTTTGTAAGGTGCCTCTTATTTCCACTCATTTATATTCACAATGTGTTTTCAGCAGGAAACCCCAAAAATCTCAGAGTTTGAATGCACCAGATACCGGAGTATCCCAAATTCAGCAATTGGTGTCCCCAGGCAAGAGACCCTAACGTCTGAAATTTCTCAAGACTGCAGCTCTAAACACAATTTACAAAGCAGAAGCGACACGGTGCGCGGTTTGTCATTAGCTCAGGCTTTGCTGAGCTGATTTACCCTACCACCACTGTTAGCTGCACACTTCTACACGACCTAACATGAGAACAAATACGGCTTTAGAAGGCACATAAAAGAAGGAACACTGAAGACAAGTCATTTGTGTTTATCTGCAGTTATTACAGTTAATGTAGGTGACAGCTGACAAAAAGATCTTCCCCCTGAATTCTATGCACCCGTATGGCTGCACAGGTGGGTTTCACGCTGAGGTAGCACAGCCAGCCCATCTCGAGAAACCCGAGGAGTTCTGTCCCTTTCTCTGCCACCCTGTGACTTTAGGTTCGTAAGGCGGCTTCTCTGGAGCAAGACAGATTTATAATAGCTTCACTAATACTGCACAATACACTGCCACGAGTTGAAAATTAATGTTATGCTTATCCACTGGAAAACTAACCTTATGTTTATCCACTGAAAAACCTGGCTCCAAGTTTACGCCTATTAGTCAATAAGTAAAACAGTAACGGAGTCGAAAGGCAAGGCAGGAAAAGAAAAGGTCAGGGACCAGTGAACACAAACCTCAGCATAGAGAGTAAAGTAACCCTCTGTGCCGTCCTGTCCTGTGATCACCCCGTGACGGCGATTAATGCCAGCTATCACCGCTCCTTGGAATTCAGTGGGTGCCATCACCTCCACCGCCATGATGGGTTCGAGTATACGCACGGCAGCGTTTTCCATAGCTGCAGAAAACAACTTCACTAAATAATCAAACATCAAAGAACAAGCCTGGTATAATTCAAGATACGCCTATGCATAGCAGAGAAGTGTTTTATGGTTAATGCTAAGTGTTTCTTACATCAGTGGGGGAAAACAATAATGTGGAATTCCAGCTCCCCTGCCTTTTATTCCAAGTCCGTAACGCTGGGAGGCACACAGTTTGATAGAGTGTTCTTTTCATACCTGTGTAAGGACGAAGCTGTTGGTGTTTCTTTACTCTATTCTAGGAAAACAGAATTTCCTTCATACAACTAAAGGAATTATTGTGCCTCCCTCAAAATTTCTATAAACTCTTGCATATATTCTGCTCTACACAACCGGCCAAACTCTGAATGTATGTATGGATACGCCAGGCAACAAACGAACCTATAGAAAGGAGGTAGTTAAATTTAGCTCCAACAATAAAGAAGCCAGCAGGACTATGCGTTCAAACGACTAGCTTTATACCTTGCTTCAGGGCTCCTTCTCCCGCTCTGATGAAAGAGATTTCATTGGAGTCCACCATGTGATGTGCACCATCTTCTAGGACGAAACGGACTCCAGATATCCTGTGCCCTGACACTAGACCTTTTTCACATGCTTCTCGGAACCCCTGTCAAATAACGTCTCAAAGTTAGCAGTCTGTAGACCAAAAGGAAGCTTAAAAAAAGACTAGCATTAACATCAGCCTATAAAAGACGTTAAACCAAAAAAACCAAAACAAAAATAACAAAAAACCCAAAACCTTTCACAATTTGTAACAGCAATCCCATATCTCCCCAAGGGACCTTCTTGCTTGGTAAGATAATGGAAGAAAATAACAGTGGGAAAAGCTTTTGATTCCCAAGCGTTTGAAAACTTTGTACTGTCATTCTTGGCACCTTGGTTTGATACTGGTATTTTTTAAGAAGAGAAATCATGTAACAAGCTAAGGACAAGAAACAAATGTATGCAGGATTTTGCTTTCTTAAGGGACTGTATGATCAAAAACTGAAAGAATGCTCTATGTGGAAAGAACTACTCTAACCACTTGCCTGAAGAACAAGATTCTTTTAAGACGGCGTGCTTTTTGCAGGATTTGGCAAAAATCTTTTAAGTGTTGCATCATGGAATAATGAAGGAATGATTGCAGGTTCATCCATTATTATAGGAATTCAAAGATCATGGTAGGTACTACTTAAAGCACGTGATAAATTATACAGTTACAGAGAGACAGACCCAGAGGAATCCCACAGAAGAGATTAAAAAGAAAGAATATTTGGTAATTCATGCAGGAAGCCCAGCTTAATTACAGTTTCCTACATAACTGGCCTCAAAGAAGTCACAAAAAGTATTACGTATTTTGGGGTTAGAGATGAGAATCGCGTGGCCACAATCAAAAGCAGAAGAGGGCCATTAAAAAGCAGACTCAATAGGAGGAGGCTTGTTTGACTGTAGGAAAGGAAAGCCTACCTTTTGCACCGCGGCACTGCTCTGGAAACAGAGCAAGCACACACTACCAAAGAAAACAAACAGCAGCTTCTAAATTAAGTGGAAAACCTAGGAATGTAAGATATTAAGCAAAGCCATGCAAATTTGATTCTGCTTTCACTGAAGTAATGGGAAAAGCCTCCTTGCCCGGGGCAAGACAGTCGCAGTGAATGCGGACAGCACAGCAGGAAAACAACAAGAATCAGTAGTTCTTGTATCATACACACACACACACAAAACGCTTTGTACCTTTTCAACAGCGGGCACGAATTGTTTTGGAATATTTGTGCCAACGGTTCTGTCGTCAAACTCTAATTTTGTGTAGTCCTCCGGATCCAGGGGCTCAAGAACGCCTATCACTTTGCCATACTGGCCTGCTCCGCCCGTCTGTTTCTTGTGTGTATATTCAAACCTAAGAACAAACAAATCCCCCCAGAATACCACGTTACTCATTACACAAACCATGCTCCAATCACAGTCTTCTAAGGAAAAAGTTCCCATTCTGCATTTTGCATTATTCCATTTGGTTACGTGTAACCAAAACAGCTAAATGGCATAACAGGGGCTGAAACAACCACTGAGGATATTTAATGCCCAAAGAGGGAGCACCGCGGTTCTTCATCTTGCAAGCAGGAAGCTGACAGGCTGTGAGGAGTTGTAACCTCTCAAAAAACAACTGCAAAACCAAGATTCTTCCGTGTGCGGTAAGCAACGCTAATAAAGCCTGCTTACCTTTAGGCTTGTGCTTTTTGTTGACTGAATAACCAGGTTTTTTTGTTGTTTCTGCACAGACCTACAGTTTCCACCCACAAAGTCCTCTGATGTTGAGTCCCCATCCCTGGAGGTATTTAAAAGACGGGTAGATGAGGTGCTCAGGGTCGCGGTTTAGCGGTGGCCTTGGCAGCGCGAGGTTAAGGGTTGGAGAGGATGACCTTAAAGGTCTTTTCCGACCCGAACTATGGTTCTGTTAAGCGCGGACACTGAACACGGGGATAATTAAGGGGAAAGCCTGTGAACGGGAACTGGCCGGGGCTCAGGCTGCGGGGTGGGACGGCCCCCGCCCGGCCCCGCGGCGCCCTCGGCCCGGCAGCTCCGGGCGCGGCGGGACGGGGCGGCCCCGGCCCCGGCCCCGCTCCTCCGGGCCGCCCCGCGGGGGCGGGAACCGGCGGGGCCGCCCCGCCCCGCCCCGCTCTCTGCGGGAGGAGGAAGCGGCTCCCCGCCGCCATGGAGCTGCCGCCGAGCCACCACCTCGCCGCCCGGGCGGCGGGCCTGGCCGCCGGCTACGCCTGCTACCGGCGGGGGAGCCCCGGGCGCGGCCTGGCGCTGCGGGCCGTCCGCCGCGCCGGCAGGCAGGTGAGGGCCGGCGGCGGGAGCGGGAACGGGGCCCGGTACCTGCTGCCGGAGCGCCGGCAGCCGCGCTTACCCCTCGGAGGGACGAACCGGCGGGCTGCGGGGAGGGCCGGGCCGCCGCAAACGGGCAGCGGCACGGCCTACAGAGAGGTCCGTTCCCGTTCAGAAAGGTCCTTGCTGTCGTGGTGCGCTTCTCACGGCCGGACAACCGGCTCCGCTCACCCGTCCGACGCCCGCCGCGCTGCTGCGGCCAGGTGTGACGGCAGCACCTGCCCGCGCAGGCGTCAGTCGTGCGAGGGAGGCAGGAAGGCGCCCCGTTTCTGACAGTCGCCCTTGGGTGGTTTGGGAACACCGCCGCCCGCGCTGCACCGCGGGAACGCTGCGTCTTCCTGCCCCGCTGGCCGCCGCCGCCGCGGGAACCGTGCCCTGTGCCGTGCCCTGCGCCGTGCCCGCAGTATTTAATCACGGCCTCGGTGCCTGCTGAGCCTCCCAAGCAAACGCCCCGAGGAGGAGGATGCTCTTCTCGTGACTACCAGGACGGACCTCACCACTGACTTGGACAGGACAGGACAGACCTCACCACTGACCTGTTCTGGACTTGCCGGTAAACCTGCTACAACAAAACCAACCTGCTTGCTTAAGTCGCTATTGTAGACATTCAAAAAATACATGACGTGATACAGTTCATACTGAAGTGCAAAACAGACTTAATATAAGGAACCCAATTAAGCCTCCTACCTCAGGATTTAACCAAGCAGCACATTATTAGACAGAATCGTACAGGGAGCCCAAATACGGCAATTAAGTAGTATACAAGACGAGGAATGGACAAGGAGGTACTAATCAGATGCTACACCAGGTGCAATATTAAATGAGCAATCTTAATACGGCAGGAAGAAATAAAAGAATATCCTAGCTCTGCATGGGCCCTGCAGAGAACGGCACTGCTGCAGCACTGCACAATAACGAGAATCTTTTCCACAATGCAAAGTAATTCAACATTTTACAAAATAAATGTTCTTAATGTTTTCCTTATTTAGGACATCGATGATGTTGGGCATAAGTACCATCTGGAATTGGTGTTAGAAGACATCCTTGACAAAGTGAGTTCAGATTTATTTAATTAATACGTTCTGTGGGCAGAAGTTGCCACTGCTGATGTGTAATAAAAAGCCAGCGGTTTAATGCTGCTGATCCTAGCTGAGGCCAGTGGACACACCACTTAATAACACTTGGGTATGGATTCAGATTTTTCTATACTGCAAATCGGGGCTGGGGAAGGCTTAACTTTACCAAAAGGGAACCCCCATTTTCTACACCATGAAAGCCCTGAATATCTGGTGCCTACCACTATGACACAAGAAAATGCTTGAGAGATGACTAGGACGTTTCAGTGTCATTCAAATTCAAATGGAAGTTATTTGAACCCGTTACTCCAGCTGAATAGCACAAGTAACGTTCTGCACCACAAACACTGCCCTTTCTATCACTGCAGAAAGAAAACTGCCCTTATAGTATAGTCACAGGTATACTATGAATTTAACCTTGTCTTAAATAATCACAAATCTCTATGGGCCAGACTCAGAGAAAACGGCAACTACATAAAGAAAAAAATACATTTTAGAAGTGCAAATTACCAATATTATCCTTGTGTTTAATCAAATATTAACACACCTAATTAACTCTGTAACAGGACAGTACTGTTAACTGCACTGCTGAGGTTCTTTATCATCTGCCCAACAAGAACCTTCCTCCAGATGTGCAATTCACAATTGAAGGAGAACTTAAGAACACAGATGAAGCAGATAGCATGTTCTACAATCGAATCAAGAGCCTGGAAAAAGAGCTTGTGGCAGAAGACATACCAGGTACAAAGAAGGGGTCTGGGCGAGAAGGAAGTTTTGAGCCAATGTCCTCCGTGGTCAGAAGCAAACCTGACCTCAACTGGTGGTGGTCCATGATCCGTATGGGAGCCCCTTCCAACCGAGCCAGGAAGGAGGGGATCAGGCCATTAGCCCTACTCTGAATACATGCTGCATGACTTTCTCTTATTCGGGGTGGTGTGTCAGTCACAACACTACTAAATTTATTCGTCGCTTCTGAAATCCAGAACCGATACGTGATTTGCATGTGATTTTCTTGAAAGCCACTTGCTATTGTTTCCTCTTCCTTTACCAGCGTCCTGCTGACTGTTTGTGGCTGTCCTTGGCACAGTACATCAGACACCCTGACTGTAGTACTAGGGTCTGCTCTTACTTTAGAGCAACCCCTGCCTTGAAGACCTTATAGAATATATATTAAGAGAAAGAAGTGGGAGGAAAACAGAGCGGTGATGCAGCTGCTATTCCAAGATTACATGGAAGGTCTCTGACACAGCAAGGAACGCGAGTGACTTTAGCACCAAACCCTACTACGAGGTGATAAGGTTCTGTTAATGGCTGCCACTCCATGAATCTTGCTTAACGTATATTATTCATTTTGCTTGCCAGACAGCCACGGCAACGTGGCCCCAGAAATGGAGCCCGTCCGCCTGCTAGCGTGGGTCGCCTCTGGCTATGTGATATGGCAGAACTCAACTGAAAACACCAAGTTCCAACTTGCCCAAATTAAACATGTGAAGCAAGTGGTAAGTTACAATCAATGCCCTGCAATAAAAAATAGTATTTAGGAGCTAAGCAGTTGTGCATGTACTGGACTACAGCTGAAGACAACTTCTTAAGCAAGAAACCTCAATTGTGTCTGAATTTCTTGGTCCGGTTTGTTTTCAAGCCAGTGTTTGCTTTTTTTTTTTCCCCACTTGCCCCTTTCCCCTAGCAAATCATGAAGGCTTTCACTGATGGCTTGAGTGTTTATTTTAGATCATTACTCCTCTTCATAAATTTTCCTTACAGAAACTGTGTATTCCTGGCAAGAGCAGCATTCTACACTTACTTAGTTACGACAATTGACTCTTTCACTTGGAGGTCATCACATTGATTACAGTTTTATATTACTTTCCTGCCTTTCATCTGTAGTGTAAGCCCAGCTGACAGTATTCTTGCATCTGCATAACACGCACTGGAATATTGTCCTTTATCTCTTGATCTACACCACGATCTAGCAATCAGTCACAGTAATACTGCTTGACATCTCTGCGATAGCCGTGTCTAGACAAATAGCAATGGACTGCACCTCAAATTCAATAAAACACAACCTACATTGCTTTTGTTTGCAGCACTGCAGTCTCTATCCATTTGCTAGTCTACCTCAAAATGCTAATCAAGAAAGAAAATGTTGATTTAATTCCACTCTCAATATTAGCTTTTTCACTTTGTTCTTCCCAAACTGACTTTTACTATTTTTCGGGGGGGGGGGGGGAGGGGAGAAAACATTAAAAATTAATTTTTAGTTGAGACATTCATATTGCAGAAGTGCTCTCTAAATTTTTTTTAAATGACCCAGTTAACAGTAACACTTACTTCAGGGATAGCTTTCTACCTGATCTGAAAAATTCCATCAGTTGGAGCCATGCTCTTAAACTTTTATTAGCGTGATGAGCATAAAGTTTATGATAAAAAAATTGAATTCAGGAAGATGTGTCACAAGGCGAAAAGGGAACAGAATACTTCAGGACAAAATATTTTCTATTTTCACTTATTTCTGAGCGGTTAAAAGTGTTGTGTTTATCTTCAGCAGATCTGTATCTTCCCTAAGCTAAGAAATAAATATGACTGGCAAATCTCACTATACCTATTCAATTAATTGAGTCATTAGCTGTCACTATCAACAGGCCTTGCAGACTTCTTACCTGGAACAGGCTTAACTGATAAAGCAACTTGCTTTCAGAAAATTTATTATCAAAGGTTTTGGTTTTGTTTTTAAATGAATAGAATTCTATAGATTCTCCCAGTTCTTTACTGTTCTATTTGGAGAAAATATACCGTGAGTTAAGAATAACTCCTAAAGGGATGGTCAACTCTAAATTCAAGGAAATTCAGTATGTAAGATAGAATAAAGCAGCAGGACTTCGTATTTAGAAAACCCAATGTATCACGAGTCTTCAGAACAGACTTTCAGAGCCCGAACGTTTGGCTGCTCAGAACAGCCAGGGAATTCCCGTGAAGTTCTGGGTATGAAGGAGAGGCAGAAACTCATTCTGGGAGCACAATTTTGTTAACATTTTGCTCCCTCTGATGGCTACCTGAAAGCAGTTCACAGATGGTGCAGGGATATGCACAAGCAAGATTTTAAAACCCTCTTTAACAAACAAGATGAATTTAAGGATAAGGCAGATAGAAGGCTATTAAACTAAACCAGCTCTCATCTCTCTCTAGTAATTTTGTTCCTTTTCCCTGAAGAACATGCTCTAAAGGCTAGCAGATATTCTGTCACTCACACAATCACTGATAGCTTGTTATCCACTATAAGGCCTCTGGAGCACATTCCAAGTCTTATCCTATTGACAATTTTATTTAGGATTATTTGGCTTAAATTGACACCTTGTAGAATCAGGCGTTCCCTTCCCAAACGAGTTTCTGAAATTGAGATATATCTAGCTTCTTTAAGGGAGGAATTAGCACGGGTTTAGGTTTCACATTCAGTCTCTCAAATGCAATTTTGGAGTTCATAGAAATACTAAACAGTATCATTTTGTTACAGTGACTAAGCTCCATCTGCTTTATTTGTTAATATGAGCTGCCAGTTTCATCTGAAACGTATCAGAGAATTTTTATGATAACCAAAGAGAACTGATTCACTGCTTTTAAGGTGGGGGGAAGCCCCAAATTCAGCCCTTTTCATCTTGTCTCTCCAGAAAAGAAGTGATGAATATCTTGAATTTGACTACAGGATTCTACTTCACGAAATGGTGTCCCAGGTAAAGTCTTATTTCAAAAAAGCCTTTTTTTAAGACTGCCAACTGCATAACCTCCAACTCAGACATGCAGATGGTAGGGCGTTCGCAGATCTGATGCCGGCAGGTCAGTTAACAAGTAAGGTGAGGTTAGGGCAACGCTCACTATCTGTTGCAGCGTTATGGGCTTCTGCCCCTATGCAGGCAGGACACAGCAGGTCTCCAATTTGTGTCAGCACACAGTGGTTTAGCACCGTGGTTTAGCTGTGTGGAATAGCACACAGCTATTTCTGGGCCCTTCTTGGGAATGGCAGAGGTTCAATATACTGGTCATTCACAGCTCTCTGCTCTTGGGAGATACTGTTGCCAAACTGGCCAGGGATAAAGGGAAGAAGCAGCTGCCAGCATCCTGGACTGCTTAACCGCATTCCAGCTGGAGCTGCAGAGTTCTTCTATGCTAGAGGACTAATTGCAGGACAAAGCATAGGTTAATGCTAACTAATTGCACGACAAAGCATAGGTTCTTCATTGTACTGTTTGGTGAAGGGCAGGTGTCACAAGATATCAATAACACTAACAGTAAGAGGGGTAATCCAACATAGGCATGCTTGAGCTGCAAAACTTGCCTAGATGAAAGAAAAATGTAGTTGCAGCAGCATGGAGCACAACACAGGCTGAAAAAAGCTTGCAGAACTTCAGATATTTGGATAGCTCAGCAGGACTGCATGTTCTCGTGCTTACCTTGCACTGTTACTGGTGCTTGATCAACCTACTTATAATCAGCCCGGGCATGGCTGTATTACAGCAGTCGATTCCTGTTCAGTATTGTTCAAAGAAAACACCTTCTCACTTTCTACAGTTTTATCTTCCACCCACAGGAGATCATTCCCTGGCAAATGACAGTTCTCTGGCACCCACACCATGGTGTTCAAGTAACACAGGACAGCCGTCAGCCAAAACATGCCTCGGAATAACGGACCACCTGACACCGCAATGGAAGAAGCTCAAATGCTACAATAAGCATTTGAAGGGAGGGCAGATAAGTTGATGAGGGTGGATACGCAATCAAGGTACGAAGAAAAAAGTCCTGCCTCAGTTAAACTTTTCCTGTACATTGTGCTTTGATCTGATAATCCAGAAGGCACTCTGTCTGCTACGTAATCAAATTCTGCATCAAAATAAATTTAAAAAACCACTGTTCCAGAATGAATACTTACGACACAGGCGCAGCTATGTTCTCCCTAAAGGCGACTTTCGGCTTTCCCATGGTGCAAGGGCAACTATATTCCCTTTCCATTCGCTGCAGAAAAAAAAACCCAGAATGAAATAAATAGAGCTGTTCCATTGGAACAATAGATTGGAAATTATTTTGTTTACAGATCTTTCTGAAATGAAAAACTTAATTAGGGTTAACCATTTTTTTGGTTTGGGGCTGGATTGATTTTTGGGGCCTTGGTGGGGTTTTTTGTTGGTTTGTTTTTGTGTTTTTTTTTTTTTAAATGTTACAAATTATTCACTGTCATTCTGCAGTCAACCTTGTTTAGGGCCTATAGCTTTAGATACAGGAAAAGGGAACAGCATTAATTATTTTACTCAACTAAGTTTTTCAAGACAAAAGCCATCTTTTCTTCATTCTGTCAACATTTCAGATACATCTACTGTGTTAGGCTAAAATATAGACATCAGCTTGAAAGAAACAAATAAATCACTGTAAGTAACTATTCCCTCCTGCCTGCGTCATCTCTTGTTATGGAATGATACATTTAAAAACACAGAAACAGAGTATTTCTCTCTCCTGTAGGAAATAGCTAATGGTAAAATTCATTATAAGCAAAGGCTGCTAAAGCAAAGCATAGTGCTTAATACAACATTTTTAATGGATTTGAACCAAAAAGTGAAAATATTCCAGGCAGAAGTTTCATTTAAATAGATTACAAACCTTCACAATAGAACCACTGGAGAGAAACAATCTTCAAAAGTTGACTAAGTCGCCAAGCTCTTCCCTAAGCAGCTAGCATTGTTCGCATTAACGCCATGGTGCCTTCTGCTAGGAAGATCTCAAAATAGTTGTCACACGATAACCCTGATTTACACTAAAGCAAGTGGAGTTGTACACCTCCAAACATCTTGTAAATTTGACGCGCACTTAGGCACCCAATTACAAAATCGGGCGTAAAGGCTGGCATCAGTTAGCCCGTCTGCAGGTACACTATGGTCTCAGCCAGAAAGGAAGGAGAATTCTTGGTTGGCAAAACAGTCGAAAGCAGAGTCCATGGTATCTGCTTTACAGATTACCTGGGCATAGATTTCCAAGTGCAGTTCCCCCATTCCAGAAACAATGGTCTCTTTGCTTTCATCGTCAAAATGGATTCTAAAAGTGGGATCTTCCCTTGTAAAGCGGTTCAGGCCTTTTGAAAATTTATCAAAGTCATTCTAAAAAACAATTACACACACAAGAAAACATTAACTCAACATCCAGAAGTCACACAACAAAAAGGCCTCAAATTTTTGTATCAACTGCTTAGCACTTCTTATTTTCTGAAACACAGCCATACATTTTTAACTGTATTTATCCCTCCAGTTAATTCAAGGCCACATTCACCCCAGTGAAAGACGTGCATCTTCTGTATGGCTAAGTGATGCCATCTAACACAGTCACATGCTGAGTTATCTGAATGGGATCTTCTCAAGTGCTTTGGATAGAACGTTTTAAAACACTGCTCGTTTTAGTCTGTGGTTCCATATTTAACTGCTAACCTACCTAAAATTATAGAAGCAGCAGGGGAAAGGTAACTCAGTCAGAAAAAGGTTGATTCAAAGGGCTCCTACCTTGTTGGAAGGCTTCATAGCTACGGAAATGACAGGATCAGGGATGTGAATTGATTCCTGCAATGGCCATAAAGGAAGAGATCATACAAAAGAGTTCCACTACACCTGGGGATGTTATTTCTCCAGAAAAGTTTGGTCACAAGAACTCTGGGTTACAAACAGGGATGACTGTTTTAGTTATCTAGCTTGTATCTAATACCATAGCGTAACAAAATCACGTAACTCTCCCGAGGATTACTACAAGGCTATAACGTAACGCATGCCGTACCACCAACCACATTATTTCCAACATAGTTTCCCAGATGCAAGTTGATCTCTGGATTTCATACGAGTTAGAAGACTCTGCTTCCTATCAGATTTTGTAAATGTATATATAAATAAAACAGATGTATTTCAATACAAATACATCACTTTATATTTTGGGATAACAGCATCCACTTCTAACAGCTCAGAACAGTTTGCTAACACTGAAGTAATATATTTGATGTCAAGCGTGGTAAACAGGTGTGTCTGTCTGTTGCACATACCATACTTCTATATATTCAGGCTCCCTGAGGTATAACAAATAATCACAAAAAAATATTTACAGTTGCATATACATCAAAAAATATTTAAACTGAATAAATGATTACAAACTTTTACAACAAAATCCTGGTAAATTCCAACGCACGAAGCATACAGATGCAAAGGTGTACTCACCATGGAAATGTCAGTACTGGTTTTATCAGTGAATGTATCCCCACTAGCACAATCAATTCCAAACAATGCACATATGTCTCCTGCATAAACTTCATTTACATCCTTAAGAAAGAAAAGTTTACTATTTAGATAACACTGAAAGACATGTTACAAACTACACCTGGCTTTAAGAAGATATACAAATACTGTGTTTAAAAGCTTGAAGTTAAGCTCCTTTGAAAATTCCAGCTCTGATAAAATGCTCTGCAAATCATCTCTCTCTTTACTCAAAGCATGAAAAAGGAGACCTCAGCTTGGATGCTAACTTACTCTAGTTTAAGGATGTGCAGCAAGCAATGTACTATGTTTCAGGCAGTCCTGACCCTGCTATGGAGTTCAGGAATCTTAAACAGGAAAGGGTAGTATTTGCAGCAGTTTGAGAATCAATTTTTAGTTTAAGAATTGTATTCAATTATCACATGGAAGAAAACTTCTTTGTATATTTTGCCAATCTTACTTCCCCTCTCCCAGAAGAATGGAATATGGGAATAATACCACAGCGGGCTTTCTTTAGCTCTCACCTCAAAGCCATTTTATAATGCTTCCTGGGCAAAGATTCTTCCACTTCAGTGGAAATAATACACTAGAAATCATTCCAGTTTCTTGTAGAGCTCTGTTAGGTGCTACAGGCAAGTACGATTAACAACAAAAGCAGAAATTTGACATACCACATCATTCAGAGATAGCTGAAAAGCAAGAAGCTTGTTTGGTACGAGTGGTTCAAAAGGCAATCCGTGTGGATTGTACCTCTCACACTCACCTCCATGTTGTCTGAATGCATACGGGCAAGTCTTTGCACACGCACTCTCTTCCCAGTCCTGGTGTTATAGATATAATCAGATTTCTTCAGCATCCCCTGATACACTCGAATATAGGTTAATTGCCCAAACCGGCCAGCCTGGAATCAAAATTCATTAAAAATCAAAATTAACCTTCTGGGAGTTAAGACCACTACTACTCAAAGCATGATCTGCACTGACTGGCTAGATATTTCTGTTTTGAATTTAAACACTAGACATGTAAATGAAACTTTTTTTAACGTAGTCTCAGCTTTCACTTGGCTCTGGAATGGAACTTGGCATCTTCTGGCAATTTTCTTTACTTCTCCAATTTTACCAGTCCTAAACCTTCCCAACAGGGACATATGTTAACTAGCAATTTGGCCATCCAATTTCCATATGAAAATCTGAACTGCTACTCTCTAAGTAGCAAACAACTTGTTTGGTTAAAACAGTGTACTTTTTCCTCTCCAACTCTCTCATGTTCCATTATTTTCAACTTCAAACAAAGCCAGGATTTTTCTCGGAAAGTATTTGATATAAGCAAATAAACTCCCCAGGTTTTAACTAAGAAAATCATGAAGAATTTGAGGCACATAGCCCATTTTAAAACTTCCAAATTTGGCAATGTTTGATACATTTGTAGATTTTATGGTTGCAACTAGTTTTTTTGAAAGACGTTAAATTTAAATTGAATTTAAACAAACTGATTTTAAAATTTGTTCCACATAAGTTTTGGTAGTACTATCTGTTTAGACTCGCTGTGTTTTCTACTCAAATCACAACTAATGAACCTGGATACCTTCTTTCCCCCTTCAGGGTTAACACAATGTGAGTACAATTTTTGAAGTCCCTCTGCAGAGGTCCAATACTGGGAAACTTGCAAGCAATTGAATAAAGTCAGCTAGCTAATGTTCTGGGCATCCATTCTCTAGAAACTTTCAGTTTAGCTTTACCATATACACAGCAAGTAAAAAAGCCATCGCATGCACAAATAAATACACTGAAAACGCAAAGCTTTAAATGTGTGCTTTTCCCAAAAAATGAAAGGCATTTCCCAGGTATCAACCACAAGCCACCCATAGCTCAGTGCAAGCAGGACTTGCATACACCGACAACTCTTGCAGGAAATGCCCTGCTTCTCTGCTGGTTTTGCTGCATTGGAAAAGAAAACATTAACAGCTTACCTCCAATTTAAAAGCAAGGCCTATAAAAGGCTGGGAATCGTCTCGAGCAGAGTTCAATAGGAACTTGCTTTTGTCCTCAGAATCCCTTAAAAATAGGGATGGAGAAGGAGTTTATGTTATGAAGCAAACATGGCAGCCTCCTCTAAACATGAGCTCAACCTTAGAAAGTAAGTCAGAAAGGGCCTTCAGTTTCACAGGTTTATAATAGAGACTTAAAGATGCTCACATACGTAGCTCCCATATGCTGAGGAAGTATCTCAGAGAAAACTGCCGCAGATCCCAAAAAGGAGGTCGAAACTATGACCAATATCACTAGTCCTTCCTATCATCCAACTATTTTGCCATGAAAGCAATTAATCATACACGCAGAGACAACTCATGAGCAAGAACAGTTCTAGAGTGAAGAGACATTGCAGCAACTCTTCTGACAATGCTCATGAGCCACATGAGAAGTTTTAGTCTATGCTAGTAGGCAGATCTTAGAGGCAGCGAGAGGCACAGCAGCAGCGAGGACTCGAAGAGTCAGGTAACTGCTGGGAGAAAAAGTCATAAACTATATTTATTAGCAAAATTTCTATTTAGCTATCATTATATTGTCTGAACAACTCAAACACGTTAAGAGCTCATGGCCACTCCTAAGCCATGACTGGAATGTTAAGGGCTATTTACTGGCTCTAATGTAGGTTTTCATGCTTCTTAATTGTTGAGGCACATCTACTTCAACAAACACGCCCAAAGAATAAAACATTGTTCACACATTTCAGATGTGCTCTCTCCTCTACTGTAGGCATGGCTTTAAGGGTTGCCATTAATTGCGAAAGAACTATCTCACCAGATAATAGTTTTTGAAATTTAGCATTTAATGTGTGTTAGAAATACCAGTATAAACAGTAACCCTCAAATGAGAGATAAGCTTTCTTCGTTTTGGAAGTTGGTGCGAAATCATGATGGCATTATTTCATACGAATGCTAAATGATTGTGCATTTTGTTAGTAATGTTTCCTGCTACATATTACACTGCTTTGAACCCTGATTCCAAGACCATTTCATATGCTCATGAATATACTTACCCCTGATTAAGAATAGCATAGTTCTCAACCTCTGAAGGATTGGGGAGGTATTCCAGGACGGCATCCAGCAACGGCTGTACTCCTTTGTTCTTTAAAGCACTTCCCAGAAGTACTGGGGTAAAGGACTTCTTCAGTGTTGCTCTTCTGATTGCAAGCTGAAAAAATGTAAGTGCGTTACTCTCCTCCTGCAACAACTTCAGGAGACTGACGCAGTACCAACCAAGCAGCGGTCGAGATTCTCTCTCTCTTTGCTGGTCACCTCTGCTCCTGGAGTAAAGCAGCCGCTCCCACACAGTCTCCTGTACAATCCCCTACACAAGGGTTTCCCGTAAAACTTGCTCGCTGGAATTCTACAGAAGTGTGAGATATTTTTCCCCCCTCATCTTAAGTTCAACTTAAAAATGAAAATGCCTAAGATAAATATAATGATAACCCCAAAATACTCAGAAAAATTTTCTTGATTCTCTGCTGCTAAAGCCTGGATTCTTCATTTCTGCTTCAGATGTCTCATTCCCTCTATTCAGTTATGTTGGGAAAAAATACATATTTAAATTGGTGAAAGTAAGATGAGACGCTTCAATATCTTTAAACTATAGGAAACTCTTCTGAAAGAAGTTAGGGAAGGGATATTTGGGTAAGTGCCATGCTCAGTGAATCATCATTTTTGGATGAATAAAGTTCTAAAGGCACAACAGAAGAACCTGTTCACATTCATGTACAGACCTGCTGAAGTTGCACCAACTGTCTTGGGAATCTTTCCAGGACGTCCTAGCAAACTGAGCAAGATAAACTAACTGCATGGTAATCTCATGCTTCTTCAGTGCCTTTCACCCAAGCATCACACGATGTTGCAAAGCATAACTGAGCACCAACAGCTTCCATAGCCGTCTTTCATAAAGGTGGACAGAAGCTATTTGCCCCCCTCCCGATCTTCCAATTAATTACTGAAGCCAAGATTGCCACCTCGGTCTCACCTCTCCCTGCCACTAGAGGATGCCATCTCTCTACACTTACTGAGGCCCTCGCTCCAACCGAGAGCTGCTCTGGTCTTTGGTAAGCTAGAAGAAATGAATTCTCCTTGATAGCCAAGATAGTTAACCACAGATAGTTAATTTGGGAGTTTGGAGCACAGACAGTTAAACTATCTTCATGATTAACAGACAGAACAGCAGGTCCTTAAATTTGTTATTGTAATGACTTCACAAAAATAATACAAGGAAAAAAATCCTATATCAGCAATACTGCTCATCTACCCCATGTCTGTTCTTATATACAAGGGCGCTGGAAATATGGCTGTGCTGATGCCCGGTGTTTTTATTTGGTCACATGTTTTCAAATGAAGCAACGTGACTGCAATTTATCCTCATTAACAATTATCTTGGGGAAAAAAATAATTTTATTTTCACGTAAAGATTATTGTCACTGAGTGCCCCACTGAGTATCTGGTGCACATGGGTTCCTAGAGTATAGCATTAGGGATAGCAGTAAATTAGGTGATGTTTAAGCAGCTGATCTTCAGCAAACATCATATGCTACAACTGTGGCATCCAGGAGCGATACGATCATTCCCACAAAAAGATATTTTCAGTGGAAACTTGGCTGCTGGCCACTGAAAGAAAATCCATCTTCAGGGACATATTAGTACAAATTAACCTGCATCTGCAATACTATAGCCATTAGAGCTGTAATTAATTGGCTTTCAGAAGTGGGAAGCAGAGGCATGCTGAATAGACAAATTTATCTTGGTAACAGATTTCCCTCCCAGCAGGAGCTATCAAAAATAGCTTCCTGCTAAAAGTCTCTCACCTCTTACAGCAATAGTGTATTCACATCGGTATCATTCCCTCTGCCAGGTGAAGGACAGATCCTTATAGGTCTCTAAAATTGCTGTTCCATTTCTGTGTATCAAAGCGAGGAGGGCTGCTTTGTAATGGGAACAGCTCAGGCTTCATAAAATAATATTATAATTACTGGAATAACTAAATGCCTAGTTATCAATAAGAGATACATTTGCTTGGTACTTTCAAAAAAACCCTTGTGCTTTTGTCTCAAGCCAAGTTGGGATATACAGATTCCTGCATACTCTTCCTAGAGATATTAATCACCAGTAAATCACCCATACAGCCAAAACAATTTAAAAAAAAAAAAAAAACACCTCCAAACCCAAGGTCTGTAGCAAAGTTAAAAGCAATCAGAATTTAGGGCTCAGGAAGATTCAAATAAATAAACCTTAAGAAGACTTGCAACATGCATCAGCTTTGAGGGACTGCCAGTCTTCTATATCCCAACAGGTAAAGTGGGCAACTTCCAGGAGAGCCAGCAGTGCAGGCGCTAACAGGGGAAGGACTACTGCGCAGAGGCAACCAGGCACTGCTACCGGGCCAAATACGTAGAAAAGGACTTAAATATCAAAGCTATGTTTAAAGTAGCAACCTCAGTGATCACGTCCGACTCAAAATCAGGTGGCCTAGCGGGCTCCACTCAGAGAAACAGCTCCTGCTTATAACATTTACGTCTCAATTTGGCTTGTCTTCAGCTACCAACTGAAGCACTCAGCTGCAGGCAAAGAAAAGCAAAAGGAGGTAGCAAGTGCCACATCAGGCAGGCTCCAATCCCAGGGAGGCTCTGTGCAACACCACTGCTCAAAGACAAGCTGTTCTAGCTCCAACAGCAGCTCCCTTCGAAAAAGCAGTCTGCCTGCAAGGCTTCTCCCACTGCAACGGGCTTTTCAGACCTCACTTTTTTATTTAAACACATTAAGCAACTGGTTTCCTGTAGCAGTTTCAATGTTTGACTAATTAATAGCTATTAACAGCAGGTACTAGAAGATTACTGCTCAAGTTAACTTCCAACACTGGCAAGAGGTGGTGGCAAACAAGATGCATAGCACAAATCCTTGCACCGAGAGTGCATTAAGGGCAAAACCCAACCATGCTGAGATGAGGCCTGCAAACCATACAGCCCTCAGCGTGGTTCCCTTACACTACCGTCTGCCAAGACACAAAGCCCAGCAGACTGCTGTGCGTTGACAGCTACACGTCGTTGTCTTGAGTTACACGCCTACCCCATGGGGCTGTGCGGTAAGCGCAAACCAGCTTAGCGCTTCTTCTCTAAGGGCAAGCGTCCTCAGATGACCCTTACGCTCACGGCACAGCAGAAGCAGGTCCACGTGCGGCACAGGCTCTCTCATGCTCACGCCAGGGTAGCCAAGCTTTTGCACCTGTCCTGACTAATGCTAACACCATGGTAACTCAAGAGGCATCATTAGGCAACTACAAACCTTAAAGAAGGGACTGACAGCCCACGTAACAACCTGCTATGGCACACGCAGATTGCCAAGTCTGACATAAAACAGTCTCAAAGAAGGAATACACATCAGGCTGCCTCCCCGGAACCGCACAAGTGGATCTCATCCCAGAGTGAACAGCGGCAGGACTTGCATAACGACCGCACAACTGCAGCTGGTCTTCCCACGCCTCCCTACCACCTTTTCTTATGTGGACATGAGCTTGAAGAAACAGTGATACCAAACTGTGACGAGAACAAATAATTTTCAGTCTACAGCCACCTGATTACTTCTGTGAGCATCCTTTTATGTTGGCATGTTTGCCCTTTGATATCTGAAGTATTTCATAAAATAAATCATGTATCAATTTTTTCCCCTCTTTCAGGAAATGCAATTCTCTTCTTTTTTTTTGAAACTGTATTTTGACCTGGATTCTCTTCCTCTGGAGTCTCCAAGTAAAGTCATTCCAGCTCCTTTCTAGTGTACTGCTCTTTTCACTTCAGATGTAGTCAGTGCAAATGCAAAACAAGGCAGGACTTCCTAGACACAGACAACGTACAGCATCTCAACAACTGACTTGCTGTGAGACATGAAGCAAGTCATAGCCATCAAGCTGTAACACGGCAAGGCAACAGAATGACAAAAATGACTAGATGTACCTTTGAGCCATTTGCTGGTCCCTAAAGGGCACACGCAAGCTCACGCTTTCCAATGCAAATCAAAAAAAACCAAATCTGGAACAGGCCCTCAACAGGGAGAGAAGTGGAAGTCTACCTGTAGGAGGTGACACTCACACCAGAGAACTCAGGCAAACAGAATTTCTTCCAGACTTCAAGAAACTTTTATTGGGGGGTGAGGGGAAGGAGGGGGGAATAGGGACACAAAAGAGAGAGATAACAGCGCTACAGGAAGAAGAACCACAATAAAGTTACCTTTAACTCAGCAGCTGTAGGAATCTTTTCTTCCAAAAACAGCTCCCCAAGTTGATCATCCAAGTTAGCAACACATTCGATCAATTCCCGACGTCTCTCTGCAGCCTCAGCTCTAAACTCAGCTGGAATTTCATCATACCGAAGAGTCTGGCTACGCACACATAAATAACATAACCACTCTAAAGGAATACCGCATGAATCAACCTTTCAATCACTAATCACTGTGAGGACCAGCCTGACCGAGAAAAATTCACTGTTGACATGGATATTGAAAAAAAAAAAAAAATCACATAAGAATATCAACGTGTTATCTTTGATGCTTTAGCAGGAGAGTGTTTCTTCCCACTGTGGCAGGAGTTTGCAAGGATGCAGGATAAGCTGTTCAACAACCTCACCCACATCTTATCTTCATCCCAGCAGCTTGCGCCAAACGTACACTATCAGTTTCCGTTATGAAGCAAGTCTCCTTTTTCTCAGGGTGGCAATTGTGGCTACCATCCCTTCACACTAGTGCAGTTAGCAAACAATTCATGCTGCAGCTACCTATCTCTAAACCCGACCCTGCAGAATCACTCTGCTGTAACTTGGAGAGCTGAAGGGAGATACCTCAGCCCTAGCGCAAGCCACATCCCTAACTTCCCAAAGAGCAGGCGGCTTCATCTCTGAAGAGAAATTATAGGTAGCTCCTCATACAAAGACTAGCTCCGGCTAAGAAACATGCAAGTTTCAAAACTTACCCAAGCGCACCATCAAAATATATAGCTTTTTCTTCAATAAGATCTATAACTCCTTTAAAGTTTCCCTCCAGCCCAATTGGAATCTGAACAAAAGCTGCGTTGTGTTTTAACTTGGATCTGAAAAAGTGAGCAAATATAAATTAGTTCAAGAAAAAAGTCGTTTCTATATATGTGCTCCAGACAGCATTTGAACAACATCCCACTCCTACAAAATCACTATCTTTTGTTCTTTGGACAGTGCCAAAAATTCTACCAATACTGATGCAAAATGCCTAGTTGCATTTTAACGTGAGTGACTGCCAGCCCTCTGTATCCCAACAGATACAGTGAGCAACTATCATGGGAAAGAAGGCAGTGCAAACTGGTTTCAGACCAATTACTTGATTATGGGAGTTGCTTCTCCCTTAATGCATAGTAATGCACGTATCTCACAGATCAAATTAGGCACAGAAACACAGCAGGTAAGGAGCAAGGACTTCTGGTATCCAAACTAGAAACTGTCCAGCCCTGTGCCATCTCCCTGCTGTAAGCTACAGCATGTTTGTTATCAGGATCTAGGAAAAAGTAAAAGGTTGTTTTCAAAGAGGTTCCAGATATAGTTCCATCAACAAAATAAGTATCAAAACCCCAACTCTCGGTCACTGCAAGCCTGGGCTGACATGAACATTTGTTTTTCTTGAGAAAATGGAGACTTGTTATAGGCCTGATTAAGATTGAACTTCAAGTCATATTCTCCAAACTGCAACTACAGAGCCCACAAGAGAACCCTTTTCAATATCCTTAGTATTAACCTGCTACGTGAACAGTTCAGAATTATTTCACAAATAATTTTAAATGCTAAATACCTCAATTGTTGTACTGCTCTGGTTGGACTCGAGCCCAGTCTGTCCAGTTTATTGATGAATGTTAAAAATGGCACACTGTAACGTTTCATTTGCCTGTTCACAGTTATTGTCTGGCACTGAACTCCTCCAACAGCACAGAGAACCAGAATAGCTCCATCGAGAACTCTCAAAGATCTCTCCACTTCAATTGTGAAGTCCACATGTCCTGAATAACAAAAACGCCCCGTTATTCACAGATGATAAAAGGTCACGAGAAATTGTTTTCTCATACATGCAGAAAAGAACAACAGCGAACAGAATCGGTCTCCAGCTATACAAAAAAAGTTACATTAGCTCAACTTGAGTGACTAATGAACACAAAGATGGCGCCGTGCTCTTCATATACACAAAGGAACAGCAATCTTAACGCGTTCAGAACTGTCGTTACCTGGTGTGTCTATGATGTTGATGTTGGTGTCTTTCCACATGGTGTATGTTGCTGCAGACTGAATTGTGATTCCACGTTGTCGCTCTAGCTCCATTGAATCCATGACAGCTCCAACTCCATCCTTACCTCTCACCTTAGAAAAAAAAAAAAAGAAATTAAAAGAAAAAATTTAGGCCAAGGGAGTTTACTAAGAATTTTGCATGTGCAGGAGTGACGCTTCATATACTGAGCATCATCTTTCACGCAGTGAAGAAAAGCAGACGTGGCAGAATCGCTTATAATTCTTGAACTACAAACAAGTTTGATTTTTTTTGCAGCTTCATCTGCAACTTCAATGTATTTTGCTCTCTTGAGGATCATTCCTGAAAAAAGTTATCAGGAATCTGCAGGAAGCTATGCTTCACTGTGAATTTAACAAGATAACATACCTGAAGCTAGAAATTACATCCCTAATGTTCTCTGTTTCTCCCAGTCACCTTTGACTACATCAGAAGAAACATTTATCTTCCATTGTATATTTACCACAGAGATGGTAAGGGAGAAGTAAGTCTTGAAATAAGATTTGATGTGTTCTGAAAGAGGGAGAGCGGCTCTGCTCTGGAGTCCTCTGAAAACTGACCTCGTGCATTTGCGCTATCCTGCCCGTATAGAAGAGGATTCGCTCCGTTAACGTCGTCTTCCCTGAGTCGATGTGGGCCGAGATCCCGATGTTGCGGATCCTCTCATTGGGAAGGACTCCTGAAGAGCAGCGCCTGCAGGAGCTCAGGAGAAACTGAAAGGCAAGAGAAGAGCGCCGTTTTAGTTAGGAGCAGGTCAAACGCCGCTCCCTGTGCCAACAAATAAACTTCCAGCCAAACTGCTTTCCCACGGCAAACGGGTCGTTTAAAGCGAAACGCCCTCTCCCAGCACCCACAGGGTCACCTCACAGCTCTGCGCCGTCACTCGGAGAAACCCGGCGACCCCTCCACGCTAAGCCCGGCCTTGCCAGTCCCGCCTTTCCGAAGCCGGCCGTTACTTCCCCCGTCTGCCCCGCTTTGCCTCCCGCTCACCTGACCGAGCCGCTGCACCCTTTCCTGCAGCTGACGCGGTGCTTTCCGACGGGTCCGTCCCCTCCCCGCCACCATCCCCTTCTCCCCGGCTCCCCCGCCGCCGCCTCGGTAACGGGGGAGGCCGACAGGGCCCCGGGGCGGGCCCGGGCACCCTGCGGGAAACCGACATCTTGCGTCCGGCCTCCCCGCCGTCAGCCCGCCCCGCGGGAGCCGCCGCCCCCCGCGAAATGGCGGCGGCCGGTACCTGCCGGTGGTGCAGGCGCCTGGGCGCCAGGCCGGCGCGCAGCAGCCGCAGCATGGCTCCTCCGGGCCTCCCGCCGCCGAAGCCAGCCCGCCGCCGCTTCCGGGGCGCCGCGCATGCGGAGCGGGGCCCGCGCCGCCCTCCCCGGGGTCAGCCCGTCCCCCGGCCCGGGGACCCCCGCCGGCTCCCGGGGGGCTTCCACAGCCGGAGGCGAGGCCCGCACAGAAATACCCGATGCTGGGTCACGGGGTGAGGAGGACGGCGCCTGCCGGGCTGGTCTCGAGGGATGCGTTGGGACTGATCCCACCTAGCATTTTAATTAGTGACCTTGACAGCAATTAGGAGTTATGCTGCTGAAGCTCACTGATGACAACGCTTGAAGACGTTGAATCATGAGAGCAATACTATCATTGCAGAGTAAGATCAGCTGATGTTACAGGAAAAGCGACTGGGATGAAGCCTGGTATCGAGCGGAGGGGTGCCGTCCACAGGCGCGTCCAGCTGAAGTTTACTGATTAGAAACAACTAAAGAGCTGGGCTCCTTGGCGAAGCAAAAACTGGGTGGCAGCACTGCGTGAAAAGGGAAAACACAGTCTCATGATGCGTAGCAGGATGCTGTGTGGAGCACAGGTACCAATCTATAACGTTGTATTATAATAGCAAGAAAGTTTCAGTGAAGTCAGCACTGCAGACACACCAACAGAACATCCCCGGCTGCGCCAGGTGACTTCGACGCGGTCACGGCGGTGACTCCCCGCTAAACATCACAGTGAAAGAAACTCTCACAGTTGGTGTTAAGAGCTTGCGTGATAGCTGTTAGAACAAATGCCAGAGTAAGGTTCAGGTCACAGCTCAAGGAAGCTACAGTGTGTACCTCTATTCTCACATATAAAAAAAAATAATAATCCCCCACTATTAGCATTACACCAGGAACAGTTCGTCTTTTGTACCAGAAAAGACGCCAAGAGCCGTTCTGAAGCGTGGCCATCGCCATACTCAAGCCCTACCCCCATCTGTTTCCTTCTAGCAAAACCTTTTTGTGGTAAATGCATGTTTTCCTTCTGGAAATGGAGGGGCACACCTTCCCTCATTGCATTGCTGTTGGTGTTGCATAAAAGAATGCTTCAAAGCAGCCCAAAATAAATAACGCGCAAGTCATTTTGTGGTGTAGAGTAAGCCAAACAATAACCCTAAAAAAGGAATACCTTTATTAAAGAATTACAGTTTCAGGTGTTTCTACATAGAACAATTTCTTTTGCATTACATTTTAGAACATTGTTTCGCATAACAAAGTAATCTGTAATGAGTGATAGCCTCTTTCCAGTAAAATTTTAAAACCAATGTACTTGTTCTATTGGTTACATATATGTATCATGTTTTTTTTATCTTGGTAAAGCACAGACAAAAATATAAGTTGTCAGGTGAATACTATTTTCTGTTAATAGCAGCGTCTCAAATCAAAGATTTCTTCTGAAGTTACAACATGAAAAACTTTTCGGCTGTTTATTACTGGGAAATTTAAGTGCCGTACCTGGAAAATGCCTCCACCGCCTTATATTCTCAATGACATTAATTGTGAAATCAATGCTGTCTTCCGTTTACGGAAGATCAGGCCCTAGAGTTGTACTCTTACTTTTTAAGGAGGGTAGAAGCATCCTTTAGATTCAGGGTTCTGGCAGACGTCCTCTGGCAAGCATGCCTGTGGTACCACACGGTTTCAGGCTGTCCTTCTGTCAGAGGTTGCTACCCCCTTACCACCCACTTACCTTGGCTGCTCGTAGAACGCTTCAATAGCATAAACATTGCCACTAATATTTGCTCTAGTAATAGGAAGAGACCATTGCATTAAACAAGCAAATAAACAATTTTCTTTCCCTTGTCAGAGTTCAACAAAAGTACTTTTGATTATTTTTGCACATTAATAAACATAGAATTAAATAATCTGGGGAATCTGCAGAAAGACAGGATTTAAAGGCCATTTCCTTTTTGGCCAAACCAATATTAATCTTAACTTACTAAATCTATTTTCTTTTATCATATAAATAGTGCCTTTTTAAAGGCTACACTATAATGTTTTAGCCTTGAAATATATGCTATAGTGCTAATGCTGTAACATTACAGAAATTATTTATGCTACAACATTGGGGATCAATTCTGCGTACCAAAACGGCACACAAACTGAACACTTCTAACATAAAGACCTTTCCTGTTCTCCGTCACACAGCTGGCTTTCCTCTAGAACACCAGACTCTTTAACCAAACAACAACAACGTCAAGGGAGGTCAAGTGTTAGATTTAGGATCATTCTACATCCACTAAAACAGGACACAAAAGAATACAAACACATCTCATCTCAGCTGAGGGGGGAAATGGGCTCCTGTAAGCAGGGCTCTTTTAGCTTTTTAGAACAGAAGAATTGGTGTAATCATTCATTACCCAGTTAAACTACGGCCTACTCAACTGATTTCTCCCACATCTTTTTTTTTCTGATTAATAACTAATAGTTACAGCTGAGTTTCTTAGGACACAGTGGTATTGTTACAGAATAATTAAAAGCTACTACAGAGAATCTTCAAGAATGAAAAATAATGGGCACCTCCAGAGGAAACATACCAAGGATCAGAAATACAAAACTGACAGTCTAGACACAGAAAATAAGAGATGCAAGCACAGCTTATGAACACAAGAACACTGATAAACTAAAATTTACTTGAAGTATTTGTCATTTCAGTATCCCTCTCACTTTTATTCATGTTAAATCAAGGTGAATCTGGGGATTCTGTAACAATTTACAATATAGATAGATATAGTAGCTATAGTGTATTCAAATTGCTGTATCACCTAGAAAATTAATAATTATTTCAGCCACACAAAATAAAAAGAGAATTTACTTTCTGTGCAAGTTATAGAGTGTGGAAAAAGGTAGTTTCATTACCAGGCTTAATAAAAAGTCTGAGATTGGTGCAGTTGTAGCAGAAGAAACTTGCACATCAAAGTTGTTTTTTTTTTTAAAACAGAATTAGTGATAATCCATTAAAGTGCTTCTAAGCAGAAAGTTGTTGTTTTTTTACATTACTGAAACTAGCTAGTTTAACCAAGTATCTGAAGTTTTAAAGAACATTCAGTTGTCAAAAGATGGGAGTAGCAAGGCACGCTAATACCTACTAAAACAAAAAACCAGAGATTGGTCATATATACGTGTATACTTATATGAACATAAGCAATGCAGCACCATTATCTTCTCTGAAGAAACTCCATTCAAATGGAGAATGGAAGCAATTTATTTTTTGCTGCTTTTGATGGGGACATGCGTTCCTTGCACATTGAGATTCTCCACAGAAACTCGGGGCTCCCTGGAACCCGCAACTGCAAGTGGCTTCTCTCTGAAACAAACAACAATAAAAATCACAACCACCAGATGATATGGCGGTGGGGGAATATACGTTTTATTAATTACTTATGTGGAGGTATAGTTATTTTAGTTGTAAAACAGATTTGACTGTCCCCCCAAAACGACTTCCATTGTTACCAGCATAGAGTTGGACTGTTTCCCCATCTTGCACGCTTGACGAGAAGAAACAGCTCAGTTTGAAAACTGAAATTGAAGGTAAAGTAGCCTCTGCAACAAACCTCTAGAACTGAAGGGGTGCCAGAGGGAAAGTGCTCTGTGTAGTTTACAGAAGAGGAATGTTTCCCTTCTGTAGCATTCGCTACCAAACATGCAACTGATAAAGGTGTCACAACTTCCAGTGAAACTATGGCAATAGCAGGGGAAAAAAAAAAACCAACCCCTGAAGCATAGCAGTTTACGCAGGGGAGCTCCTGCGTTTACAGATAAAGTCCTCGCTCCTACACAGACTTCCTGATTTTAGGATTAGAAGAGGTCTCATTTGAAATCTAACCCTGAAGAGAAGGCGGGGTGTCTCCAACTATAGGGAAGGTGTCTTTCCTTTTAGCCAAGAGAACAGATCAACCTAGCCCTCAATAAGGATTACACCTTAATGCAACTAACCCAGTTTAATGACGGTGGGGACAGCTACGACATTTGTGCATCGTTGAGCTAAGAGCACTGGCATATTTCTCTAGAAAAAACACTCACCACTTTAGCCTGTCAATTAAGTAAGTAATTTTCAAAGTCAAAACCACTGAATTTCTTCAAAATTTAGTTAACAAAATACTGCCTTACACTGTTTATTGTGGCATCATGAGAAAAGGAGGAATAAAACATGCTATTTCTCCTCAGATTGCCAGTAAGCATTGTTTGGTCATGAACAGATTGCTTCAGAATTGAATTTTCATTCTGCTGCTAATATTTCCTTATTCTGGTAGGAAACTATTTCTACCTTCTTAATCCATCTTCCTTGGGTATGTGATGAATACTTCGGTACTTTGGAGCTTCTAAATTGCGCCTGGTTCTAGATGGCTTGAACTTCATAATCTCTTTCTGCCACTCTTCATCAAAGGTCTGGGCCTCAGCTGAAAAACAGTTAAAGTTTACTCTTATTTTTAATAAATGCAAGCAAGACAGGAAAAGATGTAATGAAAATTAAGTTTTTTGAACAGCGTTTTTTAAACTTGCGGTCTATGGCTCTCCGCATGGCCTGCAAACTATTTCTAGGGGATCTGTAAAAGACAACTAAAAGCTTACTGCTAGTAGGCTTATGTTTGGAAGATAAAAATTAAAAAAACCTGAAAGTCACTCTGTTGTAAAAGTATATGCACATTTTAAGCACACATCTCTTACATATGTATTTTCTATTAGCCACAAACAAACACACAGCAAATAGTAAAATTCTGTTAAAAGTTTGTTTGAAAACATAAAATATTATTAAAAGTACTCTCAAATATGAGCAGCTATTGTACAAGCAAGCAGTACCAACTGCATTATAACACAACATTTTCAAGTCTAACTGGTTACTTTAACTTAGGTTGTCCAAATTTATATCAACTAAGGAAACTTGATTTCCAGACTTTGCACTTTCTGAAAAATGGTCCCTTTTAAGATGTCTCAAGCTGGAACTTCAAAACTGATATGTGAAACACCAGTGTAAAGTGCATTAGAGAACTGCATAAAAAGACAAACCCTCATCCAGGTTGATGAATTCTTGGTTCATTTCTTCATCACCAGTCTTCCTGTTCTTTGATTTTTTAATGACATGGGCACGATCATGAATATGATGACCAATAGCCATTTTTTCCAGTCCACTTTCAGAATCCTTAAGTGCTTTTCTTGTCTCCTTAACCTGTACAAAAAAGGGAAATAAGTGTCCTTCCAACCAAAAAAAAGAAATTAGAATATTTTTTTTTTAAGTCAAATTTTCTTCCCCTAAGCTTTTATATCTTACTTTTGAAAAAGTTAGGTTTTACAGGCTTTTCCAATTGTCTCATTTACTGCGTTGGCTGAAAATACACCAACAAAGCACAGATCAAGTCTATTTTCTTTCTGCCAACAGACAGGAAGATTAAACAAGAACACCTAAAGCTTCTTAAGTAATGCACATACTGGGTATTAATTGTTGGGGAAAAAAAAGCCTAGTCTAAATATACTACATGCAGACAAGTCTTCAACATTCTCCTTGACACCAGAACGAAAACAGCCGATGCCAATATTCTCAGCATGAAGGGACAACTAATTACTAGGTTGTCATGTTGACTGGCTTGAAACCCAGGCAACCACTTATCACTGTGTTCATAGGTATATTATTAGAACCTTTTTGATAACTGAGTGTCTGCTTGAGCTTGAACATATCCCACAGCCAATCATGCTCAACGGCCTTTACTGCTCGCATATAGTCTTTCATGAACCTTGCTTCAGGGTTCAAATTCAAATTTCTTAGCAGAATTAGACGCAACAGCTGCAAGGAAGTGAATGAAAGGGCATCTTCATCTGAAGCGTTACGTAAGCATTTAAAAGTGCTTGAGTAAAGGGGATGATTTGAAGCCACGTTTTGCATAAATAGACTGCCTCTTGCTATCTCATATTTTAGACAGAATTTTAAGTGTACAAGAGGAGGATTAATTATAGCAAAGAGAAAGACGTTGGAGACCGCCTTGAAGAATCAGCTGTTCTGGCACTCAATTTTTCCAGTCTTTGACAGGCATACAATTTATTTAGATGTATACTTAGAAGCATACAAATTACAAGGAAGAAAACAGCACTTCAGCTTAAGAAGCCTTTAATATAGAGCAGTATTTAAACAGACGTATATTTTTCTAAATTATAAGAGTAACTGTCTCCAGTAAAAAGAACCTGACGGAAACTGTGGTTTGGTGTAGATGAACTTAAATTCCGATAATTGCATACCACCTTTTTGCTGCATCTCAGGACTACTTACGCCTCCTGGAGCTGTGCGTGTCTGAGCTGAAGCTTGGAAAACTTTAGGTGGTTCATCCCCTATTTTGGAGTATGTCATCACAGAGGAGGAGCTGAATGTGTGTGCATCTGGATGGATGGACAGGTCATCCTACAAGCAACGTAGATTTCTTTTATTAATAAAAGTTAAAACTTGTAGATAATAGGTACTTCTTACATTCTGAGACTAATCTTATTATGAAAAAGACTACCCCTCTGAAAAATTAACCCTCAGTCCTGGCACCATAGATACGGCCAGTTGGGAAGAGACCTTGGCATCTGATAAGCCCTCACTCTTGTCCTAGGCCTTGTCTGGCCACAGGTCTCCCCATGCCAGGAAACAGGACAACACGTAAAAAGCGTGGGCAGCAATAAGCAACTGCTCAAACATTTGCCCTGGCATAGTTTAGTTTAGTAATGAAGATATAAACTGTAACATCAGCCTTGCCACGTACAGTATATAATAAGGCGTGTCAAGAGTTCAGGTGAAATACGACTTGAGCAACAACGGTTACAAGCCATTTTACAAGGCCAGTAAAACACAGTCAATATACTCAGCAACACTTAATAGGCATCAGTGTTATCTTCACAGACTGTGAAGAAAGAAGAAAGAAGCAGCACTGAAAATAAAATCAGAGGAAAGTCTATATGCAGGGTGGCATTTAGGTGTTTGCGGTTTCGTTGTTTTTAAGCGTACAGCAACACTTCAAACTGCTCCTTCGCTTAAGGTGTCAGCTCTGGCAACAGCCAGAGACCAGATAACTTACAGCGGTTCTAACCCCTAGAGAATTAAGCGTACATTTAAAGTACTATTGTTAGCAAATAATCAGCGACAGCATAGAGAGTTATAACCATGATACAGTCTGGAGAAAAAAAAATTCTTACTATCTTCTTGCGACTAGTAACCTTTTCCTTGGCAGGACTTTCTGAGTAATATTTTAAACAACTTGTCATTCTCCGGTACAATTAATTTTAGAACAAATTTTTAAAAACTTACAAATTTTCTTTGCATTTCCAGCATACTATTTCTCATGTTTGACATCATCCTGTCCATTGCAAAAAAAGGTTCCCCAAAATCTGCATCCTGCTAAAAGAAAAGACATTAAAATTAAAACAAAGTCTTTTGACTCTTGAAGTTCTGAAGCTTTTTTTTTTTAACATGCATTCTTTAATGCAAATCAGACCATCAAAAAGGTTTTCACAGACTGCAATTCATAAACATAGACAAGCCAAAATACATCTTTTCAAACGAAAAATTGAAAGCTAGCATGGGGAGCTTGATTGTTAAGTTGGAGATACTGGAAAGACAGAAGTGAAAGATTTGACACTCAAATGTCCAAACAAGCTCATATTGTGGCCAATTTACAAGAACTATTTTCATATACCTTCTAACCTAACCAGCTTCTGCTGTAACAAGTGCTATATGACCCTCCATGCCTTATACTATTGAAGATCAAATTATCTCTATTATGCAAATCCCTTAGTGCATAGGGAATCACACTGAAAATGCATCCCAGCAGACATAGCTGTTCCTTTGCAGAAGTAGCGTACATCACCCAAAAGGGCAGTGTGGAAAAATTAGAGAACCGTAACTTGGTATTTTAATGGCAGCTTAATTAATTGATGCTATAGGTGTACTCAACAAAACATTCATTCGTTATTTTTACGTGAAAGCAGAAGATCCAGTGTTGCACAAAGGATAGATACTAAGACAGGTTTACGTGCACAGAATTTTATTAATAGGCTCTGTGCTGACGGCATATACTGACCACACCGATGAAAGCTACCCTTGGAAGAAAACGAAACGCAAAGAGAGAGGCAGCGAGACAGAAAGTAGGGGAAGGGTGAACCCTCCTAAGGGACCATCTGGGAAGACAGCAATGCTGTCCCAAATGAGCATCCTCCTCTGGGCTCCTCTCCAGTGCAGCAGGTGGGGATGATAAAGATGATTTCTGCCATGCCTTTCCTCTCCTGCTATGAACTTTTGCTCAGGACCCATTCAAACTCCCTGCTGAGCTGCCTGGTTTCCGACACGAGCAGCTCAGGTTGGAGTACGCTAGTTAAGAGCAAACACCGCACTACGGGTTGGCTGGTGAGCTTCTAGATGCATGCATGCCTAGCTGCTTCCCAGGACAGCCGCTGTGCCACCACCACGCTCTGGTCCACAGGAGCGAGGCTGTGAGAAGAGCAGGGAAAACAGCTCCCAGGGGCTCTGCAAAACCCAGCAGCTTCGGCAAGAGGCAGGCTGCCAGGCTGCACGTAGCAGCCCTTTGCACTACTAAGGTGCTACGGAACACCAGGATGCTAATTACGATAGCAAACACCCCATGGTAGTCCAACTACTGGAAATATATAGAATTAAATTTAAATAGATTTATTTAAATAGCTATATATTTAAAAGTTTAAAAATCAAATCTGCAGTTCAAGGACAAAACTAAGTAAAATCCAGGTATAGAAAATCTTCGATTTGTTTCTTGAGTAGTAAGAAATCTGAATCCTTAAGGGCTATCAAAACTTCTGGCAAATAATTAGAGACAATTTAGGGCATCAAATCATTGCAAGTGTCAGTAACTCCAGAAAACTGCCTTCTACAGTTAGAAATCTGGACGTGGACCAATGACATTACATACTAATCAGCTGTACCTATGGAATTACATGCCATAGATAGGGGTGGAGGGAGTAAAACCATAGCCTGTGCAGTTAATAGCAAAAGAACTTTGATTAGCTAATACACTTTTTGCATAGAGAAAGTTGGCAATTTGTGCTTCTGCAAAAGATAATTAAACAAGTAACAGTTTTAGATCTGAAAATTCCAAGACCCACACCCATTTTTCCCCACTCTACGAGTGAGACCCACTCTCTAAGCTACTGGTTTTCAATCCGAGGACTCTTTAAAGCCTTCCAAAGGAAGCAAAAATCTCCGTGAGGGTCGTAACAATAAACCTGCTTTTCCGTGGGTACTTTTTACAGATCTTCTACAAGATACTCCGGACCCCCAACAAACTACAGCTGAAGAACATTCCAAGCCCAGCTGCAGTGGAAGCTCTGTCTCCAGAAGCTGGCCCACCTCAGCTGTGACCAGTGCTACAGGTCTTGTCGGTACCACACCCACAAACACACTCCAAGCCGCTAGCGTCCGTCTACAGCAGCACTTAAAGTTTGGCGTCTCTCTCCAGGGATTATTTCATTCATATCCATCAGAGATCAAGCACCAACTGATACATCACCGAGTAGAAAAGCCAGCTGCTAAGTAGTAACTTTTCCAATCTTGCTATCAGCACATTTAATCTACCCCTGCATTTTCATTTAATAAGGAAAAATTAATAATAATAATAACAACAACAACAACAACAACAACAACAACAACAACAACAATAATAATAATAATAATAATAATAAAATCTTTCTTGAGTTATATTGTTCCATGTATCTAAACACCAACAAAAGCAGTTTGCAAGCACACTGAAACTAGCCTTTGCCCATGCTTTAGTTATGCAGACAGTATGCACGTACTAGCAAGAGCCACAAGGATTATTGCTCCTGGGATACTAACCACTCTACCAAAGCCTGCAAAGGGTGTGAGGGAGCAGGTTGTTGCCTGGAAGAAAAAGGACCAATGTCTTTTAGTTATTGTAGCCGTTATCAGACGCAGCAGAAGCGTCTAGTGCGCTTTCATATACAGCAGATGATATTAAACATTTCTGATCAAATAAAAACAGTCACTCAAGAGGACCTTGGTAATTTACAGTGTGCTGCAACAATATAATATGAAGTAGTCTCTGAGTATATAGAAGTAATATATTTTTACTAATGATATCGGAAAGCGATAGCTGTCACCACATTTAATAAGTCATAGTCATATGTATAGTCTAGAAGCACTTAAAGCTAGAACTTTAGAAACATTTGTATAATATAGCAACCTTTGTACTAAAATCATTTAAAACATGGCACAGTGCTTCAGACATCACCCACTTCTCTGAAAACACTTCATTCTAGTCATGCAATAGAACCCCATCACTGAAAGTTGATTAAAATCAACAAATCAACAGTCCCCTTAATGTAAATTCATGTAATTAAATTTCAGAAGGTTGGCATATAATTTTAGAGCTTAAAAAATTAAGTGATGCAGCTGACCCGTTCACAAGCACTCTTTATGTATTACAAGAGATTAATGTAAATATAAAGATATTTCTTTGTCCGTGCATTCCTTGCAATAAACAAAATTAAGTCACACTTGTCAGCAGTTTCAAAGGTCATTGCAAAGAAGTTCTAGGTAAATCTATCATCATATACAGAACCACCCAAAGACAAATCCCCATGAGCAAATTATATTCTTCTGCAGTTGTATAAATAGATGTAGCTATAAACACCGGCAAATACAGTTCCTGTTTGACCAACTGATATTAAATATCCCTATATGACAGGGCAATGAGATGCTGGAAAACAAATTGATGTTTCCAGGAAACTAAGACTGGAGAGTTATATAAAAGCCTACCTAAAGAAAGACTGGTTAGACAGAAGTCCCAAACACTTTACAATAACTTTAAGTACAAAAGGCAGGCATTATCCAATTCTTGAATATCTTTATGAACTCTTTCAGGTTGCAGTTCTGTGTAATATGTAGTGACACAAAAAAATAGAACATATATTTATATATAAATATCAAGTGCAAAAGGATACCCTCAGAAATAATAAGAGGTGTTAGTCATAAAAAGTTTATAAAACTCTTTTGTTTTATAATACACACTAAAAGCTGTTAAATAGTTGCCTAATATATAGGACAGATACCCAAACAAAACCAAATGACAGTGTCTCTTAAGATGCTTTACCCCATTCCTCCTGTTCATATCCTTTCCTCTTTCTTCCCTCCCCCCAGGAGGCTAAAAACCGACACTGCAAACCTGCTTGAGAAAGGAAAAGCATTTTCAAATTTCAATGCTATATTGATGCACATTGAGTTGTTGCAACAAATTCTGGCGCTTGTAAAGCAGTTTCAGGCATTCTATAGTTTACTTAAACATAGAATTACAAAATCCGTAATCAGTACGGGTAATTTTAACAAAGTGTATCTTACATGGTATTAAAGATATCCATCTTTTCCTACATAAAAATCTAATTATTTTAAGTGTTAGAATCACTTCTGGAGGGAAACCAGTAAAAGCAGTTTGAGACTACTACAAGGCTCAAATAATCAGTACCGAGTCTTCTGTGACATCCGACAACTCTTAGGTGAAACATGAGGAACATTAAAAGATACTGGAAAGATTTTAGTAGGTGTGGAATTCTTTTGTGCTTATCAAAATAATACAGCACTCTTGCACCTTTAACTCCTTTCTGTAAGCACAGATAAAGTTTTTCTATGCCTCGCATTTACCCCTCACTGCCAAGAACAAGGGACACAAACCCTTAAGGTATTAGGGTAAGGTTTGACATATTCTTTTTCTAAAGGAAAAAGAAGTCTGATCTGTTTTTAGGCACCTACTGAACCAAGGCCTAAGAATCTGCTTCAGCAGAGGAGAGATCATGCCCTAATTAGATCCAGCGACATCTATATTTGAAACTAACTGGCAACGTATGAGCACGGAGGAAAGAATCTGACAGTTACCCTTTTGACTTGTAGGTGACAGTCCGTGTTTCAGCTATGTTTATTAAGCTCTAACTATCTAGGTTTGAACAACCACCACCAAATCTGGCCGAGTTCCACAAGCCCTTGTAATCTGTTTTGTCTTCCAACTGTTTGTTTTTTTTTTTTTTAAATCAAATGTGATTCATTAAAGTAAGAGATCATTCAGCTGCAAAAATATGTAGCCTGGTGGAGGGAAAGGAACCAACTTCAAATGTATATCCTTTCTAAATAAAGCAATTAGATAAGGTTTAGCTACAGAAGCAGAAGATATAATTGTCCTGCATGCCCAGAGACTTGAAAAGGTACTTTATGTAAAACATAGATCATTGCTGACTTCTCAGTTTCAGGTGGTAATTTACAGAAATACTAGGTTTCATATCAATTTCCCTGATCTTTAATTCTTACAGTCTTATATCTAGAGGAAACATTAAGAACCAGACCAAACACAGAATGTGAAGCCTTTATTCACAGTTGCAAAGTTGAAGCAGGGTTTAAAATATCTGTGTAGCTACTATTTAGGTGGCTGAAACACAGGTTTGGCTTAAATTGAACTTCAACATAAGTAAATAGACACAAGATACTAAAGTGCAGAGTGAAGGCATAAACAAAGAAGGCTCTGTCTTTGGACATTTTTAATGCCTTTCTGCAATAGAAACATTTAATACATAACATTTATTAAACCAAACAATTGATAAATATGTTTAGCTTGTTTCATTAAATATTGTTGATATTAATTAAATTGTTAATTAAATTCTTAATTAAATGCAAATTAATTATAAATTAAATTTAAATTAAATGTTAATTAAATATTCAATGTTCAATAACGTACACATTTGTTATTAGTCCTAACAGAAACAAGTTTGTCAGTGTTAAGTAATAAATGCTTAAACAATAGGCCATTAAAGAACAAAGCGAGATATTATTCACATTTTATTCAGCGATGAAACAATCTGACCAAGGTTGCAATAGCTGAGCCAGGCCTCTGCTTCCACTGTACCAAACTTAACAGAAATGGAAATGTGAAGCTGACTATATTACCAGTAAATGTAAATTCCATGTAGCAATCCTTAGAGATGAAGAAAATACTTACTCTGCGATTTCCTCTCAGAGCAACCTGAGAGTCCTGGCGTGCTCTTCGATCTACTGTTCTCTCCCCACCATCTGTTATACTGAGAAATGGATCTCGTCCAAAAGGATCAGAAAAGCTTCTCATCATCTGCCGCATATATTCATGGTGGGCAGCAAAAGGATCGCTGAAAAAGAGATGTTTTGCATAGAAAGTCATCAGGTTTTATTCCAAGCTACGTAAAATGGCTATGAAATTTTTAAAACTCCGTTTTTTAAATCATTCCATATGGTTTCTTTATTCAAATTCTTTATGTTAATAGGACCCAACTGGACAATCCCCTGTTCCTCGCGAACTCTCACTTCTTTCACTTTTCCTCCCGTCTCGCAGGTTGGTTGGGTGTTTTAGTTCTTTTGTCTTAGCTGCCTTCATTGCTCTCCTGTGCTCTTGGGTGTCTGTATTGCTTTTACTCTTTCCTCATCTTTTCCAAAAATATTCTGTCCTTTGCAGCCATCTTTCACTCCAGCCTATGTTTACTATCTGCCAGGAACTATAAAACTGACCTATATTTTATTTATCACTACTTCTACCTCCAACCCCTGATATTAAAAGAATTACTTTTCTTTTCCTCTCCTTTTTTCACTTTCATCTTCCAAAGCTTAGCACGGTACTGCTCACTGCACTCACTGTGTCCCACTAGATTCCCCCCACCCTTACTCCTCAAATTTATTTTGCTGGCCAATCCCATTCTACTTTTCATCCTCCTTGACACACATGCTCAAAAAGGTATACCATCCTCGAAATTAAAGCCAGCTCCATCTCCTTCACTGTAGTCACCCACTACTGCATCTTTGCCTTCCCTTTCCACCCCCTCCACAAATCATGTTCTCGCATCCTTTTTTCCTGCTTAGGAAGAAAGATTCTTAGCGGCTCTGGGCTTTCCTGATAGTTTTCCCCCTCTTATCTCCTCTTTCTAAACACTCAACCTCTGTTTCCAAAAACCTGTAGAACCCCACCAGTAATTCCAAAGCTTGGCTTTCAGGTAAAACATTGCTAAAGTTGCTCTCCATTATTACTTAATTCTTTGCATTCTCTGATTTGGCCAAGAACTAAAGATCTCAAACTGAGGCCAAAAAAGCAGCAAAATATATTGTGCTTCTGACAAATTCATATGATCAGTAGTGTTGCCTGTGGTCCAAGGCTACAAATTACTTCATACAAAAAACATGCTTCGTTTCCTCTCTTCATCTCCAGTCTAATTGTCTCCTTTGCTATTCCGCTGAAAGCCACTTTATTAACGTTAACAGTCACTTCCCAGGTATGCTTACTTAGACTTAATAGCACCTCATCTTCCTTCCTATCAATTTCCTGGCACTCCCCAGACACCTCACACCCTCATTCTCTCCAGGACACCGCAACCTTTCCCGTCACATCTCATGCCTCCATGAAGAAAAGCTTCAGGGTGTTCCTCTGGCTTCCTCAATACCCAATCATCTCTCGAAAGCCTCCTCAACAGCTTTTCTATTCTCCCCACCCTTTATCTCCAGTCCCACAAAAACTAGTTTCCATACCACGTGGCCACTTTGATCTCTTTGCTTTGTACTGTCTCTTCTTGCGCTAAAGTTGCATTTATTTTTTTTCCTTTTTAAGTGAAAAAGAAATAAGGTTACAAACATAACACTGGATTAATTTTCCAACAAGATTTTTTAACACAACAATATCCCTTTAAGCTACGCATATACTTAACTCACTCCAGTGCAAACAGACCTTTACAGTTCAGAAGTAGTTTTACCATTCAGCAGACCCCAATCTACCCCTCACACGGCTGCTAGCTTTAACTTCAGCCCTCACGGGCTAAGCGGCTCGCACACAGCAAGCGTCCCCTCTCTTTTCACAGGATGAAGAACAGATGGAAAAAGCCGCTGCACAAGCCAAGATGAGGGAAGCACACAAGCACTACCACAGCATACGCGTACTTCCATCACATCTATTTTGACACCACAAGCTTCAGATAGGCTTGCTTATCAAAACACAAATAAATATGAACTGTATTCCATCAGTAACTTATGCGTAACAAAATTTCTTCCCAGTCCCTTCCAGTTGAAAAGTAGGGCACACATAATTTATCTACAACACATCTTAAGCAAAACAAGATTCCTTAGAGTTAACGTAGATAAGAAAAACTGGCTGAATTTAGTGTGCTTAACATGCTTTCATACATCTCACCTGACATAAAATAACGCTTCATACCTTGTGAAATTGTCCTGTTTGCCCTATTTCAATTTCTCTGGCAACTTCTCTTGGCCATTCACCCTCCACTACCTCTATTTGATACACTCATACCTGCATCTAAAACTGGGGGGTTTTGTTGGTTTTTTTTAAAAATGAAAGGTCTATGAAACAATTTAGAAATACAGCTTCTTACTATCTGAGACAGGGAAGTAGGATATATACTGTGGAGTGACAGATTTAGGAACAAAAGTGAAGTCTCCCAATTCCCTAGGGACATTTTAGGGAGCCAGTCATAAAAAGGTCTAGTGTTGTCAAGCCTCAAAAGAAATACTACAATTTCAGGATGCTCTGGAGTAGGGCAAAACCAATGCAAAGTCAGCCAAAAATCTGTCTGGAAGACAAGGCTTCCAAGGAATTAAACCTACCACCTTGATGGCTCTGATGACTGAGACTCAAACCATAACTACAAAAGGAGTATGTCACCCTCACTATATATTTTATATTATATTTATTTATATATATTATTTATATATATATATATATATATATAAACAAGTCAAAGTCTCTCCAGTAGAGGATGCAAGATCTTAAGTTCTTTGTTCAAATCACAGATTTTATAGGATGGCAACAGATGGAGAGCACCCTAGTTGAATTACCATTGATCACATCTGACTTAAAATCTGACCATTTTTATTGGGGGGGTGGAGGAAGATACTTTTGATGAGACGCACGTGATTTCTGCACACTTTGCACTATTATACCATTAAAAGCGATGGGGAAAGAGAAAGGGGGTTCTACAAGGGTTTTGCACACAGAATTTGTGCCTTTCATGTGTTAAGCACCGTAAGTTATTTTCAAAATTAAGTTCTGAATGGAAACAAACGATTTGTACATTTGTTGTCCATATACGTGAGTGAGGATTTTCACTAAGATGCATCTCACTTGGTAAGTTCTTCTACGATTCAGACTTAAGCTCCAAAGTTTAAGGCTCTCTGTTCCAGCTGAAACCCTTTAGGGTGTTACAGTAAAAGTACAATGTTACTCCTTACTTCAGTGTATGTTTCTGGCCAGTTGCAAAGTCAGTGTCCTAGAACAATAACTTCAGTTTATTAACTTTGGAAACTGTACTTCACATTAGATGCACTTTTTTTTTTTTAAATTAGGAATTGTGTAAGCCTGAAGTTGCGAAATCCCACTGGAGATAACACCTGGAACAATAAAACAAAAGCTGTGTATTGGTAAATTAAAAACAGAGGCCAACCACACTTGGCAGGAGACCCAACTTCTGCACCTGTGCAGGCTATCGGGGATGAAACTCAGCTGGGCCAGGGCAGGCTCTGCTGACAGCCTGGTGCTTCCCCAGGACAGCTGCTCCCAGATGGAGATGTTTCTTTCAACCCAGGCACTATTTCCAGTTCAGCAGTCCAAATCTCTCCTTGTGAGGCAAGAGAAGCCTATTATTACACTATTTTGGAAGCTAATCTTATCTGAAGTAATAAGCTCATTTCCTTAACTATATGCAAAACAGATTTACAGGGACAGTGCCAAGAAAAATGAATCTCAAGATCAATCGCTCTCTCATCTCTTTCACACACGCTCCCTTCCTCTATCTTCTGCAATCTTTTTTTCTCCAATTTTAAACTGCATCAGTGGCTACGACAAAAATGCGTAAATAAAATGAATAAATAAGAGGAGAGCAATTGATATTTCAAAAGCACGCTACAAATGACGACAAACAAGACTTAATTTCCATTATTATTTTAATTTCATGCAGAGGGTTTGCATAGTGAAGTCTTCTGCACAGTGTATCCTACACATAACTGATGAGTTGTTATAATAGCACGCATATTCCTAGAAACCAAGCATGCTAATCCCTCTTGCACAGCTTTAGAAACCGTCCCACTGCTAGGAACGTGGTTTTGCAGCTCAGCAGTAGATTCTCCTTTAAGAGGTACAAACTCAACCTCAGCTAGAACATCCCGTAACTAAGAGATACAGTCAACAAACCCACATCACAAGGCCTGATGTGTTACCTTTCCTTGTCCACCCACTGGCGTTACCCCTTATCTGTGCTTGTAATTAAGCTCCGTGTAGTTAAGTGCCACGTCTTTAGAAAAACTAAAATAATTCAGGCTCCTCTGAGTTCTCCGATCCTGTTCTTACCCACTACAGATTTCAGTTTCTGACAGAAGACAAATTGGGGCCAGACGAGATACTGCAGCGGTTTTGGCTACCCCGGCACTCTGGGATAGCAAGGCACACTACTTCGATTTAGGTTCCAGTGGCCAACGAAGATTCCCACGGGAAATAAACTCATTTCAGAGTTTAATACATAGAGATGCTCTACCCCAAGCGCTACCATTGCGCTCAGGGTACGGAGATCAAAAAAACGCAGTGGCTGAGCTAAAGCATCAACACGCGCCGAGGAAACCAGCAGACGGTGGCGGGTGGTTTGCCTTTACGGATCGATCGCACAGGCGCGTTTGCAAAGTTTTGAGGCAAGAACACCTGGTGTTATCGTTAGCGTATGCATCGACAACGGGAGCTCAGAAACGGTCTATAGGGGAAAAAAAAAAAAAAATCCGGAGAAGCTGGAACATCCAGCACCTCTCCGCTTTTTAAGAAACTGAAGAAAAAACAAAATCAAGGAGCTCAAACCAATGGAGGTGAGGATTTCTTCTCAGCCGCTGTCACTATGGGGTTACGACTGAGCGCTTCACTGCGTTACTGAAGAGGGGAGTAAGCGACAAGACCCTGCTATTTAACATCACTGGCAACGACTTAACCCCTACGTCGCCTTAACGGGCACCCCGCGCCTTCCTTCGTGTCGGGTAACCGGAGGCGCACGGCCGGGAACCACGGGGGGGTTAACCCGCACGGACGCGCGTCCTCCAGGCGACAAGAACCAAGCGCTTCTTCAGGCGGCGGCCCCCCGCCCCCTCACACCCACCCCGCCAGACCCCTCGTAGCCCTCCCGGCCCCCCCCAGCGCTGGGGCCCCGCGGGCCCCCGCCCGCCAGCCCGACGCGGGGCCCCGGAGGCCGGGGCCGGGCCCCTCACCGGAAGAAGGGGTCCTCCTCGAAGCAGCGCCCCAGGCCCCCGAACATGGCTGCGGCTGCGGCTCCGGGCCGGTGTGAGCGCCGCCAGCCCCGCCGGCCCCTGGCGGCGGCGCCCGCTCCCCCACGTGACACCTCCCAGCGCCGCCATTGGCCGCCGGGGCCGTGACGAGCTCAGCGGGGCGGGGCTCGGCGGGGGCCGCCGTTGCCGTGGCAACTGGCGCCGCCGTGCGGCCCCGCTCCAGAAGGTTCGGGCCCGGGCCCGGCGCCCGGCCCGGCGGGGAGCAGGAGCAGCCCCGGGCGTGGAGCCCCACGCTGCTCCTCGGGCCGCCTCTCCCGAAGCCCCGCTTTTGCCCGGTGAGACCACAGGGTCCGGCCCGGCCCGGCTTGGCGGGGTGCGGGCCCCGGCGGGGAGCAGGCCCGGCCTTCACCCCAGCTCCCGTCAAGGGTTTGCGGGTCGGTGCCGTCGGCGCGGCTCAGGCCGCTGCCCCCCCGTCTTTGGCAATTTAAAAAATAATTGTATTTTTTCCAGTAGGTGGCAGTAAAACAAAGCGACCGCGTTGTGCGAGGCCGGCTGTGTCCCCGTTCCCAGCGGCTGGGGAAAAAGCGGGAGCCTGGGCGGGAGCCCCTGGCGGAGCAGCGGCGCCCCGGGCAGCGCAGCGAGCGCCGGCGCTACAGGCAGCCTTAAGCCGCTGGTCCAGCACAACCGAGCAACGAGGAAAAACCGAGGCCGGGACGGAGTAAGGATATCTGACCGCAGTTGCAGCTCTGGCTGCGGGTGGCCGTCGCAGCCCTTTGTGGGTCAGGGTTACCTTGCGCTCCACACCGCTAAGCACTCACAAGGCATATCCGATTTCTGAGGGTCTACGATAGTTGCCTTCTGGCCAGCAGTTCATTGCATATTGCTTAACCATACCGGCTTTGGGAGTGAGACTGGTTAGGATTACTGGTTAAACAGAAAGGGAAAAAGAGCGCTTTGTCTTCTCGGCAGGAGGAAGCAGTCCCGCGGCCGGCTGTAAAGGAGAAACCCATCAGCAAAGCCTGTCGCTGGGCACAGTCGTCAAGGTTTCAGTAAAAGAATGGGGCAAATACACAGGGAGTGTTAGCTGGCTTTCCTGAAGAGCAGAGTGGCTGTGAACATGTAGGGGAGTGTATAAGAACTGTGGTTACATATAAACTTACTTCTGAAGGAAGACAGTTTGAAAGAACTAGAGGTATAGGAATCTCCCCTTCATTCTTCATAAAATGGGAGAATTGTGGAGAAAAATATTTATGTGTTTGGAAAAATTCTCCTAGTCTAGATGGCAAAGTTTCTCCGAGCTGTGAGCCTGGGGGTTGTTTCCTCTCTTGCATCTCCTGTTGAGAGGCTGGCGAAGGCTCTCCCCTCCTCTCCTCACATCTCTTTCAATATCCCAGTTTTTAGGGGAAAGATAGAAAATGTGCCCCGGATCACCAGGTGGGATTAGAGAGCATCGGAGTATTTATATGGCAGTCATGAGAGCAGATCCTTCGTTCCACTAAGATCCATCATGCTGCAGAAGGAGCTCTGCTGGTATTTGGCCCAAAGTGGAAAACCGACGTAAAAGATGAATGAACTGAGCCTGCAATATTTTTGAAAAATATCTGTAATCGGGTGAGCATTGATTTTGCTGTCCACTGATGTAGACTTCTCTTTAGATCCTAGCAAGTGGTGATATAGCAGCCTTAAGATGCACTCCAAGTTTGAGCAGTTGTTACGGTGAAAACGTTTATACCGACTGACTGGTGGGCAGGGAAGCATGACAGAAAAAGGGTTACCCATTGATTATCCAGGTGAAGTCTGTGAACTGTCTGTACATTTCTGATGAAAGATTAGCAAATAAAACAAATCAGGCGGTAGTCTTGGAAGTGAACTCTGCTGCTTTGGGGCTTTTTATAACGAAACCTTGTGCCAGTTATGATGTTATCAAAGACCTCTTTTATTGCTCAGAGACAGAATTCAAGCTTTGTTTCAAACCGCACACAAAAATATTATAAGCATTGTAGTAATATCATCCTTTGCACTCCAGTTAGTCTTTCAATCCACAGATTTTAAAGCTCTTTAAAACTTCTCTGAAGCTAGAGTGTATTCATACTAGAAAAGTAACATGCAGTAGCTTTACCATAGTGATTAAGTCATATACAGCGCTCATTTATTAATTACTTGTCATTCTATTTTGATTAATAGACAGATGCCCTGGATCAATTTGGTTTTTGCCATTATAGCAGTTCATTAATGTCCATGACATGGTATGCTAGAATGTTCACTTACCACTTGCTACAAACCAGCAAGGTGAGTTTTCTTTAACATAATTAGTGCATTGAATACAAAATCCTGCAAAGTACTATCCTTCTGCAGCTTTATCTTCTCAAAATGTTTGTTTTGGCGTGGTGAACTTGTTTGCAGTCTTCTACCAAAACCTATCTAGGTATTTTTTTACAGTGTTTATTTACAGCTTCTGAACACAGAGACAAAACGGACTGCAAGTTCAGTTCGTGCAGTGGAGCCTTTGTATAAATACAGCCTTGTGAAAAGAAACCCATTCCCTCTTCTGTACAACGATGAAACAGAAGTGTAGACCCTTCCAACAGCTGTCCAGAGTACATCAGATCCGCTACAGTTTGCTACTTAATTTTATGCGGACTCCGACTGCAAAAGGTGAAATTTCTTTCCAAGTCAGAGCAGATCCAGAGCTGGGTTACTGTGCAGATAACTAAGCAATATGAGTTCTAGTTATTGTTAATTTTTCGGTTGCTAGTGGTAAGATGGGCCCCGTTAGAAGTGAGCTCATTACGAGAGGCTCACTAACACGATAAAGTCAGTACTCTATTTGCACAGAGTGATATCTCTAATTGCTCAGGCCTTCTTATGGTTTGTGTCTGCTTGAGTTAGATTTCTTTTGTGTAGATAAAAAGACTTCTGTAAGAAATCACCTCGGTGCTACAGCACTGTCAGTCTGGAGGGCATCTCCAATGAGATTAATGATGTCTGCCTTAATATAAGAAAACTTTGCATAAATGAGATTATGGTTTCTGCTGAAACCTGCCAACTCTTATTCATTTGCAGTAAATATTATCTTTAATTAAAAGTTTCAAGGTATCTTGTTCCTGAACTAATGAGATCTACAGTGATTTCCCTTAGGAATTAATTTACCTTCTTAATTCTTATTCATTTTGGTGATATGACTATTTAAATCTGATTCAGACTTCAGAGCTTTGTTGAACATATTCATCTAGAACAAAAGGTCATTTTGCCATATTGACGTTTTGTTGGTATTTATAATTCTCTGTTCTCTCTCCATTCCAGAGATATGTGTTTAGGTTCCTGCCCCAAACATTTTCAACTAACACTTCAGTTCATCTTAACTCTTTGTGCTGAGTAGCTCTTTCCACGGCTGTTTTACTTTGCCTTATGTTTTCGGTTCCATCCAGAGTACAAATCAATTACAGTGATGCTGAAAAAAGATCCTAATTGTGATCACCGTGTTTAGAATAGCGTGGCTATGTGAAAAAGACTAAAATATGTGGAAAACACTCGGTGCAATTGCTGAGAAATACAGAAATATATCTGCCTTTATATCTGGGTAGTCATCAGCTACAGTTTCTCTACAAGGATTATTTTTAACCAGTAGGGATGCTTAACACTTGGAGGTGAAAATTGCATTCCTGCATACATGTTTAAATAGGCAAAGCGCCAGCCAGCAACTGGTTTGTGAGAACGAGAGCCAGGACCCATCTTAAGATTGTATACCAAAGGACTATATTGCTAGTGCGATTTTAAAATACGTAATTATTATAGCTAAATTACAAAGTTCCTTTGTTTTAAAAATAAATACGTATCAAAATTAAAAAGTAATATTAAAAAGAAATATCCAGTTTGCATACTCAAAGAAGACACCAAGGAAAAAAAAGAGCAAATGCTCCTTAGTTCATTATCGGGAGACTTTTCTATTGAAATCTAATCTGAATCATGAGAAATCCTCTCAGTCTCTTCATTGGTGCTCAGCAACGCTGGGTCTGACACTGATGAAACGTCAGCTCGTTTAAAAGGGGGTAATTACCCTAATGAAGTAAACGGAGCAAGGCAGAAGTAAAACTATCTCTTGGTGTTAACCAGAGGTCTTTTGTTCTTGTCTCTGATGAAATATAGAGTACCTCTTCAGAAGTATATTGTCAGCGTTAAGTAGATAAGTTGAACCATATTTCATGTGAGAGGCAAACTGGAAAGGTTAATTCCTGCTTTTTATAGGAAGAGATTTTTGTCTTGTTACTGTTACTCCAAATTTTTCCATTTTCCCACCCAAGAACTGGTGAGGGAAAACATTTCTGTGTTCACTCTGAGACTCTCTTTGGGCTCCATATACAATTAGGAAATATCCTTAAAAGCTCCTGTTCTGTCTTTGAAGTTGATTTTTAAAAAATTGTCTGACTATTATACATAAACTGGAGTAAAAACTCATGGCTGCAGGAGATTCCTAACCCCGTACTTGCACCACCGGCGGGTAGGAAACATGTTTTGTGGCATCAGCAGAGCGCGCGCTGGGACCAGCTATATATAGAATAGTCACCGACTTCTACAAGTTGTTGATAACCTTTCATTTGTAACTTGCTCGCAGACCAACTTCCTCCCATCGCACACAAATGAGAGGATTATCAATAATGTATGAACTAATAAATAATGCTTGTGTGCTGTTGTCAGGGCAACAAATATCATTTAGACTGCAAGAGAGATCCTCATGGTGTGTCAAGTGGATTTGAAGTCTTCCATATCTGGAAGGCTTCAGCAAGTAAAAGAATGAGATTTTGCTGTGTTTCTTTGAGGCAGGTGAAAGAATTGGTGAATTATATTCTGTTAGATTCACCGAAACGTGAGAGATTGGCTCCCTTTTAAAAACCAATATTTTATATCATTTACTTATTTAATAGCTGTTTACAAAATACCAAGATCAGCAATGTAGGAATTGCCAGATTGGATTACCTGGTAGGTCTGCATGGTGTCCGGTGTCTTCTTTACGAGTTACCCGGGCACGATGTTTCTTCAGAAACTGCTAGGAAGTGCACAAGAGCTCTGCGCCCTTGGCCTGGCGCATCTCTGTAATACAAACTCATTCCCAAGACCTGCAGGATAAGCTTTTGTTTCTTTCTAAAAGTATTCGGATGTTACTTTTCAAATCATCTATACAAGCAATAATCCATTTGAGAGTTTCTAAGTTGTTGGCTTTAATTACATCTTGTAGCAATGAATTCCTGAGTTTAATTTTCCATCAAGTGAAACAGCATTTCTTTTAACCAGCCCTAATTTCGCGACCTTTCTGTCTATCTTCTGTTCTTGTTTTGTTTAGCAGAGTGAAAATTGAGGCATATAAATATACATAGTCTCATTCTTAAAAAAAACCCAACATAACAAAAAAACAGTCAAGACCTGGCCCCAGGGGGAGTGTTTATCATTGATGCTAGGATATGATCCGAAAATAATATTTGTTTAAATGGGCTCCGTTGCCATCATGTACAGTACCTATTGATTTATAAAAACTTTGGCAGCACACGATAAAGTATTACGGAGCAGAGGGAGTTTTGTTCCTGAGTTACTTCAGTAATTTGCAGCTATCTCATCTTCCCATTCCCAATGGCCAAGCAACCAAAAAATACATGTTGAAGATGCTGAACAGTCTTCCGTGAGATGACATATTTATTTCTTAAATCCTGGCGACTTCTCTTCTCTCTGGCACTGGGAGGGAGAGAAAAAAAAAATCGTACTCTAGTCTCAGCACCATGGCATCCACGAGTGGTTTTCTGATGGTTGGGGCAAAGCCACTTGGCACTTGCCTTGGTGCCTCCTCCAGCAGCGCGCCTGGCTAAGAGCACGCGCGGGCGGTGGCTGACTCCTCTACAACCCTGGGCACCGAGAGAAGAGACCCGCTTCTGCTGGGCTGCGCGGTGGGGCCAGTTCTCTTACGATCAGAGATAATAACGAACTGCTGGCACAGGGAGGAAATGCAGCACGTGTGTTCCTGGGGCAAAATCTTTACCGGGTTAATGGTGAAGATCGCCAAAATCGAGCTCAGAATTTGTCCGTGGCCTCAAGCTGTAAAATCAGACAAAGAAAAATGCAAGATGTATAGCAACACACGCCCAGGGCTATAAATCAGCTAGGCAGCAAGAGCTGCTTGATTTACCCAGTGCCTGCAAGAGCCAATTTCCACAGGAAAGTAAAAACCAAGCTTTCCTGCTTCAAGTGGTTTGCACCAGGTGAAGCCAAATTTCTCCACTGTTTAAAATTCGTGACCACAGTTGGGACAGTACTGTGTTTGTTCAAGTACTTGAACTAATTCGAAAGGTCTTGCCTGCCTTAAGCTGTCTCTAAAACTAAAAATGAATCTTGCTAGTTGAGCAGACATTATTAAAGCTGCATTTAAATTAGCCCTGTAGAAAACAAGCATATTAAACGCACAAGTTATCACAAATCATGTTTATACAGCTCAGAAATGATCACAGTATATGACTAGTTTCACAGGTAAGGCAAGAATTGTCAGTTTTAATTGTCAAGAAGAGTTTTCACTGTTCACCTAAAGAAAAAAAATCCCAGCTCTTATTACATACTTACTTTTTAATTACATTTGTTGCGGCCCCTAACTTCCAAAAGCGTAGGAAAATGTTTAACTCTGTTTACCTAACTATTGAGAACCAGCACAGTATATTAAAAATAGGTCTTTTTCCTGAGCTATTTTGGAAAAACCTGGTCAGAGAGCACTGGGGGGCTGTGATCAGCCCTGCGCTGTGTGTTTCCACGCACTGCCCAGCAATGTCAGAAGCAAGGTTGAAGGTAATTTGAGAGGACTCAGACAATCAGTGCTCAATCCCCCGTCAGTTCTGTAAGGATCAGCAGTTACTATTTAAATTTAAAATGTATTGGCATAAATGAGGTATCCTTACCTCTTAACCGTTAAGTTCTTTTACAGGTAGGCTTAAAGATGCAGTGCAATTTCCAGAGGCTTAAGCGTATTTTTAGTGGAAGTGGCCTTTTGACAGTGTAGTTACAAAGCTGATTACATTCCATCTGTAACGTTGGCCCAGTGCAGAGTCTTTTGCAAAGGCAGTTTGTTATAAATTGTTCGTAAATGTCAGATAAAAGCATCGTGCTACTGTAAGCAACTCGAGGTAGACATGTAATAACATTTACATTAATATTTTATTTAAATATATATTCAATTCACATAGTTGCCCGGCTCTGTAACTTGTATGAACACTGAAATAAGATGACAATAATTTATAAAAAAAATACTCTCAAGTTCACTGAAAAGGTTTCCAGAAATGCAATTTGACATTTTTACAAATGTTAGCTGTATTTAGTTCCCATTAATAATAATTAAAGAGATTTGTTTGTGTCTTCCTTTCAGAACTGTAACATGGAAATCCAGCCGCTGCCTCCGGCAGACGTGGAGACCTGCAGCATCCAGAGGCAGGTGCCCGTCCCTCCCGTCGTTCCCGGCAGGCCAGCTCCAGAAACCGGCCGTGCTGGTGAGCGAGGGGCAGCACGGCCTTCGGCAGCTGGTTTTGCTGACAAGAGAGGGGAAGAGTCCACTTTTTCTTCCTATAAACTCTCCCAGGGACTGCACCACATAGACAGTAAATATTTGGAGCTTACCTTTTTGAGCAGTATTTTTGATTTGAAAGGATGAAGATTGTAAAGCAACAGAAAACTCTGAGACAAACTGCTCTGTCTTGTTACCCTAACTCCAGCTCTGTTTAGGAAGTAAAAAGGCAAATTCAGACTCTGTGCATCTCATTTCTATGGCCTTTCTAGACAGCCACTGATATTCAGTGTGACAACTGCTCTGGGACGGCAGAGACATCTAGTGGGAATGAGATTTTTACCGTGGCAGCTCAGCAGAGACGACACCTTTTAAACTACAGCCTTTTCAAAATAGTGCGTTCAAAAACGATGCCCAAGGGCCGAAAGGCTTCTCATATCACTACTATCCCTGCAACCATGCAGCCCCAGTCTGTGTTCTATTTCCGAAGAAGCAAAACGATAGCCAAGTAGCGATTTTCATTTGCACCTGGGTCTCAATCGTGGCATAACCATTTACCAGCTCACAAGACGCACACCTCAATGGGGGGGGAGCCCAGCTGGAAGCAAAGCACAGCTCAGCACTGGTGATAGCACTGGGCTCCCTCCTCCCCTCTCTGGGCTGAGCTTCCCTTCCAGAAAGAGTAGACGTATCGTGTCACGTCTCACCCCCGCGTGGCAATTCCAGAGTGACTCAGTGTCTAAGTCTTGCTCCCCAGCGTCACGTAATCCTGCCCAGCCACTGCTACTCTCTTTTCCTAGGTCTTAGCAAAGGAGGGAGACAAGGAGGGGAGGGAACAGTCAGGAAAAAAGAAATTAGGCAATGCTGCACTAAGTCAAAATTACAAACTATGAATATTTTAAATTCTGGAGTAATAATACTTCTAGCATTGCTTTTTATTACTGCTGCAAGCTGAAGTCGTCGCAGCCCTGTGTCATATGTGGATTAAGTCATAGGTTCAAGCTGATCTCTCCTGAAACAGGTTTCTAGAGTTCAAGGATCTCCACTAAAAATAACTTCCTTCTTGTAACTTGACAAATGGAAAACTGTAATCATCAAGAAGGTTGGTTTTGGGTTACTGATGGAAAAATGGCCTTCGGGATCATCCAGTCCTGCTCATATCAGAGCGACTGAAGCAGAAGTAGCAAAATTTGATCTCCTGGCTGGCAGTGTTTTCTTAGATACCATTATTTTAGTAGCAAAATCTTTCTAAAATGTTGTAACAGTAATTTAAAAACTAAATGCAGCTCCTTTTCAAGCAATTATCATAAAAAAAAATAGTTGTGGACATGCTGGATGACTCAAGAAACCAGAAAGAGCTACTGAACATTTTACCTAAAAGTTATCAAATCAAAATCAGCCTGGTTTGATTTTAATTGATGGTGGCTGTTCAGCAGGCTAAGTGAAATGAGTTTGCTAATGTAATTTCTAGGAGTAGAGGTCTTCGCTGACTACCAGAAGTCTGAATGGCTCGAGTTACAGCATTATCTTTTCACTCCTACACATCATTCGTCCGAGTCAGACTTAAGGTAGTTTGGCATTAGGAGGAACTTTGTGTTAGAGCTGATTGTATCGGAGACACCCTGTCACGAGTCCTGAATGACAAAACCACGTCACTGCTGTCTCTACAGGCTGCAAAACACAGCTAAAAGTCCTATGTTTTAGTTGGATAACTAACAAACAGCTGTTTCTTTCCCTTTCTTAATCAGGAATCCCTTCCCTTTCCCCAGGAGCACGGAGCAAACTGGAAAATACAACAAAAAAAATAAACTTTCCACAGGGAAGAGTCCTAAATGCTAAATGTGAGAACATCAGAAGACCTTAGGAGCAAAGAAACTAACAAAGCAGGATTATTGTCGGAAGGTGTCACTCCTTTTTGGATCAGGAGAAGCGTGGGGTGAGAGTCAGCAGTGCATTTTTCCAGGTTAGTGGCGATTAATTTGTACACATTGATATGGGTTTCATGTCCACGTTACAACACAGTTAATTAAATTTGTATCTGGCTGATTAGGTGACACATGCTGTCTTTTCCTCAAGCAAAAAGGCCCCACGCATGGAATGGTAATCCATTTATCATGTGTCCAAGTCTTGTAAAATAATTTTAAGTGGTAAGTTTGTCAAAATGCTCCTTAATGCAGAGCTGGTTACAGAGTGAAGTTTATTTCTGATGTTGCTGCCTTCTTGCCTATCTCATTTCTGATACTCAAGTATCTGCCTACCTTTGACAGGAAAAGGAATAATTTATCATAGGATGCTATTCAAGTAAAAGCAAAATAGTTTACACAACTTGAATCAAGAGTGCTGCAGTCCAAACATTCATGCTTACAACCCTACAACTGGCCTTACGCAACCTTTATTTCACTCTCCAGGAGCAAACGCAGTGGAACAGCGTCTATTTTTGGTGAAGGTTTAAGCTGTGGAATCAGCAACGGCAGGTTCTCGGCAAGGCAGAGCACTGATCCAGCGCCCCTTCGACAGGGCTCGGCTTCGGAAAGCAGCGAGCCTCCCTGCAAGTGAATCTTGCAAAAGGCCACTTACATCTCAGTGAGATGTTCGGTGTTTTGGATATTCAGCTTAGCCGTACCCAATGAGGGATCCACCGTAAGATTAAAACTCACTTGCAAGACGCAACATCTGGCCTTGGTAAGGTCGCCAGTCAGCTCCACGTGAGCTCTCACTGCCAGGACACGCACTTGAGCATCACTGACTTGCTTTAGGCATCTTTAGAAATCTGTATTGCATGAACTTCCAGGTTTGTAACAAAAAGGAGAGCACATTTTCTAATTTGTAACAGATGTTATCTAGGCAAAAACTCCATCCTGACAATTCCTTCATCTCCCAACACCGGTAACTCCATAAACTTCAAGTTTACTGACCTGGTTTCAGCACAATGAATGTTCAAAGCAGGAACTGAGACAGGGTGACAGAACATAGGGCCTAAAACAGAAAAAACCCTCCTCTTAAATGAACTGTCTCCGCACAGGCAGACACCGGGGCTATAAACAAGCTATGTATTTCGTGAAGGCTACAGAGTTCTGAGTAATTATTTTTTGGTTATTCGGAGCACTAATCTGCAAGTGAAAATATAAAAATCAACTTTATAATGATATGCTCCGTGTTTCAAATGATGTTTGGCATATTTCAGTACATATTTCTAGTCAATTCAGATTATCTAAATGCTATTTCCATTTTCTTTCCAGATCTTGCTCACAATTCTCCAGCATGGGCTTGCTGGACAAATTTAGTTATTGACTGATAAGCAATAGTAGGTACACCCTGTTGTTACCACTAAGTCTTATTTGCTTATTAACAGACCAGTTTGTACAATTTTTTAATATCCTATAGGGTTGTGAATTACATAAAAGGAAATTTTGCATCCAATAAAAATACCAAAATTATCCAACATAACGTGTGAAAAAGAGGAATTTACACCTGTACCTTGCATGGAGATCAAATAGTTTTTATTTACCATGAAAGAAACACAGAAGGAGATTAGAAGACAGAACAATAACAAATATTTACCATTTGAAAATGCTGAAATGAAACAAGGGAAACAATTTTTTTTCCACTTTTTGTTGCAGACAAGGGTAGTCTTGAAACACAGCCATTTTAATGCAGGAGCAAGTAAAACTAGCACTGTTCATAAAGAAAAAGTAAAAACGTATTAGAATGCAAATTTAATACATTTTCCTTTTGCATAGGTGATCTAAAAAAAATAAGACAACCAAAGTACATTTCCACAATCATCCTCCTTTTTTTTTTTTCAGCACAGATCTGTGGACAAGGACAATTAACACTAAATTAATTTCTTCATTCACACGGGAAAGCTGATGCAGGTAATTTCCAATGAGGTATGTCCAGAGGTGGGGGGCTTATTTTAGTCTTCTACTTATTTAATAGTTTTCTCACAGCTTTGCTAGATACCTCAGAATAAATACTTTTGTATTTTATTTGGTTGATCTCTGGCATTTAGTTGGATGATGGACAGATTTCTTTTTTGTAAGTGTACTCAGGAAAATTTGGTATGTTCAAATAGGACTAATCTTTCATTATTTTAAAGTCAAACCTGGACAAACGGAAGCTTCACAGACTGAAAACAGTCACTCTATACAGAAATCGGTATGCCATTAGTCTTGTTTGACAAAGGTCTGTACCACTACACACAATAATATTTATATTATTTCCCATTAAGAGTTCGCAGAAAGCTGTCTTTTCCTGATTACCAAACATTTTAATGTGCTTAAAATTGCTCAGCAAATAATATTTCTTGAAACCTGCTGAAAACTTTACAAATTTGTTTAAAAGGATAACATAACCTTTTCCTTACATCTGCTCCGGGATGCTAACAGTAGTGGGTGGATGTTCACAGAAATGTAAAACATTGCTTTCCACTCAAGCCCACCAGAAGTGAGGAACCAGGCTAAGGCTGGAGCAGGCGGATGAATGCATCAATTCAGAAGAGCCCCTCAGGAAGGAGACTGTCCACAGATGGCTGGGATTCAAAAGCTGCTGCCGCAACGCAGAACGGAAGGAAGAAATGATAACAGGGATATCGTTTGCCCTGAATCCTCCTCCAGCTGCAGAAGAGGTAACGGCCCAGGGTGGTATCGCTTGTACTCCTCCTGTCTGAGTGCTGGCAAATCTGAACTTTGACAGTCTTATTTTTTCATCTGTCTTTGAACTGCTACATGGTTATATGCATTTTTTTGATTGGGAGGTATAAAATTACGCCTCCTTGGGCTGTCAGGTTTTTTGCACCCCAGAGGAATTCAGTATGAAAAAAGAAAATTACACTGCTCTGATAGCCTTCCCCTCTACAGTGGGTAGCTCAGCGATACAAGTCACTCAGCAATGAGTTCAGGAGAAAAACGGAGGATAGAACATTCTTGTTTATTCAGATGAAATATTTATTCTCTGTACAACTCATACTGAGTATTAAAATCCCCTCAAAAGAGAAAAATAAAACAATGTAATGGTTGGATTTGTTAGCATTTGCGGAGAACTGGTATGTGATGGTCGCAGCAGTTCGCTCAGGCCACCGGACTGCCCATCAGCCTTTCTTGCCGAAGAGCAATCAGCCTCTGAAACCACTTCTCTTCTGCTTCTGCCTTCTCGATAAACAGCTGAGAGACACGGGGGAGAGGAAGAAAAGTAGGCACAACTCATTAACTGTCTCTTTGTTTGTTATAATCTGTTGAAATATGTATTGACTATTTCAGTGCCCAAAGAAAAAGCCCAGCTGCCTAGGGGTGTTAGACTACAAAGGTGATATAAACGCACTAGTGAAGGTAGAGACTTTAATAATTGGAAAGCCAAGACATTCTGACTTCGGTCTCCTCCTGAAACAGCAAGTTTGTCATATTGTACAGGTCTTGATTAGGTTATCTAGTTATTATTATTACATTATATATTATAACTATTATATTATCTTATATATTATATTATATATAATATACAATATATAAGTCATAAGACATATATGTCATATATATCATAAGACATATATAATATATATAAGTCATAAGACATATATATAACTACGATTACTACTATTATAACTATTATAACTATTATCTAGTTATCTAGGTTATCTATGACTTGCATTCGGTTATCTACTGCAGTCATTTTTAACTTGCTAATTCTTAAAAAAACTCTACTGTAAGTAATCCTGTTTCCAATTATAAGTGCTCACAAAGGAATTTGTGTAAGTTTAGCCACAATGATTTAAAACTATCTTAAGTTTGTGATGTATTTAAAGCTTTACGATTTGGCAAGGTGGGCAAGTTCTGAGTCTTCCAGCAGGTTTCCCACTACACAAACTAAAACCAATTTTTCCTGAATTTTTATTGAACAGGATTTTTTATATGAACAGGATCTTAAATTCCCCTGCATTGAACTAGTATGCTACTTTGTTATAAAATTGGTTTGTAACTCTAAAACTACGCCACTGGTGAACAACTTCTTTTGTAATTTTTCTGTGTTGGATGACGCAAGGAGTGTGATCCTTTCTGAGCCAACGAGCGGCCTGTTAGTTAATGGTGTTCAGACCACAGATTATTTGATGAGCAGCACAGCAAAATAGTTGTTAGGTTAGGCGAACCTGCTGTCATTCAGTGGGCTGTCTTGTTCTAAAGATCAAGTAGATATCGACACACTTACATTCGGATGTGCTAAAGAGTTATCATCTTGATATTTGATGGCAGTAGGGATATTGGCAGGTGGTGGTTCTTTTTCAGGAGCAGATGCATCAACAGTTCCCGCTCCGATAGTTACAGGTTCGTACTGTAGTTCAGTAGGCTCTATTGACTAAAAAGAAAGAAACACATCTGAATATTTTATCCTCAAACTCCCAAACATGGCAGCATCTTAACCGAGGATTCAGCTTTCTTCCTACTGCAACACGTGCCCGTGAAAGGATCCTCATGCAAATACTTCTCAGCGTGCTTAGCAGGAACACGCTGGACGTGGACTAACATCCAGACTAAACACATGAAGTGAAAAACAAGGGATTGCCAAAGGCAATGAGAGAGCTTGCAGAACCGCAGCATTGGGGTTTTGGATCACTTTCTGAAGAAGCCACGTGAACTTCTCGGAGACTTCTGAAAAGGCAAGAAAATGCACGTTCTGGGGGAAACAAACAGTGATAATTCAAAACACCTCACTGTTAGATGGAAAAACCGAACCAGCCTTTGCTTGCCTGTTTCCAAAGACGAAAGCATCCAAGTTCCCTAGAAGACTTGGCAGCCAAAATGTAAGTAAAATTCAGAAACCTGGATGTCTGATGTTAGGTTTTTGGAAAGCTGTCTGAGAACAACGCCGTTTTGTTTCAGGGAGTAAATATGGTCCTAAAGTCTGGCTTCAGTTAAGCAGAGTTAAAAATACTGATCTCTACCTTTAATTACAAGGTAAGTGTCTGATTGCTTTTGGATTTTAATTCTTCGGTTTCTCCTACAAAAAATCTTCATGGCTTTATATGATTTTAAAAGAATTTTTAAAAAACAGAGTTGCTCAGCATAGGTAGAATATACTGTCAAAACAGTTGATTTCATTGAAATTCTTACACATTTAAATGTATTCTTCCTTGAACTCCACACCAAGAACATAGGAGAGTCGTTGGTGGGAGTTAGGATTGTCAATGCTGATGCTCTTTCATGGATGTAAACTGTACTAACAGCGCAGCTTCCACCTGACTTTGAAAGGATTAGGCACCAAGAAGGGACATTGAAAACTTACCTTTTTGACTTCTTTACTTGATCTGAATGCCTGCGGAACAAAGGCGTCACTTTCAATAGCTTCAATTTCTTTTACTCGTTTCACTTGCTCTACTAGGGTGGCTTGGTCTACAAAGAGAAGGTGTAATGTCAGTATACATTAGTGTAAGCCTAAGATAAATGCCATGTCTAAGCAATGACTTGAATGTATTTTACAACAGTACATCCCAGAAAAAAACCAACTTGTATTGCAGCCCAAAATACTCTGTTACAAAGAAAAACTCTCTCCTTTAGTAAAAATAACAATAGTGAGTTGGCCATTATCGTTCAACATATGATATCATTCAAGATGCTAACTTAAGAATTTGCCAGAGATGTCCTCGCAGGATAACTGCTAGATTTACGGCATGAGGATTTCCTGGAGAAGTTAAAGACTCGGGGAGAGTGCAGACAGCTCAGTGGAGTACCATCTGTATGTAGCAGTAAAACTACTTCTGCCTGTATGGAGGTGAATTTGGCTTCAGCTGCGGGTGTCCAGAGAGATGTCCCATCATCTGTCTGTTCTTTGTGACAAGCTATGTAATAAGTTTGGCATTAAGAGTTACATCGTTACGTGAATTTGACAAAAAAAAAATCTTAGAATCTGGTAATAAAATATTCCTAACATACACACTAAATATTGTGTGCTCATATGATTCTTAGGTGACAAAACTGCAGCTGTTTAATCCAATGAGCAAAATTGCTTCTTTATTGTACTGTGAGGTCTCACAGCGCACATGTATTTCACAAGATATTTTTGAATCCCAGGTTGAGATTTTACTTTGACAAAGTGAATGCAGCTCCCCGTGACGTTATGGTGAAGAAGAGCAGGTCCTGCCAACCTTCGTCCGAGCTACACTAACATGTAACTGGGGTGCTGTCAGGTAGGCTTTGCTAGTTCTTTCACTGCTCAACCAATCTTCTGGATAGATCAGACTGGTCGGAAACTAAGACCAACAAAGCAGGACATGGTCTGTGAAACTCAGACTTAACACGCGGCAGCAACGTCATGCACAGGCTGATCCGGTACAAACTCTCTTCTAATTCAAATTTGGTTTTAAAAGGTTTTGTACTGGTAGGCTTGATGTCAGAGCAGGTATATCTGCACCAGCCAGATTTCACAGGCCAGCTGTCTGCTAACACCATCAATATAAACTCTTTTTCTAGATGGCTGGAAAGAAAGTGCAACTGGGTCTGCCCGTGCCCCTGCACGTCAGTTTGGTGTGGCTGAGTGACCTGGTACCGAGGAGCTGAGCTCCTGAGCCACAGAACCATGGTCTCCAGCAACACAGTAAAAAGGAGATTGCCAAAAAGATGAGGAAAAAGCAACTTAGGATAACCATGAAGTTTGATTGAAAACGTCATGAATAGACAAGAATACTTTAAACACTATATACACCACAAATTTAAATAAAAAAGCAGTTTTAATTATATATTTGTGGTATATACATATGTATGTATAAAAGGTTAAATTTCTTATTCTAAAGAAAGCAAAGTATACTGAAAATCAGGAAAAGTGCTTGCAGACTAAAAGAGCTTGCAGAATTATCCAGAAATTCAGATGCACCAAACTCTGTATAGAAAATTCTAAATCCAAATTCACGTAGATAAACACATACGCTGCAAAATACTTTCTCTTTTGCACAAGAAAAAAATAAACGTAACTGACATCCTTCTGCAATGACTAACCACTGAAAACTCATTTGAGTCTATTAATGACAAGTAAGTGGAGCTTCAGATGAGCAAATAAACTAATAGCAGCTCAGAGATATTTCTGGAATGGAGATGCCCACGCTAAATTAACAACTTCATTTCTTATCAGCGGGTTGTACTGCAAGACTTTTATTTCCAGTCCTGGGTAGCATGGCTTGTTCATTATGGTACATCTGACATAAAAGCGTTTGCTTTACTCTCTGCTTCATTTTCTGTTTCTTCAGATTCACAGCTCAGTTAACCTTCCTTACCTGCTTCTCTGTCTAACCGCAGTGACAAGCAAATCTTCAATTCATTCTGCTAACTGCATGCTTTCGTTTAAGATTTTAACCAATTTGTGTCCATCTCATTTACTTATGAAAACCATTTGCTTTATACATAGTACTTTGGGGTCAGCAGTGGTCAAGGCACTGTATCGCAGAGCAGCGCACAGTTTTTGCTGCGAGCATCATTTATAAAACGGGTAAGGCAGACAGAAGACAAGAAGAGATGTAACTTTCGAGCAGTAAACAAGAACCTGCCCTATTGCTTAAAAATTATTTGGGAATATTGTTTAGTCTCTATGGATAGGATGAACAGAAAAATCAGGAACATGCTACCTATTTCTGCATATGTTGAATGTGCAGAAAGTCAAATACACCGATTGCTGAGTCTGGATAACCGCTTACAGCGCTCCGACTGCTTCGGGCAGTGAAACCCTACCTGACGTTTTAGTAACTTCACTGCAGCCCAGCACGAGGTTTGCACCGCGGCAGGAGAGGCGCGGGCAGCAGCACGCTGCAGCCTCGCGGGGGAGAGCGGCTGCCCGGATCGCAGGGGCGCGGGGTCCTCGGCTGGAGAGAGGGCGATCGCCGGGCGGGATGTGGGCAGAGGCGCGCTGGCTCCTGGCACGGCCAGCCGCGTGCCCCACAAGGGGTTTGTGGGAGCCCCAGTAAAGCTTCGGCTTTGGCAAGGCTTAGGACAGCAGCTGCACTACAGCAAAGTGCATGAGCCATCTTTAAGCCCGATTCTTTTGAATTTAGAAGGAAGAAAATCACTTGCTTACAATTAAGCTTGTGTTTAAAAGTTCTGTTGCCTTGCTGCTAACGTCTTCTTTTTTTAAAAGAGATTCCTAAGGATCCCATAGGAAGTATAAAACCAAACGCACACTAATGCCCTGCTAGGGAGGAGGAATCATAATTCATCAATCCCTTGGGTACATCTGGCCTGCAGGTAAATCCAGGAGTGGTAAGCGTACCTGGTAGGCACGGTGTTAAAGCCAGGTATCAGGGAAAGGCAGGTGAACGTAGGTTTAAAATCAGTTGCTCAACTCTTACTTCGCAAAACCTACGGTCAGTTCCCAGCCTGTTATAGTGTCTTACATGAATCTTATACGAACCGATGGGAATGACAAATTATTAAGGGGGCAAAAATCACTAAATGTTTAGAATTACATCAGTGACATTAACTTGGGGAAAATGGACTGGAGGAAGCGTAGCCCATTAGCGCATGATTTTTTTGACAAACACATTATTGGTAGATAAAATGACTTCCATATGTTGTTTGTCAGATGTCAGTAGAAAGGATACGTAATTCATAGTAAAATCAAAAATAATGGAGTCAGAAAGCTAAGAGGCTACAGACAAAAAAAAAATCAATACTAACTCACTGCACAGCAAATCTTTTTACCGTGTTATAGTGAAAAAAATAAACTAAATCTTCTATTAGGGCTTGTTGAGGCCCTTTTTTATAAAAAGGCGACTCTAGCAGCGGTCTCAATTACCATTCGTGTCCCCAGCTCTCTCCCACTGCCACCCAGCGCTGGCGGCACGGCGCGGCAGTGAGGCCGGGGTCCCCCCGCGGGAGCGGCCTGGCCCCACAAAGCCCCAGCACCGCCCGGGTTTAACGACATCGCTGTTTATGCCCCGTACCGTAAAGCTGATTCGACTGGGGGAACGTTTCGTTAGCCTAATTTTATAGCAATCTAAGGATTTTTGGCCCAGTTACCCCAGGCACAGAGGATTTAACTGGGAACGCTGTCCTTCAGAGATGACTCATTACTTTACACTTCCCATCTATATTTACATCTATTCACATATATATCTCAATATATATATACACACACACACAACTTTTATAGCTGCTATTTTCGTATTGAATTCATCTGTATTAGCAATAATTTGAAATGTCACTTCAGAAATGAAATGTGTATTAATCCTTTAGATGCCACCCAAAAATTTCACACACACAATAATTAGAAACACCAGAGAATCGGATAAAAGAAAAAGTAACTTGCCTGCAAGCTCTGCATAAAATATTCCCATTTCTTTGCTTATTTCTAAAGACAAAACTGGTGACGAAACCCGCTAAGAATTTAACAAGCACTGAAACAGAGGCATTAAATGACAAACAGCATCTTGTGAATGACCCATTAAATAAAAACATATTTTAAATATTTCTTGTATAACCTTTAGGTGTAAATTTGCAATGCTTACTGGATTCATTGCTAATCTATAACCCTGACCACGAAAATGAACGCATGCCTTTACCTAAAGAGTCTTCTTTCAAGCAGGTCTAACTTAAGAATCAAAGCAATGACATAATAAACCTAAAATATTCCTCAGAATATATCCTTCTCCCTATTTTACTAATTATATTTAAAGGGATATAGCTGGTTAATTTAACTGACCCATTTAAAATATAATACATTTTAAGTAATATGCTTTGAAATACTTACAGAAAAAAGTTGCTATTTTTTCTGCTCTTTTGTTTATGAGTTGAGGATTAAAAGAAGAAAACACAAACAGCTACCAGACTAAACAAACCAACTACAGAGGAAAATATTTTCCCCATCATCCCATATTATTTAGGGTCAGCTTAGGTGATACTTATAATTTTTATACAAATGTGTATATACAACCGCCTGGATACAGTAACAACTGCATTATCGAACTGTATGTTTTTTCAACAGAGCTGTGGTTTTTCACATGCCCAGTGCTTTCTAATTGCTTCCTATTTTTATTTAGGCTGCACAAACTGACGCATTCAAAGAAAAACAAAGTTTTAATCTCGACAATTTGCAGCGGAAGAGACAAAAAACTACCCAGCTTTGAGACATACCGTCTTCTACAGTGAACGTTTCTGTTCAACAAAATGAAAGCACTAGGAGGCAGAAGGAAAATCCAGCAGGATGGGTGGGATTCACTTCGTTTTTGTCCCCTCTAGACTTTACAAAACTTGGAGCTGTTTTTTAGGGTTTTTTCTCCCCCTCAAATCTTTTCTCTGTGCAGGACAGCAGCGGGCGGTGGGGGCTGTCCCGACACAGACGCAGAGACCCGAGCCTGCCAGTGCTGGCAGAGTGTGACCTCGAGCCCCAACGCCTTTCCCAGCGTCCGAGGGTGCCCGCGGCCACCGGCGGAGCTGCGTGGGGGACCTCACCGGTGCCTTCAACAGCCGTCGCAACGGCGAGACCTCCGGCACCCGCCAGCCCGCTACCATCATTTTACAGAGAACCGGTGCGAATCAGCCAAGAAACGAACTCCTCCCGCGAGCTTCTGCGTTAACGCAGAACCCGAGTCCCTTCGCCCCTGCCGGGCCCGGGTCAGGTGAAGGCCCGGGGCGCTGGGACCCGCGGGGCGAAGGCCACCTCAGCCCCGCTTTCCCACGCGGGGAGGCGAGCAGCCGGGCCTCCGCAGGGCCAGCCGTTAGAGGGAGGCACCGCCACGCACAACGCCGGCCGCCTCCCCGCCTTTGTCCGCGGCGTGGGGAAAATTGTGGGTGATGAGCCCCGAAGATGCTGCGAGCCGAGCGTCCCTGCCGGGGCGACCGCCGACGTGCAGCCGAAGGGGAATTTGGGATTAGTTTCAAAACTACCTCTTCCCTCTAACAACTCTAAGTCATGATAAAAACTGCTTGATTGCTGCTAACGTTTCCAGATCCCCTTAGCTGTGTCAAAGCTCTGTTTCAACACTTGGCCACACTATTTCCTAGCTGTTGAGATTGCCAGAGAAAGAACTTTTTCCAGCCAAAGTCACAGAAACAATAAAACATATTCCAAAACGAGCAACTGTGGCCAGAGAAAGTTTTTATTGTTAATTTGTATTCCTCACACTTAATTGTAAGTACTCCGGCCCTACAATTATAATGTATTAAAATAGCATGTTGCAAGTACTCTAGTACTTACTAGAGAGAGCACTAGAGTACTTCCAATTTGCTATTTTAATATATTATAATTCTAACCTAGCTTTCACAGTATTTTAAAAGAAGTCTGGACACAAATAGCTTCTTCTTTAAAAAGAATGGAAGTATTGGGTATAAAATCAAACAGAAGACACGATGGGAAACTTTAGCACTTGAGTTCTCAATTTAAAAACATTTAATTTAAGCAGCTTAAGAACACTTGGAATGCTGCTCTAGGCACGCATTTAACCCTGCATGCAGGTTGCCCTCGCCGTTGCGCTTTTCGCCCACGTGCTAGTTCCTACATTCACTCACATTTTGAGGCCTTTTGGGGTACGTTTGAAAATATCCTGGGAAAAAATCAAAATCAGCTAGTAAAGTGGTAGGAAACAGCACTAATACGCTTAAAATTGCCAGGTGTTTTCCTTCCCTTAATAGAGGGAGCGCAAGAAGCTGTGGCTGGGGACAAGATGGCGCAGCTCGGGGGCCGGCGAGCTGGCTGGCCGTCTGCCGGCCGCCCCCCGCCACCCCAGCAGCCCGCCGGGAGAGCCGGCGCAGGGCACACCGCATTTGTCACTGTGGCTAATATCAGAGATACGCCGCTCTTTTTTCTCAGCACACAAAAGCACGATATGTAATTCAATGCTCAATTTACCCTTGTCTCGTAGGAGATTTTTCCCCGCTAATTGATAGAAATTAAGCCATTAATCAAGCCACTAGCCATCATTCAAACCAGGGAAGATGAATACAAACTTTCATCATAACCACCTTCCCCATTTTAGTGTTCATTAGCATTAATTTTTAATGCAATTATGCTATTCTTTTACGCTGAGCTCATAAATTACTGCTCTTTTGTTGCTCGCTGGCCTTGTAAAATCCAAGGTAATGCTTTGTGCTCTGATCTTAAAGGCAATTACTGGGTTCTTCTATCTTTTATATATCTCTATCCCAAATAACCTCTATATTGTATGTTATATATATATATACACTAACAAGTGTATATATTACATATACGCATAATATATAACAATTTGTCTATGTTAAACCTATACACGTATCTATTATACACATTTAGATAAATAAAAGTATTTCTGCATCTAGCTGCACCCCTCTATACACAAGGATCCAGCTATACAGAACCAACGGCCTTCCACCGTAAGACGTTGTTGCACACTGGATGTACAGGAAAAAATTGCTGTATTAGAGACCAGGGTGGAAATAGGATTAGCAGCTGAGCTCGGGCTGTGGATGAGGCGCGCTGTAGGACAGCAGGGCTGAAACTTTGCAGGTGCTCAGGCTTTTGCACGGTCCTTTCTTTGTTTACACTTGAAAAAGTGATGCTGAAAGAGAAGACGGGCAATTGCACCTGCCCAGTGATTTTTTTTTTTTTTTCTTTTGCACGTTATAGTGCGTGGTATCATCCACAGACTCTTTCCAAGATATGGTATTTAATGTGTGTATTTTAACAGTTCCACAGTATCACACACTGACACACGGTGCCACTGCGATGCTCGGTGTCAACAGCAGGAACTTCCAGGCTTTTATTCCAGTCCATATATTGATTCTCAGTAACACATCAGGGGAAATGCACAGAAGCTACAACCACCTCTGCTTGCCCTCAAACGCTGACTACAATTTAAGTGGCTAAAGGAAAAATGAAGTGTAGATTAGCAAATTTTTGTTTGTTTGTTTTTAATTATTTTTCCGCTTCTTTCCTGGGCCAGGCCTTTAGCTGGTACATGAAATAATGCCATTCACACCGGCTAAACATCTGTCTAGCACCAATAAAATATGATACATGTATTTAAAATCCCATTTCATCCAGGCCTTAGCCAGCATAAACAAGACAATTCGGAGTTAAGTCTCATGCTTATCCCATAGATTCACCCTGGTCTCTCAGATAAATACCCATTTGACATGCGGTAAGTACACACGCAATGTTGGCACGGCCACCGAGATCAACAAAAACCCATTTTTTAACAGAAAATAAAAGACTCCACACAAGGGATTGTGGTTTAAGCAAATGGATACAATTTCTGTTAAATTTAACCAAAGGAACAGTCTCCCCTAGCTTCACAGGCTCCTTAATTCATCCTTTTTTTTTTGTGAACACGGACACAGGCTCCACACCGAGATGCTCTAACTTGCTTCTTCACGACGCAGGCAGGCAGCAAAGCACTGAACAGTCTGCTGCTGGCACGAACGCTGCCCGAAACAGCGTGGGCAGCAAAACACATATAATCCAGTGAAACCTTCGATATGACGCGCTTCGTACATACTTTCTCACTTTGAGGTAGGTAGCGCAGAGGTACGGCCGTGAATATGGATGTGGCTGTCATATGGAAACTGCAGCCGGCCGAATAAATGAATGTATTTTGCAATTTAGACTCTCTCCCTTATCCCCAGTCTATCAATCTGCCTCCAATGGAGCTTGTAACACTACAAATCTTAAAAAATAACAACCCACAAAGCAAACCCGACCCAAACCAAAGGAAGGCATCAAGGCAGGCTGTTTCCACAAGGGGAATCCTGCCACCCAGGCGCGTTACCTTGGCCTATGATTATACCCCAATCCCAAACGTTTTTCCTAGCCAAACACATTCCTACTTTTTCTCCCAAGTTTGGTAGAAAATAAAATTTGAGATACCAAAAATACATTAGCCAAAGCTTTTGAGAGGTCTTGCAGAGCCCACCTGAAAAAGATTATTTTAAATCCGTATCGATGACCCTGTTAGGCCGTTGCTTAAGACTTCTGTAGCTTATACATTGCGCTGGTAACAACACTTTTAGTGAAGATTGCCCAGCCCATCCTGCTGTAAGATCCTGCTTTGAGTTGCTTGCAAGTTTGTCAAACCTGAAACATTTTGGGTTAAAGTCTTCTGTGCTCGAATCTACCCCACACAATGTTTTGCGGAGGATTTCAGTCCAGCTGGTCCAGCCGTTTATGAAGATACAGTGAAACAGCATTGATTTGCCTATTATTGGCAAACTTGACTTCTAAAAATTCCGTTACTGCTTTTGCCCTTCTAGTCAAAATTTAGTCAAACCATAATACTTGGAAATGATCCTGTTTGCTCCTGCTTTACCAAGATTTCTTATTTTTCAGCCCCAAAAGACTGAAGACAGGCTTAATATACACAACGTTGCATGGTTTGTTAGGTCCAACACGTATCTACAAGCTTAAAAACCCCAGACTTCATTTTAAATGCTGTTGCTCCAGACGATGGTGGAGAAAGACAGTTTAACAGAGCCAGGCGTATGTTTCTCTGGAGATCTCCGCAACTCCTGAAATAGGGATGAAACCCCACCGAGTGGGAGTGGAAAAGCCAGGGGGAACAGGCGTCTTGCACAGACAGGAAAATGCACGGCAAAGGAGGTCGGGGCGGAGGGAGAGCTGGTAACGTTAATTGCAGTTAATGGGCCCTGAAGAACTGCGTCCGATACCAGACCTCTCCCCCATCTCACGGGAAGAATCGCAGCATGGCCATTAACCACCATGCCCATTTTCTGCGGGAGCTACTGGGGTCTGACATACCGAACAGATCATGCATGGCAACTGAAGTAAACGGGAGCTGGGTTTGGGTACGCAAAATGCAAAATTAATATGCTGAAGACAATGATCTGCTTTTAAAGTTCTCCAAAGTTGAAACCCTGTTATATTTCTGTCTCTGCTCTCTTCTTAAAAAACCCAGAATTAATAATACTCACTCACCTCACCGGGCTGCTGTGAGGATGAAAGCATTCATGTTCGTGCCACGTTCAGATCCTGTAGTGGTGAGCCCCCAGAACAGCCCGTGAAGAAATTCATAACGCTGCTTTTAAGACGAGGTTTGAATAGCTACAGTCAAATAAAGTACAGATCTGCATATTGAATAATGACAATATAAAATAATTAATAGTTCCTATTAACTAAAGTCTGTCCAAAATGAAACAACGCTGACTGAGGCAGAGACCCTGCTGAAAATTTGCAATTATGCACTTAAAAGTTACAATGCTAGAGTCTGGTTTTTTCCTTAATTTCCAAGCATTTGATTTGTTTTAATGCAGAGGTGCAGTTTTGGCGTGTGCGTGCATGAATGTCCGTATGCATTTGCACACACACACACGCACAAATCCACTTTCTTCCAGGCACAACTCGGAACAGGGCCAGGGAGATAACGCACGGGCTCAAACCTCTCCGCTAACAAGTACGTCGCTAAACGAGATGCCAAAATAAAAGAAGAGTAAGAAGGGATTTCACATTTGGTTAGCCTTTTTATATTCTTTAAGAACATTTCTCTGCTCCAAACCTCTAATTAGCTAATCCCATTCACCCACTTTGCGGACGGAGCCTTCCTGGGACACAAACAATCTTTTTTTCCTTTGTGTCCTTCCTTTGTTCACGGCAGACAATGTTACGGAGTCAGTAGAAGCCCGCATACCACCAGCCAGCCTAGGTATTGAAGTAGGGTCCGTTTACCCCACATGCACCATTCATTAGCACTGAGCTGTATTTAAGTGTAACTGGAGAAGCATGGGGAGGGATGCTGGCTAACTGGGATGGGCTGGAGGCAAATCAAAGACTAAAAAAAAGGGGGGAAAAAACCCCTCTTACAATTGTTATTGGAGAAAACAATTATAATAAATTCCTGCTTTGGGGAATATGTGTAGTGAAGTAATTTTCCCTATGTCCCAGTACACAGAGCCCCCGAAGGCCTCTCTCCTGATGGAAAAAGGCCTTGGTACTGATCAAGATGGAGTAAAGTGTCCCTCCAGCTTTCTGTTGCTGTTGGCACCAGTACTTTAAGCCAGATTGAGTCCAAGAAAACCTAAAACCTAAGTGGCTGACTGTACTATTCAATTTTTTGTTTTGTTTTCAATGAGCATAAATCTTCAAAGGGAGGGCCTGTGGTCAGTTATTTCGGCAAGCGGTTTCATCCGCGGCTGGTCCCTACCCAGCCCTTGTCCAGGGAAGCCCCGGACCTGGCCACCTACCCAACTCCTGCAGTTCTGGAGCTTGGGTCAGGACTAAACATTAGACCTACAGATGAGGCTCAGCCTGCTGCTTCTTTGCACAGGGCTCATCACGGTTGTACCATCAGCCCGGCTCCCAGGACACACCATGCGCTCTGCGCTCTATTTACGGTTCTTTTGCCCTTTGCTGTATAGTTTTGTTTGTTTCTGTCGCACCTGTTGGCTTCTTTCATTTTTCACGTGTTTCTCACATTTGAAAAATGGTGTTCAGTTCATCCTCACTGTCGTAAAGTTTATTTTCCCGTATATTAAATATATTTTTGTTTAAATCAAAAAAGAAACTGATGATTTGGAGACAAATACAAAGTGGTATTTCATTGCTGGAAGGAGCCTATGCGTGATGTGGTTTTACTGTCAAAATGTAGACCTGGGAATTTTGCCATGTTAAATTATAGGAACACAGGCCCAGGATTGGGGTAATACCTTAATGCTTCAATGTGAAGGAAAGAAAACATAACTCAATTAAAAGATATACTTTGGGGATTTTTCTGACACTCTATATACTTGGGAAAGCTGCCACCTACCCTGACCTTTCTGTTATAATTATGTGTGTCATCTTAAATATCATTAATTTAGTCTGTATTTCACTCGTCCTACATGTTTACTGAATGTCTGGATTTTTCCTTTGACTTTAATAACCTATCTTTTTCCAGCGAAGAAAAATACTTAAATAAAATGAATGACAACTTTCTTGCAATTACTTTGGAGAACAGCAACATAGACTTAAAATTAATAACTAGCAAATATTTAGATGCTTGATGCTTTGAACATACTTATTTCTTTTAAATTCAGTGTGATGACTTACGCAAGAACTTAGAGGAAATGCACATGTTTCTGTGGGATTGTGCTCTAAATCAAAAAGATAAGGCTCTTCTGACTGCAAATAATTAATTCATTTTAAGTCCATAGAGCCATTTCTCATTTACATTAAGCAATGTATTCAATTACTCCTCTAAGTGTACATTTTAACATAAAATTAGACTACAGTTATGCTATCCTTACTGGTAATCCTTGACTATTCCTGCTTTTTAATTTTCTATTTTATAATGTTTAATTACGAAGCCTGTTCCTTATAACTCAATGGCTAAAATAGCTAAATGATCTTTAATGAGACACAACTTTTAAGAAGTATCCCTTTAACATAAGGATAAATTTTCCACTGTAATTTTTCAGGAAGCCTCGCAAACATCAGGAGAGCGCACCCCACAGCAAGCACAGGACCGGAGCAGAAATCGCTTGGATCCGTCTCCATCACGCTCGATCGACACAGAAAGAGAGTGAAAGCAGCTGTTTGTACATTAATGATTCGTCCTTCGGTATAGTTCAATAAGCACACGAGAGGTTATATAGTGTGCACATATTTAAGTTAAAATAATGATTAATTTTTTTTTAATGGAGTAACGAGCAGGTTGAACACTCAGTCAGAGATGCCCGGCTGACGGGGCAGGGCAAGCCTCGCGCATCCGCAGACACACAGCGTCTCCTACAGCCCTCGCCTGCAGATTATCCTTTTCTTATTTCAGGAGCCTTAAAATATGGACTTGGAGACCATAATCCTTCATTTATAGTTCACAAGGCAACTATTTTCAAAATCTCAGAGTTTGCTAATCATGCATTGATGCCCGGAATATCGTGGCACAGACAGATCAAACCCTGTATCTCGGGTAAGTTGGGGCAGCAGCAGCTACACAATAGCTACAGCTTTTGAGAAGAGAAAAAGCATACTAAGATTAAGATAAGATATTACAAGTTTTGCCCATTATAAAGACGTATTAATCGGAAAAGAAACCCTCTCCCCCAAAATCCACTCAGCATTTAAAAGGTTGTCTACCTTTTACTTAGAAATAGCTTTGCTTTAAATTTTCACAACTTACAACCCACAAAAGCGTCTATACCATTTAATAATTTTCCAGCTGGAAAATTAATTTATTTGCTTCTAATGCCATGGGAGCACCACTCCAGTTTTTAGGTTCTCAGTTTGCATCACAGGCATGAATGACCTAGGAAATTGTCATTACTGCTAGAAGCCAAAAAGCAGAGTCTCTACCTACAAAAGTTGTTTATATAAACCACTGTAAGTACTATAGTTATTTTGAGGTATTATTTTTCTAGATATATTTAGATTTTGTAGCCACCTCAAAATTCTTCAGCTACGTTTAATTAATTACTTGACAAAGAGTTTTAAACTAGAAATGTAAATACTGTATGCTTTTCTTGAGAAAAAGAAAGAAAATACATGTATCCTCTTACACGTATGTAAGCCTGAAATCTCAGAGGCACACCTTTATCGCTTTACAGTTCCCTTTTTTAGTATAAAACCAAGAAAGCACAACCATACACTTGGAGAATGGAAAGAAAATGACTGGAGTATTTCAGGAACTTGAAGAGCAGGCTCCGCTTTGGTTCATGCTGTGAAGTCGGTGCTTCCCCCCCGGCTAGGAGCTGCGACGTAAATTGATTTCTTTATTTGCTCCTAAAGTAACGGGAGCACTACTCCAGTTTTCAGGTTCTCATTTGCATCACAGGCACAAACAATACAGCTAACAGCTTTAGGAAATTTTCATTACTGCTAGAGGCCAGAAAGCAGAGTCCCTACTTAAAAAACCTGTTTTTATAAACCACTGTAAACCACACCAGGACTTGCCACGGGACAGCACGTCACGAGTTTGCTGAACCTCTGCTCTCACCACCAAGGCTGTCCCCCACGCCTCTGACTTAATAACTCTACAAGAGACGCAAAAAGAAGGCTATTTTGTGCCTAGAGCCACTGTGGAAGCTCAGGTCAACTATAAACACACCAAAACATTATGAAACCGTTTCTGGCGGTGATGGTGTAATAGTTTTTGACTGAATTGATTGTTCCCTGACAATACGCGACTCAGCCTTGCAAATGCATCAACTCTGTAATGAGGAGCTATTAAGTCTATTGATTTTCTGATTTCAATTGATAGCTAACAGGCCAAAGCTACACATCAATATTTGCGTAACTAATACCCAAGAGCTAACAATTTTGACAAATGAAAACCTCAATAGACCAAACAGTGCAAATTAATGGAAATGTAAAGACCAAACCTCAGAATTTAAGGGAAATATTTAATGAATGGATAGATATGCCTTGTATTTCTGGAGAATTCTGGGGTTTATATTGGGGAAATAAGTAAATATATAGAAACTCCCAGAAGGCTGCTCTTTTCTTGGTACCTAAACTGGAGAATACTGCAATACAGAACAGCAAACGCAAGACATCAGCTCCTGAAAATAAGACTGTTTCAAAATTAATAATTGAAAATTGAATACTTTTGAATAATTTGCTAAATCAGACAAAATACATGCATATTGCAATTGTACAAACACATCTCCAGATTTCTGTATATAGTTATCACAACTGGAAACCAACGTCTTACGATCCCCCCTACGCTTAAGCTTTCTTCTGGTTTTGGGGTTTCTGTTTTGGGGTTTTTTGCTGGGTTTTTTGGTTGTTTGTTTTGTTTTTTGGTTTGTTTTTTTTTTTTTACATAATGTTGGAATCTCAAAAAGGAAGCAATAAAGATTTACTCTTATAGCTTCCTCCTAAGCAGGATACATTTTCTTCCCCCCCCCCCCCCCCCTTTTTTCTTTTTAGTTGACAACACAAATGCCTAAGGTAGAGGAGGAGATGATGATTACCCTGGTAAAGTGTGCGGTGTCCGCATGTCGAGCCCCCCTCTTTCAGAGCAGCTCTTCACCTACGAGCAAACTGGAAGACTTCTCACTCCCTCCCATTTTCTTTGGACAAAATCAATTCAGTCCCATCAACTGCTGTCCACAACCCCTATTTTCTACACCTCTGACCGTTCTGCTTGCGCTCCATCTTTGCTGCCTGGGGTTATTCAAGAGGCCTACGAGAGGACTGAGAATCAGATCTTTTAACTTTCCAAGACGAGAACTCCCATCCCTTTTGCTGCCCGCCTGGGCACTCACTCCTGCTCCTCGTTTCGTACACCGCTGTTTATTTTCCCTTTTAGAAGCAGCTTTTCAATACGTAGCTATAAATTTTTTTTTTAAATGATTGAAGTCAGATAACTAATTATGTGATTGCTTCACAATCCCATTACCTTAACTGATGCTCGTCTCAGACTTATCCTTTAGCACAAATAAATGCCAGAAAGACGACAGTAAAATACACAACATTAATGAAGTACAGAAGCCATTTTTGTTTTTCATCTGTCTTAAATTTTGAAGACTATTTCAAGACTTTTAATTTGTAAAAAAAGTCATAAATTGCCCTGTGAGAGAGACCATAAGTTTATCTGTATTTCCACTTTTAGAATAGAAGTAGTTAAAAACTGAATATTTGATGGTCTTCTGCAATTGGCTTGTATAAGTGTGCCCCACCTCAAACACCTTTTCAAAGACAGCAATGAAACAGAACTAAGGTGCCAATTTTTCATATAAAAACATGTCTTTGAAAGGACTTGAAATCAAATATTTTTTAACACGATGCTGATGAAATGCACTGACTTACAGCACATACCCAGGAAAGGAAAATAACTTTCTATTTGTTAGCTGAGGTTGTAGCTTTGAACCAGCACTGTCTACTTATGGAGGGAGAACCTGCTTAGCGCTTTACCTACCTGGCTGTCTTTACAGATATAAAAGTAAAACTTTAATTATACCTGCTGTATTTCCTAAAATAAAATGACTCAAATACCAGCTTCAAAATTATTTTCATATTTATGCACATCTTGTTGATGATGTATCTCTCCTTAAAGCATCCCATGTATTAAATGTGCTTCATTCCAGGAGAAAATTTATCTGATTTTTTTTTTCCCCCTTCATAAAGAGCATAGGAAAAGAGACAAATGCTGCTTTGTGCTTTAATACAGAGGCAAAGCAAGACACTTCCACAGATTATATAAGGGAGGTTATTATTTTTAATCTACTTTTCCTTCAATTTCCTTACAATTTCCCTGTAACCATCTGCAGGCTTTCTGCATTGCTTCTCTGTTCCGTGGATTTTCAGCTAATGCATGAAATAAAGCCGAATTCTAGACTATTCATATGAAAACAGAAGGATTAAAATAAAACATTCTTCTTTCCAGGTGAAGTGTGCGTGTTCATAACACTGAACGAGAGCGGCAATATTTCAAGCAGCACGCGTTCACTCCACAAAGCGCAGCTGCCTCAAAGCAAATACAGACAAGACCGACACGTAGCTGTGCCTATGTTACACGACCCGTAGCTGTGTTTCCATCTTCTTCTAGCATTGAACTGCAACCCTGTAAATTATATCTTTTTCTTAAGAGGCCACAGTGTTATTTGAAATCCTGTCACCCCAGGAATTGTGAGTCTAAAGAACAGCTTGCTAAACTTCAGCATTTACCCAAATTACGCCTTGTTTTTAAGCTGCCTGCGCCCACAGTTTCATCCCCAGGAACCCAATTTCCACATACAGCGACTCTGGCTCCTATGGATCAGAAACCCTGTGCCTGCAGGTCCACAAGCCGGTGCACCAACAGAGGCAAGCAATTTGGGAAACACGATCCCAGCCCCTCATTCACCCTGCAATGCTGGTGAACACTAAAATATACCACATTTATGATAAAAAATTCATGGTTTCTTGCCATTTTCTTTGCCATTTCTGTAATCACCGAGGACAAACTTTTTTAATTGAGAAAGAGATTTGCAGATTGAACATCTTGCTGACAGTCAGATCACTTCATCTTAGTTTAAATAAATCTAATAAAAGGAATTTTTTTTTTTTAATTTTCCTCAAAAAAACTTAGTTCTGCAGAGTGCAAGTATGCATTAAAAATACATCTGGAAGAGCCCATCTTCTGCACGCATGAATCACAGCAAGCATTCAGGAAGCCTTTACAGTCAAAGGCTATTTCGTATCTACATAACCCTGTTCTCTGCTCATGAAATTTCCATTCTGGCTCACATTTTTTACATAAACCCAGAGAGCAAGTAGGTAAAAGACATCCAAGACATTTTGAGGACAGATTGGCCATCTCGCAAAGGAACTCACCGCAGTACATAATGTTTCCTAGTGGGAGATGCCAGGGACCTTTCCTGATCAATAGAGCCCTATATTAGCACACTTCTCATTTTTACAACACCTAAACTGGAAAACATCATCTAATGGCTCATGTAGCTTTCCTGACAAATGGCCACTCCATCTATTGTATTTGCTTTATTCCCTTTAGAACTTCATCTTCAAACCCATATTTTACACAGACAACCTGCAGCCGGAAATCCAGTAAACAAAATTTGAAAAGCACAATGCAAACGGCAACCTTCGAAAAGCGTGCAAACACCAAGGTGCACAAGCACAGGCTTTCTCCAGCAAACATGTAACTTTTGCAACATGTAATATTTTAAGATCAGTTTTCTCCTCCCCGGTTATTCGCCCCTCCAAGAAACCCCAGTCCTTGCAAGAATTTGATGCTTGTGATAAACTAGTCAGGTTCCAATGGTGGTTTCTTTGCGTTAGATTAATGCACACCACCCCTAATAACCTTTGTCTAATTAAATCACAGTGGCAACATTCCTAATGGCTCCAAATTTTGCTTGATTGTGAATAATCAGGCTTGTTCAACCCTTCAGCAGGTGGAGATGCCACCTGAGGTGCCCTGGGGTGGAAATGGTCCTTTCCCATCCCACTGCCCCCGTGACAGAGCTCAGGGAAGTTCATGGGCACCTTCGCCCCACGGGGACCCCCGCCCCATAGGCACCCCACCAGCCCAGCCTACCCACCTCAGCAAGAATTGACTGTTATGTCTTTAATGTTCTTAAAACAATGATATGAAAAATCAATCTGTCCCATTTTTTTTCCTAAAACCCTCATACTGTTCTTTTTAGAGTTTATGCTTAAAGTATTTTAAAAAACTACAAATATTGCTTTTCAGGACTGTAAGGGCAGCTGGCCTAGGGCTGCATCCTTACCTGGGCTTAGGTTGTGAATTTAACAAATCTTTGAGTTGAACACATTTTTCAGTAACTGTGCCACTGTTCCAGCCCTGCTACCAACAAGTGACTATTTATTGATAAAGAGATATTTTTACCCCAAACACTGGGTATCCTTTGCAAGTTAGCATCGCTGAAGAGCTAAAAATCTCCTTCCTTCTCAGTGTCCTTACCGTGTCCCCCCTGCTCTTCCCCTTCTGGCACAGGCGCTTCTGCTTCTGAAAGATGCCCGTTATATTGCCATAGCCAAATGGGATATAATTTCCCATGTCTTTAACTTAACCGATCACTGATGATTTGAAACTTTATTAATGTCAACTTTGGATTTAAATGCTGTCACACAACATATATGATGCCCTTCATGTAAAACTCGAGTCTGATTTTACCGGCGGGACTTGGCTCTGTCCTTTTAAATGCCTGAACTGAAACCTCAGCTCTGCTAGAGACATCCATAGGCATCTTCCCTCTTTATTTATCCCCCCTGTATTTTTTCAATGCTTCAGGTTACGCATTAGCCCAGCGGAGCTACAGTAGCAGTACAGAGTTTTCTCTAAATCATTTCTTTCTGCACAAACTGAAGAATGTTGATATTTTCAAATGCTTTTACAGCACAGCCTCTGTGCTTCCTGATGAAATACCTTAGAGAAACATCCTGCCCCTTCACAGCAGTGTCAAAGTCGTGTGCCCAGTACAGCAACTGGAATCAGACATTAAGGAGGTAATTAACACTTCAATTCCTTTTAACTCAGTACAGAGAAAAAAATACAAACTGTAATATCATGTGACCAGCGTTATAAAAACACATATGAATAAACTTAACCCTGGCGACGACAAGAAGAATGTGCTGTTTCACTACATTAATGGTTCCCAACTCAAAATTATTCAAGAAAACATTTTAAAAGCAAGAGCATTTTCTTTTCCTTCCCTGCCAAGTTTTGCCTGTAAAGCAATGTGCTGTTGCAACAGACCTTCCTAGCTACTCTTTTGGGAACTTTGTTGGTGCTATGAAAACATAAATACATTTTTTTAAGTCAAGTGCTCATTAAGACCAAGCTGAATCAGGGCTTCCGAATCCAAGCTGCCCTGGCCATGTGTGCAGGCTCAAATTGAGGTGGGGAGAGTCCCCGACTCCTTCAGTCCCCCGGTTCGCTGAGCATCCCGCTCACCGCGGCTGACGGCTGCTGGGAGGCACGCGGAGTCCCCCGGCCCTGGCGTAGGGGAAAATCATAGAATGGGTTGGGTTGGAGGGGACCTTTACAGGTCACCTAGTCCAACCCCGCTGTGGTAAGCAGGGACATCTTCAACTAGATCAGGTTGCTCAGAGCCCCATCCAACCTGACCTTGAATGTTTCCAGGGATGGGGCAGCTACCATTTCTCTGGGCAACATGTTCCAGTGTTTCACCACCCTCATTGTAAAAAATTTCCTTATATCTAGACTAAATCTACCCTCTTTTAGTTTACAACCATTACCCCTTGTCCTGTTGCAGCAGGCCTTGCTAAAAAGTCTGTCCCCATCTTTCTTATATGCCCCCTTTAAGTACTGAAAGCCTGCAATAGGGTCTCCCCGCAGCCTTCTCTTCTCCAGGCTGAACAACCCCAACTCTCTCAGCCTGTCTTCACAGGAGAGGTGCTCCAGCCCTCTGATCATTTTTGTGGCTTCCTCTGGACCCACTCCAACAGGTCCATGTCCTTCCCGTGCTGGGGACCCCAGAGCTGGACGCAGTGCTCTAGGTGGGGTCTCACCCGAGCGGAGGAGAAGGGCAGAAGAGCACAGCACGTCGGCCAGGTTGGGTGAGCCTGGAGCACCAGCAGCATCGGTGAAACCTGGACTGCATCACACCCGGCAGCAAATCCCCAGGGACTGACCCACAGCAGCATGGGGCGCCCGGACCAGGGGCTCTCAAGCAGGGAAAGAAGAGAGGGAGGTACAAAATACAAAGGGGCAGAAGATAGGGGCAGGTGCAAAGCAGTCTAAAATTCAAGAAATACATTTAAAAGTGATTATTAATTACAGAAGCTTTAATAAAAAGCCTGGAATTGATTACTTAACTAGCCATTATCTATGGGGGTGTATCGATCCCCTTTCTGATGATCAGCTGTGTTGTGGAAGAACACGGCCATGGAGAGTGGCCAGTAAAGATGCCACGTTTGATACCGCAATTTTATCCTTCACTTTTTTTTATTATTATTTGGATGCTTCTCCTAATATGCTGCACAATGCCACTGCAACTGCACAAAACTTCACATTTTTATATTATCCTTGATTTGTTTCTGCTTACTTTTAATTATAAAACGTCAATAAAAAGATTAAACACACATAAAAAAAGATCACAGTGTGCGCCAGATGCTGAAATATCCTCCAGAGACTGGAAGCGCAACACCAGGTGTTTGTGTCAGACTAATGAAGCAACATTCGCTCACAAGGGACCCAAAGGGTGGAGCTGCACAGACTTACACTTTGCTTAAAATCTGCCATTATGAAGGCAAAACTGGAAAGATTTGAAATTACAATTGTGATAAAAAAAAATTCACATATCTATACTAAATGTATTACCTATACTAAATAATTTGGAGACTTAACAGACTGAGTTCAGGTCATTGCCATAACAATGAACTTCAATAAAATTTACTGAACATAAACTATGACCTAAGGCAATAACTAATGAACTTAAGGGCATCCTAATATATTTCCGTATCATTGCGTAAAGCACTTCAACTTATTACAGCTACATGGCTTGACCTCATGCAATCAAATCTTTTCGTAGCAGATTCAACCTGTGTTTTTAATATCAATTACATCAAGGTACAGTCTTTTAAGTTTTACTAAAGGAAGTGTTAAGTAAAATAGCCGCTTTGTCACGGATAAACTACTGGTTAGACTCTCCCTGTGAGAACTCTTGTCCAACAGGTTAAAGATGAGTATAAAAAAATAGAGCTTATAGTTTGGAATACATGCAGAATTTATAATTAAGGGAGTTTGTAAAAGTTGAGTCCTCCCGGCTTTCTTGTACATAATAACTTTTCTTTTGTGACCCCCCCCCCCATCTCTCAAAATCCGTGCAGGCTTTGCATCTTCAGCCTTCAAAGTACCTGTTTTAGCCGAGGCAGCGGGATGAACTCATCCTGCTCGTTAAGCAACGCGGCGTAGGAGGTAGAGGGGAGCACTCCTTGCAGCTCTGTCTTTCTGTGGAGGATTTTTGGTAGGAAATTCTGATCTCAGTTTGTTGCCACTGAGAGTTCAGTAAGCCAGTACGAGCTTAAAGGACAGCACTAATTGCATCACGCTGGTGGAATACCAAGGCAGCACACATACGCAGAAGGCACAGTAGAAGCAACTCTTCTGATGCTTTGAATATCTAATTAAACTGCCTTACTTAGTACAATAGCATTTTATTCACACTATTCAGTCAAAAAGGAGCTATCTGAATTCCTTCTTCTCCTGAATTTCTAATACTACTACTGAGAGAAGCTGAAATCGTAGAACAAGAGATTTCCAAATCAAAAATGTAGCTCCAAGGCTACGCGATGTATGGGGTTGATTCAGGACAAGAATCCATACTGTTTTAATGATAACGCTTTAGCCAAACCAAATCCAGACTTCAAGGCACTGAAAATCTGGATTCAAATATTGCAACTTGAGCCCATCACATTCATATAAAACACATTTCATACATTTTCCATCAATTAGTTAAACCTCTACCCATTTAATTTCTCCATCATTCCTTCACGGCAACCCCATAGTGATGCTGTCCTCCGCAGTTCTGAGTTAAATGGCAGAAGGTCGTTGGGAAAGTGTTGAGATTCTTCCCAAGCTGATCACAATGACTCCTTAAGTATGTGCAAGTTATCTTTCTTTTTAAAAATTTTAAATTAGATTTACATATCTATTTGATATGCAACATAAAGATAGGAGAAAATATACCTTAAAACCATCTACTGTGTGCTCATATACGCTTATTTAACTAAATTCATAAAAGGTATTGTTTTAAAAGTCCATTTAGGCTACAGCAATACATTATATCAGTTGTGCAAAGCACTGTTTTCCTGCTCTGATTTAAATCCTATTAATCCACGTGTTCCAAAACCTGCCCTAAAAGGTTAGGTGCATTCCCTACCAGGACTGCTGTGAGAATGCTGCAGATACAAACACCATCTTTTTCAGACTTCAAGAGTTTACCTTCCTTGCTAATGCCTAAACCTGCAACATAGGTGTCACTAAAGCAGCACGTACATCTCGGTAAAACCTGTGAATACCACACCAGAGATTTGTTTTCTTTCTCTGTTTAAAGGACGATTCTCTCCCAGCACTAAATGCTTTAATGCCTCTCTTGTTTGCATTCCCTCGTTCCTCCTGCCCACGTGGGCTTCATTTCCAAGCCTATTCAAAATGATGTTTTCCAAGCATGTGCCACATGACTTGTTCATATAAATGGAGCAAATTAAACTGTCTCCACATATATCCTATCACATTTGTGGCCCTGATTTCTCTCCTTAACACGTGGCCAAGACACCGTATTATCTGCCTGCAGAGGTTGACCTCAGGATATTAGATTCTGCCACATAGCTCTCCTGTACTAAACCGAGGGGAAACACTTAATCACCCCTGCCTTTTCAGGAAAAAATCAACTTTAAATTTGCCATGATGAAAAATCAATAAACCAGTAATTGCTTGGCTTATCATTGCGTGGAGGAACAAATTGGGAAGCGAAGCTTAGCGTCCACACAGATTTCACTGAAACACACAGAGTTTCAGGATCACTAAGCCAGAAAAGGAAAAGGTCTCAGAGTGATAATTAAATCTACTCATGCTGATTTTCTGCCAAATTTATTTCCCCAGAGTATATAAAAATGTTTCACTGCTTACTGGGTAGGCATAACTAATCAATTCAACACTGGGCCAACACACACGAGAAACAGAAAATGCAAATTCCAGGATGAAGGCATCAGGACAATACCCGCCCTAGCGCGAGCACCACCGTCACATCGATTTACCTATTGATTGATTTCAAAAGAACAAACCCTATTTAGCTGCATTCTGAAAAACTTCTTTTCCTTGTTATCTGCTGTAAACCTTTCCGTATGTGCATCTCCGTTGTGGACAGCACGCTGCTGCGAGCGCCAGCCCTGCAGCAGCATCCCCAGTTCCTCCTCCCCACACAACTGCAGAACATGTGCTTCATGACAAGACGCGTTTTAAATTCAAAATTTAAAAATATTATGCATGGTACACTAAGATAAACGATCCAAAAATCTCACAGCAATGCAATCCAACACATGTGAATTTTCCTCTCACAGCACATCATGTGCTTTATTTCAACTATTGTTATTACCCATCCCAGCTACTTTGAATTTGGCTTGCCAGGCCTGGAGTGAAAATCAAGTTTGACAGTAAAATCCCCTTAAGATTCTGATGTCATTTTTCAGGCAGTCCTGAATGGAAACAAGTAAACAAAAACAAAGTAGAAAAAGCCCTCCATTGAAAATACTCTTGTAAAAGTAGTGCATTTTTTATTAATAGACCTAATTTCATGCAGCAAATTAGCATAGCTCCAATGGAAGTGCAAATGTAATCAAACTGAAAAATTCAAATGAGACGGAGGGAGCCTTTTTCTTTCTTTCTTTGCTTTTTTGTCACAAAAAAAAAATCATTTTGGTGTGTGTCCTTCAACTGGCTATAGGGACTATGGTAATTAAAACATTTAAAACAGCACAAGCCCCCAGTCTCTAATCTGGAGCTCAGGTCAGCTGTCTGTAGATTCTAATTTGTCCTCGATTTGTATTCATGACAGGAAAACGCTGCATATTTAACAGCAAACCAGCAGGAGGGGGCATTGGTGGGCTTGGAGGTCAAATAATTTGATTTCCGAGCAGATTACATGTAACATCCAACATCTAATCTCACACCTGATTTGGCAATAAAATTACAATAAAAGTAATGTTAAGACACCGCCGCTATAGGGTGGGGGGTGGATAACCAGCTTGCATGGGCTGAGGAACAATTGCTTTATTTGCGCAGTCGGTTTTGCTTACCGCAGCAAGGAGGCTCAACTTAGCTCCTGAGTAAAGGTTACAGCGGTGTCGCAGGCGCTTGCTGCCTGCACAGGCTGGCAGCTCAGAAATTTCCTTTTGGAGACTTATAGTTAAAAACCATAAAATGGTGACTATTGGAGAATTCAATTTTTTTTTTTTTTAAATTCAAAATTTAGAATTTTTGGAGGAAAAAAGGATTTTTTAAAAAAATACCTTTGAAAATAGTTTACGACAATTTATTGATGAATCTACGGATATTTTAGGCAAACGCCCTTGTTTGAAGATGAACAGACAGAATAAGGTTCATCAGGCAACAACTGCCAAAACACGGGACAACTTTTATAACTGGCCATTCCTTACCGGAGTTATACAATTTTGTTATTAACATTTCAACCAGAAGGGCTTGGGGGACCAGGCAGGGAATCACTATGAACAATTATGCACATAATAAAATAGTCGTGTGAATTTAAAAAAAAAAAAAAAAAAAAATCAAACAATTGATTTCTCGCCTTTTTCCCCCACTTATGCAATAGAAGTTAATCTACTGAGAATTTCGTGATCAAAAATATATAAAATTGTTCTCTACAAAACCAAAAATAGAAAACAAAACCTAAATCAGTCTAAAGTGTGTGAAACACAAAGGCAACACTTTTTGTACAAAGCATGGGAAAGCTGGGAATAGGAGAAAATAGAAGTGCATGTCTGTCCACCTGAGTCACACCTCCAAGCAGCTACAGGTAAGCTGTGGATTACAAAAGAGCAAATCAAAGAGGGTTCAAAACTGGCGACAGAAGCCGTAGAAGGAAGTGAGAATGAAGACAAATGCAAAAATCACTTTTTGCAAGCAAAAGATGTCAACGGTACCCAGCAGATGGAAGCTGCGTGGCTGAGACGGGAAAGGGAACATGCTCTAGCACATGCACCCCAAGGAACGCAAGAAGGATAAATGTCGTCTTTGTAAATACATATGGGACATACAAGTACACAAAACTGGTGTTTTCCATTTTGCAATTTCTCTGGATATCTTGCATGGACTTGGTATGCTTACACACTTGATAATGTAATATGATTATTTATTTTCCAGTGAAAATGAAACATTCTTAATTGGTAGCTAACTCCTCAGACAAATTAATTAATTTTATTTAACAAGCTTCTCTTCAGGAAACATTTTCTATTCATTTTAGAACAGTATAACATCCTTACAACTTTTTCAAAGACACCACAGGACAGTATTTATGGTGCTTATTAATAAATTGAAAAGAAGTTTTCCTCCTGCTTTTGCTGTAAATCACCATTGTTTCCAATTCACTAACCAACTCTTTTTTTCCCCCCCTTCGCCTTTCCACAGTCGCCCTTTATAATCACTGCAGGCAAAGCAATTGCTAGCATATGAGCCACTCACAATGGGATGTAATGAAAAAACCACCATGTATTTTTCGAAACATACGCTGCAAATTTGTGCAAGTGGAGACCCAATCACCTCACCCCGATGAGGCTCCGGGGCCCTGCAGCCCCCAGCTGTGAGCCTGTCTCTCCAATTTCTACAGCACATCTCCCATTGCGGTTTTAAATGTGGTGGGTGGAAAGGCTCCCCCGTCTGCCCAGCACAGCTGGATGGCTCCAGAACCCGAGTGCCATGTTGTAGAGGGGGCACATCTGGCTGGTTTGGTCCCTTTTTCATCCAGAACTGCAAGTGCCCCTTTCCCTTCCTTCCCCTCTCGGAAAACACACACCTGGGCTATCCCGCTTGTCCATTTGCCTTTTCTTCTTCAGTATCATACACACCTTCTCTAAGTAGGATTAATTTTGAGCACAAATTAATTCCTCTTAGCATCCCATAGTCCCAAAGTAAAACAAACTAAATGGTTAGAACATTTTGATTTTGAACAAAATTCATTACAGCTATGGATTCAAAGAATTTTCATGAGTCACCTTTTGTAGGTAAGTCCTAAGCCATCGTTGTGTAGACATTAATGAAATACTTCCTACCACTTGGAGAACTGCTTTAAATTTTCCTTGCTGGTAGATATTATTCCACTAACTCAAAATTTTCAAAATTGCCTTTGAAGCAGTGGGAGCTGAGGGCTTTAAAAATGTTTTTTCTCAAAGACAGAAAAGCCAACTTGAAGTACTTTAAGATAAACTTATGATATTTTACCAAGTCATTTTTCCAGTTCCAAAGAGATTTCAATGCACAGACTCAGGCTGAATGGGGACGTCTGGAACCTGGCAAGGATGCTTTATTTTTTCAGCTGTCTCTGTCTCTAGGCGAATAATATCAATTCAGTCGTGATGCTGACCGTGCCTGGGTCAGCGGGTATAATGTGATTCTGCCGAGGGAAATTAGTCCTGTATGAAGTCGTGAAGGATACACAAAGCTTTAACTCAGCAGAGCTTGTAACTTAATTTTGAGAGACTTTGTAGAGATCCCCAGAAGAGAAACACTAGGCATCGACTAAAACACTATCCTTAACATTATTTCATAAAATATTTCTACATATGTCCCTGAAGTGTTACATTCTCAGTACAGCACCGTGGTAATTTACACACTGTAAGAGAAACACAGTTTAGTATGGGGGTCATTAATGCAACAGGCTTAGGTGACTGTTCTAGTTACACATTCCAGCCCCAGATCAGTCCCCGATGGATGGTTATACGACCGTCTGTCATACCCTGCTGGCCTCTTTGAACGCATCCTCTGTGCAGCACGTGGACCATAGAGCACAGCAGCACAGCCAGATGACGGAGAGGTAAAGATTTGCTGTGGGTTGACCCCAGCCAGCAGATTAGCACCTACACAGCCCTCGCTCACTGTCCCCAGCGCAACGGGGTACAGAACAGGCAGAGAAAATGCAAAAAAAAAAAAACAAAAAACAAACAAAAAAAATCGTGGGTTGAGATAAACACAGTTTAATAAGTGAAGGGAAGAGGGGGAAAAAAACCCCCAAGCGATGCTCATCACCTCCCACCAGTGCTAGTCTCAGAGCAACAGCCACCTTGGATGACAAGTAGAACGATTACTTAGGAAGAAGTTAGGAGAAGCCAAAAAATCTGAAGAAACTTCTACCTCAGGCCTTTCCAAGCACTATGGCAGAAGTGGAGCTCTTTCCATTCATTTAAATGATCAGAAGGGGAATTAAAAAAATTTCAAGTACCATTTTGCAGACAAGTCAGAAAAGAGATCACTTGAACTTTGAGCCATCTGGAGCCATCACAAGACAGACAACTTCTCCCGCAAGAACAAAACCGCACGGGAACAGAAAAACAGTTTATTAATCTGAGTTCCTAGATTTCTAACTCATTTACTAAGAAGATATTCATATAATCTCGCTCCACCTAATCCTCCTAGAAAGCTATCGAAAGACTATGCACAGCAGATGGAAGCGGTATTGCAGAAGAGGGCGAAACAACTGTACTCAGAGCCCTGATCTTATGAGCGGCCCTTCGCTATTTAGAGAAGAGGGAATTAACATCAGTGAGCCACTAGATGCTAGGAGAGCAGAGTACTGGGAACATATAGGTCTTTTTTTCATTTTGCTAGGCTAGACAATTCATGGGGTTACAGATTTTTACAGGGTTTTATTTTTATATATATAAAATGTATGCTGTGATGCCTTTTTAGTGCAAGGGAATCCTTTTAAAGGCACAGATGGCACTTTGGTGTCTACTCCCTATGGAAAGTCATCATAGATAGATTTCTAAATCAAGCCCCAATCTTATTATATTTATATAAAACCCCCCTGCTTACCATATCCACAAGACAAATTAGAGGAAGTATATTTTATTTTGCAAGTGTTCTGGACACTACATTAGATACGTTGCAACATATTCGAGGAATCGTAACGCTCAGCTGCACCAGGGCAGCACAGCGCTGAAACACTGTCATTCCCAACTTGGGACTTTTTTTTTTTTTTTCCCAAGTGTCCTGGATTCCCGTCCTACAGACAAAAAGACCTCATTCATACCCAATTGTCTATTTAAAGAGCTACGTTAAGAGCTTAAATACACTCCTGATGTAGCTGAAGTAAACCCTATAGACTTCAAAGGCCTCGAGCCACCTGCAGCGCACTGCTAAGCTGGCAGGACAAGCAGTAGGAATAAACACTCTGCTTTGAAGTTGTGGCTGTCCGTGAACCTATGTTATCAGCTTTTACTTGAGACACTTCTGAATTGCTCCCAATTTGGCTTTAATCTATAACAACCCCCTAGATGCATGCCCCACCGGCAGCGGGAGCGTGAGGCTCTCCGGTGTCACTGCTAGGCTGGGCGAACCCGCTGGTGCAGCGGTGGCAATGCTCCTTTTGGGGATACTCCTGGATCCGTCCCGTTTAGATGGGATGCAGGAGCATCAATGTGTCTATTATAATAAGTTCTCGCAGTGTATCCCAGATAATATAATTAGAAAATTAACATAAAAGAAAGTGTTTCCTTCAGATGTAACGATTGGCCAATACTCTTTGAAGTGAAAAAAAGCTTAGCATCCATTTCACTGTTTTTTAAACATCATTAAACTAAAAGTTGATTAAATGTGAACACCTCCAACCTCTTTCAAACAGAGAAAGAAATGCAATTGATTAGTTCAAATTTTTCAAAGATAATTACATGGTATTTTTCATTTTTGTCAAGAACAGCAGGGGCTTCGGGTACACGATGCTCAGTAAGACCGGAACGTTGCACCTAAAACTGCACAGGGCAGCAGCAACAACTTTGTCAGGAACTAAATAAGCCTATAATTACAAGGAACTTGGTGTGAGTGAAAGTTGACTGCCAAATTAACCAGTCGTCTGAAGCTGAGCCTAATGGGTGGACAGTGGTTAGCACCGAATAAAGCATTATCTCATAAAGCCAGTAAAAGTGTGCTGGAACTGGATTAAACTGAGGAACCAGAGGTGGCAATTTCATCCACTGTTAGGTGTGCGAATTTGGGGGTTCTGGATTGCTTTTTTTAAGCAGTCAGTACATGTTAGCTTCTTTGGATTAGCCTGATAATGCAAAACTATTTTCTGGAAAAAAAACCAAACAACAAATCAAACAACCAAAACCCAAAAAGAGATGAAGGGAATCAATCGCATGAATTTTTAATAAAGATTACATTAGAGTTTTGAAATACATACTTAGTATACTTCACTGTAAGTCCCACAATTTGGAGCTTATTAAAGACATCTAAATCTAGAAACAAACAGGGGGTGGGAAATCGTGTAAAAATGTATAAATCCTGTAGGATAGCAACCAGCTGAATCAGACTTGCACAGTATACTTAATTTTCTCATTCACACATGAGGATTTGAAGAAGCTTGCTTGTATCTGAAGTGCAAATAAGCTTTAAACTACCTTCAGAAATTATCGAGGCTGGAGTTCCAGCTAAAGAAAAAATGGGTAAGGAAGAAAATTGGAGAAATTTGATTGTAAGAAAAGAAACAGCACCTGAAGTCAGTACCTAAGAAGACATGGCAACATGGAAACAGGTAGGATGTATTTTCCTAATCCAAAAATCTTGCTAACGACCTGTTCCAAAATCAAACAAATATGTAAAAGATTTCCACAAAATTCAGAGCCTTTGGAGCCCTGGAAGTCTGCAGCAGTTCAGACCGAGACATGGAATGGGAATTCAGGGAAAGAAATGCAAGCAGGGACTAGCTGTTTAAGACCGCTTGGTCATTAAGGATTCCTGGAAAATGAGGGTGTCAAAGCAGGATAAGGAGGAACCTTGTCCTCAGGAAACTGGTGGGATTCTTAAAGAGACGGCAGTGTAGCGGGGGTTAAACACAGCATGTGCGGAAGGAGAATCAGGCTCTGGCACCTGGGAGGTATAGGAGAGATGAGAAGAGAGGAAGGCACAACAGATGCAAAACTGAAGTTCCTGTCTTTACCTTGAAGTTCAACTTGGTGTGCTCAGAGATAGGAAAAGAGAGGGCAGACACAAGGAGACTTTCCAATAAGATTAGAGAGACTGGAAAGAAAGATGATGTTTTGGAAAGACCGGAGGAGATGGCATAGTAAAATTGTCCCCCTACCCTGTCCCCCCCCCCCCAGTTGCTACTGTCCCCTTTAGGTGTTTTCTTCCATTTGCTACATACTCGAGCAACCTACTACCCCTTCCCTTTCACGTGACTTTTCCTGTTTTAGTTTAGCCTAATGATTTTTGTTATTGTATCACACTGGAAATTAAAAATATCTCAATCTCCTAATTTCTCCTTAAATTTCAAGCTGTCCTGAACAGCTTTACTTCATATAATTCTCCTCCATAAATAATGTCCTAACCTAAATATGATTGATATTTAGGCACAACATTGATTTTCATAGTAAATCAATCCGTCAAAAGGCCAGCTCTGAAGAACACATGATCTCCTCGAACATTACATCATCTTCAAACCTAGGTCCTGTTTATTGGGTGGTTAAAATATTGAGTGAACATCCATGCAATCCCAGGTAGGTAGACAAGGGGCGCAGGGCAGGGAGAATCAGGAACACATTTACAGAGAGATTGTTCTGTGTATTAAATAACACTTACAACCTGAAACCTATCATCACTTCAATCAAATATGCTGAAGAGAGTTCACTGCAGAGACCAGTGCACAACAACATGTATTTCTAGAGTAAAACCACTGCAAGGAAGACCTTCGCTATATTTTTTTTTATGTTTAAGTCAATGCAAAAAATAATAGATGTCACAGAGTTAAATGATTCATTTTCATTTGAACAACTGAGATATTTTCTCTGAGACAGGGATATCTATCACAGCTGAAGTGAGAAAATTTGAGGCTCCTTAGATTGTTTGCATTGGCTCCGTCACTCTGTTGAAAATGTCTCTTCCCGTTACTCACCGATACACAAGCAAAATACATTTGTTTTAATTATCCAGGCGTTACACATTAACTTTCCACCTACTGTATTACAAAGGAAAACTGCTCAGATCCTGCCAGCTTTCAGTGCACCAAATTTCATCGAGAAACAGATTAGCTCAATTCGTGAAATCATACAGACTAAATACACAGACAAAATTAACCGCTGCACTTGTTGCTTTAATCAAGTAATATATCCAGCACACAAACCAGTGGTATTGGCTGGTCATAAGGTCTTAACATATAACTTTGTCTCAAATTATTAGGTGGCTTTAATGGCAGCTAAAATATTTTTTTAAATCTGGTTGAAATGTCTGGTGCATTTAGCGGTTCTTATCATCATCACAGGAACGTTACATGGCACGAGCAGAAAGCTGTGGTGAACCAAAGGAGAGGCAGACGGGCCATCTTGGTTTCAGATGCCCTTATAAGAAAATCACGCAGCTCCACTGGAACTTGGTCCCTTAAAAATGGTTTCTGACTGACAGGATTTTAGTTTGTTACTGAAGAAAAAAAACCAAAGCATTACCTTCTTCCTTTCTTTTCTTCGCTTCTTCTTCACTTCTCTCTTTAGCCTTTAATGCTTCATCTGCTTTAGCTAAAAAGAAAAGAAAAGAAATATAACAACAAATTTTACAATTAGTTAATTTATCTTGCAAAACAACATCTCCTGGGGGGTTAAACCCAATTCCAGATTCCTTTTTGCAGGTCCCACAATGAAGTCAATGTGCACGAAAGAACAAAATCTGGTTCTTAATTTATTTTCTTTAAAGATATTACTACAGTTAAGACAACAGCATAACTGGTATTATGGAGGGTAATTTTTGCATGCAATATTAGTTCAATACAAATCTCTGCATTCATTTTTTGTTAAGTAAAACTTCGAAGAGGTTTTTTCTTAAATACAAATCTCCCCCCCGCCTCGCCCCTGAACTGAACTATAAAGAAACAAATGTAGTGCATTTAAAAAAGAAGATTTGCTACCATAGTGAGTAATCCATAAGACCTCTTCTGAGGATAAAACAGAAACAAAACAATATTTTCAGGGATGCAGAGTTGCAGATAGCATTTAAAATAGTAGTTAAATACCTATTACTTAGTATTAAATTAGGTAGCATACAATTTTCTCTTCACTGCAAATTATAGCAGCAGTACTTTATTCATGTTATGACAGCATTCTTTAAAAAGAATCTTTTTCCCTCTAGAAACCTCTTCCCTTATTACTTAATTATCTACTAGTTGCTCAACTGCAGGGGTTTTCAAACACTTTACTACAGATGTTAAAGAAGATTAAAAATATACAGCACAGTAACAAGGGACTATCAATATACTCTGTAAATTAATTAAATTTCTGTTCTAGCACATCATTTATTCCAAAGCATTAATGTCTCAAAGGAGCCATTCTCTTTTATTGCCAACTCACTGCCTGATGAGTGAACTAAGTGAGAATAAGTCTCTAATAGCATTATACTTGATGAAATATTAAGTTTTAAAAAGTATCACCATGTCAAAAGGAAAAGAACCAAAAAGAAACAGAATTCAGAATTTAAACCAGGCCTTCTCAGGTAATAAAATCACTGTGAACCGTGGCACAAATAGCAAACGCTTATTCAGTTTTGCAGATGCTTAGTCCTACCACCCACTGAATCAACCACTAATTTATGAAAACAAAATTCAGTTCAGGAGTGGGGTGTGAAGGGGTCTTTCCGACCCTGGTGTCTTTTTGCAGCCAGTAGCTACACCTTCTTAAAATATACAACTTAAACAGTAGTGTTACAAAATGACAGAAGTAATTACACAGACATCTGTTTCCATTTACATGCTTTTATACATATTTAGACTACATTTAAAGTCATGAAATATTAAAACTTTTCTGCCAGTGAAGATCATTACAAGAATCTATTAAATTAGATAATAAAAACAAACTGCTAGTAACTCTAAAGACTTTTACTTCATTTACACTTTATTCTCCCTGGTAAAGGGACAAGGATAATAGAAATTCCATTTAAATTCAATTTTGGTTATATGTGTAATTGTAGATATACCCCTTGAGTCATGTAAAATGCTCAGCTTATGTTTCTTTCAAATTATCCCGCTCAGATTCACATTCTACTCCTTACAACTGTCTTCAATATGTATTAGCAGAGCTCATTAGGCTGAAATTTAATAATGCAAACATCAGGTGGATTTCAAGAACCTCCATTATCAACACAAGATGGATTGCTTATATAGCTCTTGGGCCAACTGGGCACAATTTAGATTCAATAAACTACCATGCCTAAATTTGATTTATCTATTCCACTATGGTATTTTGTTCTTCCTTACCGATTTGTTGCTGCACAGGAACAATTCATTGGATATCTCAATGGTTATCCAAGGCAAAAAATAATAAAACACACATGAAAGATGTTACTTGTCTGTGTATTTGTTGACTTTAAAATGCTAATTTCCAACCCTTATAAGTATAGTTAAAACTTCTGCTAGCAGAAACAGAGCTGTCCCTTCAAGTCCTGGTTAATTATATGGACAATGTAGCAATTTAGGAAGTACCATGAGGACAATTCCCTACACAAAATTGCTCATTAACAACAATTTAACTTAGCCTATAAATCTACAGAGCAGTAAGTCTCTGAGGTTATAGGGCACCGTCCATCACAACCAACAGAAGTCACTGAAGCCATGTGGTGCTTTAAGAATTTAATGCTAACAATTCTCTTCAGGTATTTTAAATTCTCTATCATTATTCACTTACAAAGCAGCATTAAAAACTCAGATTTATTTTGATCAAATCAAGTTGTGATTAAACAATACGAAAAGATCCTTACAAGTTATTCCAAAAGGTAATACACCCTCTCTGTTCTGCAGACTACTACGCCCTTACCCTGTATTTCAGGGTGCGCAAGAACACATGCTGGCCACTCACACTTAAAAGCACTTAAAAGGCCTGATATTTGGAAGAGAACTCAGTTTTCCTGCAATGCACTTTCCTTAAGCCGGAGGAGGAGAGACAGCTGCTTATCACCCCCAGCAGATCAAAGAAGTCACTTCAGCAAAAACGTGGTTTTAATTGATCCAGGTAGCTGGAGTGCTGAGATTGCTCCTGAAACTGGGCTTCCTGCATGGATAAACAGCTAGCATGACAAAAGTCTGACTGCTTACAAAGCTTTCTAAAATATAAAATAAATAAATAAAGAGGTGCTCGAGCTTGCAACACTTAAGAGCTCATCCAACCCCAGATAAAATTACAATTCTATTGATTCTTTTTTTCTCTGAAGGATGGGAAAATGACACATGGAAGATGTTTAAGATGTTTACCTACACTAAAATAATAAAGTTGTGAAATGCAGATATTTGCTAGTAGCTAGTGGCCTATTAATACAACACAATGAAAGAGAATTTTAGTCATTTCCAGGTGTCCCTGATAGAAGTGCCTGTTCCAGCCTGGCTGGGATCTGCAGCTCATTGTGCTGGATGCAGCACAAAGGAGGAAGAAATAAATCCTATCTTTGCAGTGCGAATAAACGACGAGCAGCGTACAGACACGCTACTCAGACACATAAACACAATGCAGAAGTGGAACAATATTGCTAAGTTACAACAAAGGCACTAACATTTAATCAAAACTAAGCTACGTTAAGTACCTTCTCTGTTATTAAAAAAAACCAAACCCAAACCAAAACACCCTTCATGTTTCCATATGCACCAATATCCTAAATCTGAACATGATAACGTGTTTTGAAACTCAGACTAGCTCTTTGATCAGCTTAATTTCACCTGCTTTCCAAACCTGATAATGACGGAACTAGAAGCAGCTCAAGCCAGAGCTGGCAAACCCACCCAGTGTCACAGCCCTTTCTGAAGGAGCAAATGCAATTGCCATGGATTTTGGGGAGCGGGGGAGGCTGATGACAGCCTGAGCGGAGAGCTCCCTAATGGAAATGCGGGTTGCCTGCCAGACCTGCAACTTCGGTTCCTGTTGAGGAGCAATTATTATGTACAGATCAACAACTGCGGATCAATGAACGGTAGGTAATTCCCCAGGGCCACGATCGGAGGGATGAACCAGGTCCACTCCTTTGCCTTGCTTTAACCCATTCAATGCAGACCTGCAATGCCAGCTGATCTTTGGCTTATGCTGAAAAGTGGGGTAAAAAGAAAAGAAAAGGAAAAAAGTGGATGATTTTGTATACTTTCCAGTTTGGGAAAGGGAGAGGGTAGGTGTTTCTGTGTCTGCTTGGTATTATCTATAGGCTGACTGTAAAATTTTGGTGATGGAATAAGCTATCAGAGATTAAATACAAGAACGAAGAAGAGTGATTTGGGAGCCACAGAAAAACACTGGGCCATAATACCAGCTGGTGTAAATCAGGACAGCTTTACCAACTTCATCTGTAGATCCCATGAATTATCCCACACTCTGTGTTACTGATATTTTGCAGAGATTTTCAGGTTTATGCTCAGATACTCTGCCATTCAAGCAGACTCTTCTTGCTTATGCGCCAAACAGTCACTCGCACAGAAATTCAGGTTCCTGTCTATTTTCCCATCCAAACTTTATATACTCACCTAGATTTACCTCTTTAATTCTTTCTTCTTAACTAATTCTATTAATTCAGAGTCCTCTCCCCTCTAAATTGTTACTCCTTTATAGAAAAGAAAGTATCCCAAGAACTACCCTCTCACTTAAGAAACTTGATAAAAGTACTTTAATAAACTACAAGCATTTAATAATCTATATCCCTCCTAAATCATATGACATGCTTTCTGTTCTCCTATAACTTGATCATTTTTAGTGACAAATAAAAAACAGGAAAGGAAAAAGAAACTGAAAAAAAGAATCGAAAAAATAATGAACAGTCTCGTAGGTTTTAAAAAATATTTCAAGCTCAAAACATTAAAGATGATGTTATTTCCTTACCAACATGGCATGACATATATTTGACATTTAACAGTTACGCTATTACTTGGTGCCTTCTCTCTTCCAAACAACCATCTCAAGACATTATCTAATGAGTTTCCTTCAATCAAAGCCTCCTTAAATCAACCACACTTCCCTCGTAACTATTTAACTTCACAGTTTGCATAAATAGTTACGCAAATAGTCCCACTGATGATAATAGATAATGAGAAAATGAAAATACCCTCCATTGTGCAGCACTTCGTTATAGTGACAGAGCACGGGAGACCCTGGGCGCCCAGGAAGCCCCAGAAGAACCTGAGGTTCAATTACAATTTTGTATAATACCAAGTTCCACCATACCCTACACGGCTTTGAAGAAGTGACTTGTTCTTGGCCAGCTAAGATTAGGGTCATCCCCACAGATAACAGATGCATTAAAGCCAGAGAAAAATGTCTCTAATCAAAAGCCCTTGGTACTATGATTAAAGAAAAAGGATGGTCACCAATGAGCCTTACAATTTTCACGGCGGAGTGAAAAACCACCTTTATGAACAGCAGCAAAAGTACTTTTCCTACTCCTTTTCAAAATTGAAATGAACACATACATACAACAAAAATGAGATAAAATTGTAAAATGTCCAGCTTAATGACACTGCACAAAGGAAAACCAAAATACCAGTGGTGAAATGCAAATTAATGTATTAAAAATTTGAACAAGTTCCCAAGCGCAACATGTGTACCTTCAACCAAATCCTAACAATACCCTTGGGTATCTTTCCATCCGCTGCATCCAGTATTTTCTAAATAATTTCAGAACCACCTCTTTAAAAGTTTTACTCAACCAACTTCCAGCTGCTGTCACGCTCCAACACGGGAGCTTGAAGCATGGGCAGGATGCCTCAAGCCATCACAGGGACAACTGCATCAACTCTACACTGTCCATTTCGCCAAGATAGAAAGACAAATGCATTATTAGATGAACCATTAGTGTGGAAATGGTCAGTACTGTCCCAGAATTGCAAGATGAGTATTTTAAATGGCAACACTATTTCAAGTGGTAGACTGCCTAGGATAATAATCTTGACAGGGTTCTGGCTATTATGAACTCCTGAAGTTCAGCCAAACCAACAAGGAGCTTGTACAGTGTGGTACTGGAGCATCTCATCCCCAGCATGTGGTGCCCCAGGACGCCCACACGGCCCTTCACCATGAGCAAACAGGTACAGCGACCTGCTCACGTGGTGGGCGAGCACAGCATGGGATGGACGTTGGGAATGGAGTAGATCTTCCCTCTATGAAGAACGGTAACATACGCTCACACTTGCTTGTGCTGCATCCTTGAGCACAGCAGGAGAGCAAGATGAAGGTAGTTACGGTATCAAAATGCCCTAAAAGCAAGTGGTAAGCAAGAGAAACAAATGAGAGTGTTACTGAAGAGACGCATTATGTGCACGTGGGAAGGAGCGGGCAGAAGCAGACAGGCGCCTGAGCGGCCCTGTGTTTTCAGAATGAACTATTTTGACCCCTATTTTAACAAGGTTTTGTAGTCCAGTTCTGCCAGAATCCTTAAAATCACTGCTCTAACAACGGTCTGTATCTAGCAAATAGTTTAAATGGTTAAAATTACAGTGTGCGCAAACATGCCTTCAAGTTTTTTCTTTGCCTAATGCTACATAATGAAATTAAAAAAAAACCCTAAAATATCTTAAAACACATTGCTCATTATTGGACAAAAAGTACTGTTTTAACTATACTGTTAAGTTATAACTGGTTCATTCTACTAGCGATATGTTTTCTTTGCTGGTCACTTAGCCAGTTTACTTTTAACTTTCTAATCGGTTCACAGGGCACTAGGAGCCAACGGCCACCTTTAGCTTACCACAAAGATGTACAAAAACACGCTGCGAAAATCAATAGATTCTGCATTAAAATATGCTGTCTTACTGCATGACATTATGCTAACAGGAAATGTTGGAACAATCTCTTTGGAGACTACATCTGATGCAACAAAAAAAGAAAGCAGTTTTTCCAGGAAAAAAAAAAAAAAAGAGAACACAAATGGTCTTCACAAATAAATCACCTTCTAAATAGCACAAACGATGTGCATCAGCTCGTCTCCGCTTGAGAGCCACTAAAACTAGAGGTTTTCAATGCTTTTGTAAAGACTCGATGTATGGATATCATCATTACTGCTACAGTTAGTTCTATGAGAAACATGTCTCCCAAGCCACAGAGACAAGACAAAGTCCTGTAACATATGTATAATATTATTTTCTCTTAATTATTGAGTATGAGAAAAATGGGAAATCAACAGCAACAAAAATGAACTTTAATTTAAAATTCGCAGCAGTTTCTTTTCATGTATTTTGCAATGCAGTGAGAGACTGATTTTCCCCAGGCTTTCACTACCAATTTCTCATCTGTAGATAACCACAATGTTCATCGGCGTTAATATTTTTATACACAAGCATACAGACCTGTTCATTGCTTGTGGGTACTGCTTAAAAAGTGACTCGGTACAAGGCCCTGTGGCCTCTTCATGTGTGTACCAAGTGCCCTGACCTACCTGGAGCGAGCACAGCGGCAACTCAGCCCTTTGCTGAAAAGGGAAAACCCCAGTGGCAGCGGGGATGGGACAGGGACCAGCCTCCCCGCCGGCCGTGGGTGCCTCCGGTGCTGCTCCTGCCGAGCGGGACGAGCCGTGCCGCCTTCTGGCTTCATTAACGAAGCTGGTGAGCAATGTGCACAGCTTCCCGGCCAAAGTCCGTTTGAGGTATTCATATTCTAAAGTAATTTGAGTTACTTTTATTTCCTCAAAAGAGCCATGCTGGAGAGTATTGCCAAGCACAACATTCTCTCTTGTGCTTTGCATGGCTACGCTTCAATTTTGGTAAAAGCCATACCTATGCTCTATGTAAGATTGTTTGGGAGTAAGATATGGTGCCGTAGTAGGATGCTCCACCGTGGTTCAGCGGCTCTATCAGCGACAGCCGGCGCTCGCACCCTCCCGGGATGCAGGACTGAACCCCTGGGGTGGGGGAAGCGCTCGGGGCTTGGGAAGCACAGAGCCGTTCCCCGACGGATGGGCATGTCAGAGCGATGCGTTAATCCTGACCAGCCTTGCGCTGTGCCAAGGTAAAATAGTTTCAAGCAAAGATGCTAATTAAAAGAAATCAGAATAATATTAATTGATTCAAGGTAGAGATGCGGCAGGTGCTGTTTTGGGGGTGCAAAGGGCATTTCGGAAAGCGTGGCCCGGGCTTGTGGAAGAGCCCCCGCAGCACAGCCCTCTCCCACCGCCGCCGGAGGAGGCGCAGAAGGTGCGTAAAAAAGGCTCGGCCCCGCGCTGGGATGCAATTTGTTTTACTGGTAAAATTAAAAAAAGAGGAGTGTCAGAACACCCATCAACTGTGAATCGCAAGTTGTTTGGAAAAGAAAAAAAACTCATTGTGGACTTAAAAATACAGGCTATACATTTCAAGGTGTTTTTGGGGAAAAGAAAGCAGACAAACTCAAACACATACAGACATTACATCTAAAATGTAGCCAAGCCATCCACGATGGTAATCAGAAAGACTTAACCATTTTTGTTAAATAAAAACATTTTTGCACTTATAAAATATTCAGTCAGCTCACATATAAAATACAAGTATAATCCATTATTAATTTACAAGGCCTTATTTAATTTACATGCTATTTTTCTCTAGTATATTAAATTTATCAAGGCTTGTGGAAATCCTCTCTGCTGAATATTCATATACTGACATGCAAAGTTATCTATTATACATCCGAAAAATTCCAACACAAATTCAAAACAACCTCTTTCTCAGATATTTCCTTAGACAGGAACAGAAGGAGCAGACTCCAGTAGTTGTTAGTTCAAAAACAGAAGTGACAACACCACGCGCATTTTTATCATACCAGATTTAAGCCATTTTTCTACATTTTTGTCTTTTTAGTCTGCGCTAAAATAACATTTCCCCAAAATTTAAATAGCACAAACATTCAGGTGGCCACTTGGCTAGTTCATCCATGGCTAAGCGTCCCCTAACCCTGCTGTGATGGCTTCATTCAGCACTGCCCGCTCTAATTACACGGCAGCCACGTAATACGTTACGATACTCAAACGCGAGAAGTTCCTGCCATTGCTGTCCGAAGTATTACGCGTGATTTAATTACGCCACTGACTGTAATTACAGATATTGGAGACGCCCGAACGTGACAGTGGGTGCTCCCTTCCCCAGCTCCGCAGGCTGCGGTTACAAACTGCCCAAAGCACAAATCTGCTTGTTTTAAGCCTCTCCGCTCTCCCTGGGGAGAACACCCAGCATGGCGTTTGGCCGGGAGAAGTTATCCCACCCGCTCCTCCCGGCGCGGGGGCATGCTGCATGGTATTTTTCACGCCTTTAGCAGCATTCCTGTTCGATTCCCTTCCCGTAGTGATTTTGGAAAGTATTTCCTTGCTTTGGTGCAATGTCTCCTGCTATGGTGCCGCTAGTGAGCGTCTGTCTGCTAGCAGCCATGCAGGTTTTCCAGAATATTAAACATCTTTTTGGTAGAAGATATATCCAGTAACGTGGAACTCCCCTCAAAAAACACAAGGAAAGCCCAAATCTTTTCTTCCTCTTCTTCTAACGTTGGGTATGACCAACATATTTGTGAAGATAAATCCTTTCATGTCAACCAGGCAATTTTTCACTAGTTTCTTTTTTTAACTGTTACCATTTTCAAAATGCAGTTTGTGGCTAGCCTGCTGGATATAAATGACACAGAGCTATGAGAAAGTACAACATAAAAGAGAAAATATCCAAAATCCTGTAAACCTGCATACTGCAAAATAGCAGAAGTTATTCTTAAGTCAAAACGGGTTAAATATTAAACAAACTTCTCTAGAGAGAGGGGAGCACACACATCCTTGTCCAGAATATTAACATGCCAGTCCGAAATCCATAAGGAAAAAATACCCTGAGAAGGGACAAGGGGTGCTGGGAAGCAAAAGGTAAGAATTGACAGATAAAATTCAGTACTGGCAAGCGGGGCCGACCTCCCCAAAGACTTCCCATATCCCGGTTACTGCCTACTGTATTAAGACTGCCTTTCTCATCACTTAATGCTTATTTTCATCACTTTGCTTAAAATATTGATAATCAATTAGGGCTACGTCTGTTTTGCCACAGAATCTGTGTCACAGTCTATCAGACTGTCAGGGCCAATTCAGTCCTCATTCAAAGTTAATTTTTTCTTCATAAATCTGCCTTTGGAGGAGTCATTAGGCGCAGAACATAGCCCGAGGTGCAATCACCTATTCTCTTTCATTAGCGGCAGGCAGGGAAGGTGAGGGAGATTATTAGAACTTTGGAATGATCACAAAGCAGCGTGCTGCCTGTCAGATCCCCCCAACATTTAATTCATCTCGCCAACTCGCCGGCGCGCGCTGCCAACAGTTTTAAATGGACATTATTCATGAACATCTGTGACATGCTGAATATTCTGAAGCGGGAATGATGAAAAAGCGGTGCCCCCCTTTGACTTGAAAATTAATTCTATGGTCAAAACAATTAGGAATATAACAAACATGTTTTGTGATGTTATTTTTAGTCCTCCAAGATATTCCACTTAAAAAGCTATTATTTCAGAAATACAGGTATTTAAACATAAACGTGTACACTTTAGACGGGCTAGCACAGCATTTCATGGTATCGAAGAATGATGTGCATTTCCCTTACTCTGGAAATAACAAGTTGTTGGTTTTCTTTTTTTAAGCAATTACAGAATTAGCTAGCTTCGCTAGCTGGTTTGTTGATATGTTTCTAAAATGTAGCCAAATGAGATGACACATTGGATTTTAATAGGATGCCATATTAAATTACAGCACGCTTTACTCATGCTGGACAATCAGTTGCAGCGTGTGAAACAGATTTCCAAAAATGAGCACGCTATGGCCATTATAGCATTTTTAAGGTAAGAATGGCAGAAATGCTGGTACAAGAGACTGGCATCCACCGAAATGAAATAAAAGCCCTACAGTCTCTGTGCAGTATCCCTTAATAAATGCAAGGGTTTTAAGACGTAGATACTTTAAGGAAAAGTAATTGACATCTAATGAAATAACATCAAGTAGTTCCTTGAATTTCATTATGAAAGTCAAAAGAATAGTAATTTACATTTTTTTCTGTTAGTACTATGAAAACAGTGTTATCATTAGCAAACTTCTCACAGCCCCCATCATTCCCTTCCCAAAATATTCTCGTTTTCCTACTGCAAAATTAAGGGCCCGATCCTTAGCAATTCAAGCTGGCACAATTCCACTGACTTCAATAGAGCTAAGCAAATTTACTCCAGCTGAGGATCTGGCACTAAATATTTATAATAATAATAATAATAAAGAAGACTTAATAAGCAGATCTTGGCTAGGTACATTCATCTATTATTTAGTGCATTTCTAATTTCTTTCTTTCTCACACACTGTTTCCCACCCACACGTCTGATAAAAAATTCAACTGAAATATGTTTTAACACTAAGGATTAATTGGCTTAAATTGCTTCCGTAGCTCCTGACTCATTGCAGTGGATGCTATTAAATATTGCAAAGATTTGCTTCCATCTCAGAAAAGGCTGTACATTACCAACTTGGACATCTTGTAGTCAACTAATGTTTAACCAAAGACCTGCACCCCCCAAACCGCAGCTGAGCTCAGACAAATAGCATAATTGGGTGCAATTCTTGTCTTATCTGATATTTTGTCTTGGAGAGAAAATTATTTCTTAGAATAACTGATAATTTCAATGGAAGTGTTTAAATGGCACCTTCTACCTGAGTTACTTTGTTTTGGAGGAAGGGGGTGGGAAGAGGAAGGAAGAGCTCGGGAAAGGAAAAGGACGGCCTAGAGTTAAACATTCCCCTAATCCAGTTAACTAAAAAAGGCAGTAACATTTGGGAGAGAAAAAATAAATTCCAGATATAAAAAGGGGAGTCAAGGGAGTCAAGGATGATTCTTTGCTATATCCTTCAGGAATACTTTCACTCAACTGGAAAACTTAGAAATGATCAATATGAAAAACTCTAACTTTGCTTCCAACTTATTTAAATTGTTCCTAAACGAATATTTCTAATAGAGTTGTTTCTTTCCCCCTCGCACACCACGGATGGAGAAACGCGAGAACAATGGAGGGTCTCCTACAGAAACAGCTGTAACGGAGGTGTTGAGCAGGTGAAAGAAGGGATGCTTTTGTGTAAGTTGTTCCTCAGTCTGCTTCAAAATTGTCTGAATTTCTGCTCTTTGGCCATTATTGCTGCAGGGAGAATTCTCCTGCCTGTGTCCCAACTCAGTGGCAGTGGGCTGTCCTCCTCCTGCTCCCAGCCACGGCAGCCAATGCCACCCCTGCTCCATGGGGAGAAGGAGGAGGAAGAGGAGGAGGAGAGGAATAACCCCAGGGGTGCTGCAAGGAGGAGGCAGGACTGCCCCTTCACTGGGGTACCAGGGAGCCTTCCTCCCGAGAAACAGGAGACCAAGCCTGGAGGGGGAGAAACGTGGAGCTGCAAACACCACGGTGGGAACCAGGAGATTCCAGAGCAAAGGCCCAGAAAGCACCTTGATCTTCCTCCACCCTAATTATATTTTATGCAGTCAAATTACATTTATAGTGAAATGGCAGCTTTTGTCCAATCTGTAAATTCACATTTTCCCTTTTTCTTTCTTTCCAGCCAGGTTGGAGGGCGCGGTTTTAGCAACTTCACATCTCCCAGGCCAGCACAGCACCTACTACTCTAGTGAAATAAGAGTTCTTTCATTAGAGGACTTATGCAATCTGCATGTCTAATTGATGCTAATTTCTACCTCTTAGAAACAGCAAAAATACTTTTATGAATGCATTTCCTAACCATCATCATGTGAAATGCAACCTGCAGGATGTATAGCAGTACAGGGGCTGCGGCTTGCTAATGTTCTTATTGCTATTTGGATTTCAACAGGGGCCTTCTTTTGAACATCTAGGAAAGTCACGGAAAATACAATTCCAATAATATAGTAGTAGTAGTAGTAATAATAATAATAATAAATAAATTCTTCTTATTATTCCAATAATTGCATTAATTTCAATAAAAATATTGACCCCAGATATGAGGAAGGTGTAAACTACTAAGGTGACACCTGATTAACCTTAGTCTGAACTGAAACCAGAAGAAATTATAAGCAACAAAGAAGAAAAAGCCATAAAAATACAAACTAAATATTTCAAAATGGAAGAGATCATATACACTCAATATGGTTGAAAGCCACTCTTGAAAATGCCCAACATTTATTCAAATATATCAGTGTCTGAGAGGGGAGGATTACTTCCAGAATGGATGCAGTCTAGTCCAAAGGAAGTTCACATTTTTGGGAACAGTATGGGAAGAATCTCAGAGCCCCTGAGAAGTGTCCACCATAGTAAGCTGCTTCAGAGCAAGTAAACCTTAATGGCAATGATGTAGATTTAAAATTTTATATTAGACACAATCAAATATTAATATAAGAAAAACAAAAGCGAAGCTAAGAAAAAGTACATATAGGTAAAGCAAACTTACCTCTACCATATAGCACAATGTAATGGAATATAGGTAACTTACTATTGCAATTTTTGCAAGAAGAAATACAGATGAGCTATGTATCATGTAAAAAGTAAATAAACTGTATTACATTAACATCTTCTCAGATCATAAAGGGAATATAAAATCAACATTGCTAAACAAGTACCGTAACTGATGAATCCTCACATACCACCACCAATTTGCCTTCACAGGTAAAACGAATATGAGGGGAGGGCTCGACCGCGTTGCAGCTGGGCACGGCTCTGCCGCACGGCATCAGATAGCACAGCGCACGGCAGCTGCTGACGGCGGGATGGAGTTAGCTCTGAAGGGTGGTGAGCATCAAGAGACGGGGATAGCCACGAGGAGAGGACCTCAGGGCTGCTCTTAGGGGATGACTTTCATCTCCCCTTCTCCCTTCCTCCTCCTTTTTTTAAAAATCTTACTTTCTTTTGGAAACCACAGTGGGAAACTGGCTAAATGCACAGGGAATTTCAGTACCATCCTGATGATTTGTTTTGATGCTTGTCATGCAAAATTAAATGAGGAGGCCACAATATCAAAACAGGTTTGCATTTTAAGTTACAGTCTCTTAAATTCAATTGCAGCTATAAAATGGAATATAAAGGAGCTATCTCGAAAAGAAACTAACATGTTTTAAGTTACATTATGTGCTCTTGTGAAAACAACATTTTTGTATTATACATATTACCAAATAAATTAATGCTTTTTATGTGGATGAGAACTTTGAAAAACATACGTAAAAATCATGAAGAATGCTCTTATTCTTCTTCGTAAGAAGGTGGTTCTTTATGGAAAGTTATGGAAATCTGTGAGCTTGCTACCTCACAGAAGAAACAAATAATGAAAGACAGATAAATAAATCACTTATTTTTTTTAAAAAACCTATGGGGGGGGGTGTGAAAATCTTAATTATAAAATCTTAATTATAAAATCTTAATTATAAAAGTGCAAGAACTTTTTTCCTGTAATAAAACTCAAGCTAAATGGGTCAGAAACAAGAAAGTTATAACAGAAATTAAAAATGGCTGTGGAACATACATATATACAAAGCTGTTATCTTCTAACCCCTGTCACTGATAGACTGGTTCTTTTAACTCTTGGATAGATCCTAAGTCACTTTTGAATGGTCTGCTCTAAAAATTAAACTTTGAGATTCCTCTAAAACTAATTAGAAATAACAAAAGGTAGGCAAGACTGCAAAACATATGTCTGAAACCCCATTGCTAAGACACAGGAGATGCCTACAGTCCTGATGCAACAAATGCTTTTAAAATCATCACATAAATCCTGGAAGTTTAATTTAGGTTGTTGGTTTTTTCCACTTCAGTGCTACCAGGAACCAGCCCTTTCCTTTGAAGATATAAAGTTTAATTCATTCAAAATTGTCATAAACGTGCATCTCCTCCTGAGCGGAGAGGGTGATGTGAAAATCAATTAGAACCAAAAGCCAACACGTATTATTCTCTAAGTTCCACAGAATAAACCCAAGAATGACTCGTTGCTTTCAAAACAGACTACCTTAGCCTTGCACCTTTCAGAAGCTAGATGGTTATGAGGACAATTTCACAGGAACAAATCGAGACCTTGGTAAGATCAGCGGGTTCAGCATCCCACGTGAAGCCCGTTGCACAGCACATCTCAACCAAGCTCTCCAGCTCCACGGACTGTGCCCCATCCTACGTCCCACCCTCCCAAGGAGCACTCGTTCCTGATGACATCTGCCCACCACTCAGATCCAATTACCTGCTGCATCTGTATGAGAAATTAGCTTTATGTTGTACTAATCACATACATTTACCTGAAAATATAACAGCTCCCCCATATAATTTCACAAATAAATTGTTACTTTGAAAAGAATACTTACTTGCTTAAAATATAATCACTAATAAAAATATTTAAATGATTTCTGAAAAAAACTGACAATGCGTTTCAAATACAATTGTCATTTTAGTCCGTATATTGAGAACGACAGTTGGCTTTTCTTTCCGGGGTTAATAGCAGAATTCAGCCTGACAGCTTGTCAGCAAACTAGAAAAATTCAGTCACAAAACTTAGATTCAAAATGAGCCCTTCTTTCATCTGCCAATTTTAAAATGTCAGGAATCACCACGTTACATGAAAATCAAGTAGATGACAACTAACCTGGCTATCGAAAGGAAGCAATAAACCATGGAGTACTTATAAATGATTATGAGGAACAACACTGAGAAAAGCCAAACCAGCCCAGAGCACCTTGTCAGGGCTCCGAGAACTTTCATCTCATGCTTTCGAACCAAATAGAAACATAACGAATAAAACTGTGTAAGTGGCTCCCATGAGCAATGCTGTCAGCAGACACCCATCCATACAACGGTGGTAAAGTCTTTCTGGCTTGGCAGTTTCACGTCAGGTCTCACAGTAGCTTTTGAAAACAAACGTTCATAATATGTGAATTTAATTTCTCCAATTTACTTCTGGGCACTGACCCATGGCTACTACTTAATGACCAATAGTCTTTTCCATTAAGAATAATCTTTAGCCACTCATCTACACTGGAAACCACCAATAAACAGAGTAAGATTTGCGGTACCACATAGTCCAAATAATAACAAATAGCAAAGACAATTATCCGGATTCATTTCCCGAGTCTTACTGGTGCAAGGTCCAGGTATCAGCCACAGCCAAATTGGACATATTGGGAAAAGACATTCACAGTTGACCCCAGCTAAGGCAGCCAGGGCAGTACTCTACAGCATATAAAACTATTCCACATGTGACCCCAAACAGGACAGGTGATGGAAACAACACCTACTCATTAGAAAATGCTTTGGGATACTTCCTAGATGAAACATGGACAAGTTTGATGCCTTCTCTGAGTCTTTCTCAACAGAACCACTTACTAACAGAATAAGAGAAATGTTGGGTTTCCTATTGAAGGACAAAACTACTAACATCTAAAAGACAACACTTGTATATATCTCAAAGACAACGGCTGATAACATACAAATCTACAACTTTTTCCAGCGCACAAAGATCTAAACCTTAGGAGACCTTGTAAGATTATTTACCATCATTATTTATCATTTATACAGCACCTTCGCTGAAGGCACAGGCAAAAGGATGTTGTTAAAGCTGGCCTAATTTAAATTGCCATTAACAATGTTGGAGCCCCAAAGCTTACTCAAATTTCCACCTTCAGAAATAAAATCCTATAACCAAAGATACAGCTAGAAAAGCTAACGAAGACACAGTAAGGAAATGCTGCTTAACGATGTTTGTTGAAAAACAGTATTAATTTCTCTCCTTGCTCTTTTATTTGCAATGAAGTGTCATTTAAGGAAGAAGTAATAGTTTTTAACTGTAGTTTAATGCCAGTTATTAATGGATAGCAGTGTAGAAGACTATGCATTTTTTAATGCCAGGCATTGCCACACATTGCACCTCCTTGTGCTGCCCACCGCTGAGGCAGCCCCGCTTCCCATTGCTTCCCTGCAGCTCCTGCCCCGCCACGACGAGACCGCAACCCGGGCTAAACTATCCCTCGGGAAGGCTTGACATCTGGCCTGGGGTCACTAGGAGCGCAGAGCTTTTAAGAGAGATTTGGACAATGCTCCAAGAAGCTGCCTTGTAGATCTCAATCTGTCACGTACCCCATGACAACAATGCTGGTCCCAGGACATTGTGGGCTACCGGGAAGCAATGGAGCATTGCCCCTTGCTGTACGAGCTGCCTTGCTGGGATGCTGAGGGACCCCACTGCAGGAACAGGAGTGCTGCACAAAATAGCCCCCCGCACCTTCAGGCTTAGGCTCTCAAATGTAGGATACACACTTTAAAACTACCTGAAGGCGGTACTTATCCCTGATATTTCCACGATCACCATCACTGTCACAGACTGGAATGAAAATCTCCTCTTCAGTGCAGGCTCGGCGACAGTGCAGAACATGCACCCCACCTCTCTCAGTTACACATTTGTCTTGGATTTGGAGTGACTGAAGGGTGAAGACATTATCATCCATGTTTGTGGGAACTGAACACAACGACTGAAATTACACCAGCTCAAGTGGCAGGTCTGAATTTCCAAAGCACAGTGTTTTAGAGGAGCAAAACTTCCCTGTGGTCATAAACCAACCATAGGGCACTCTTCCCCTTGAAAACGACCCTCTCTCACCAAGCTTGGCCACCTGGTCTAACATGGCATCCTCACCATTGGAGATGGGGATGTGTTTGCTTGGGCAACGCAAGTCCGAGTTTTTCTATAGTTGCTTGGGCAATTATAAGTCCAAGTTTTACTTGCAAGTACAGTTTTGCTGAACTTCTGATTGTAAGTAAGGGAAAACTGAGTAAAAATTCTGAGTTCCTGAAACGCTAGAGCCCTGTCTGAAGCCCATTTAAATATGGAAACTCAAAACTAAGCTTTCACAGAAATTTTATGTATTTTTAAAAGGACCGAAATTACTTTTAAAACGTTATTTCAACCAGCTAGATAGAAACAATGCCCTAAATGATGAAGATAATTCTTTGCTTAACAGATTCTGGAGCGACAAGATTATTCCAAAAACCAAAGGCTGGAACAAACAAAGATTATTCCTTCTACATGGAGAATATGCAGTCTGGCTTCTTGGAGTGTGTCTGAATCCTTGCTGCATCAGAGCACCTAAACTGAAGAATATTAGGAGCGCATTTGACTTCAGAGAGACTACTCAACCATGCTTAAAACTTGGTCATATTCTTAAATGCCTTGAATAACGGGAAAGGCCTTAGAGAAGAACATCATCTGTAGTAAAAAAGAGGGAGCACAAGTTTCTTGTGATGAAATTTCTACAGGAAAAAGGGATACAGTGCATCTAGACAGCACTGTGTAACATGATTTGTACCAAACATGGCCCTATCAAATTGAATTAACTTCTAAGCACAAAATTACACTTGTAATTACAGTTACAAAAGTACAATACAATGCAAACTTAATAAAGAATGGAGTGCGATTAATATACAAATAATGGCGCAAGAACCAGGAAGCATTTTACAGGATTTCTGAAGAAAGAAGGAACTTTGTTCACCATACTCGTGATAATTTTCCACTTTTACCATGATGCTAATGAAAAAAATCTTTGTGAAGCAATGGAAAACAAAAAGGATTGAAAAAAAATTATTTTTAATTTTTTTTTTTTTAAATCTACTATAAGTCCATGAACACCAAGACATCGTTAAAGAAAAAACTGTTCTCGAGTATTATCATAATGTGTTAATATGAAAGATTCACGAAGATACCGAATGGGGCATTGGAAAATCAGGAAACGATGAGGTGGAAAACTTCTGGGTGCAGGCACAGAAAACTCGCAGGATTTACTGTGCATTAACTGCAGAATCATAAGACAGGCATCCAAAAGAACTTGACATCTGGCACCAAAAGGGGGAGTGTGTGTCAAGGAAAGATTTGTGGGAAAGACTTATTGCCGATGCCAACACACACTCAATTACACTTCTGATAGCCTTGAAAGCAGGGCGCACAAAGCCCAGCGAAACGCGTAGTTCTGCATTAGAGTACGGAACTCATTCTGATGGAAGAAAATTATGGGAAACTATACATTCTCAGCTTGTATCACTAACTACTATAATCATTTACTGTACACAGCATTATTAAATATTCCCCCAGGATAAAAGGGGTAAATATATTGCTTAAATATTCAGTGGCTGACTGTAAAATTTCATTCCAGATTAACTGATGAAGATGAAGAAATGCTGCTGAAAACAAGCAATTTATCTTCACTACGCACAGCAGATCGCTCTTGGAATTACGCCAGAGGCTATGTGGGTTTGAATTCAATAGCTGCATTAAAAGAAAACTACATCTCTACTACACACCAGGCTGAACATCACTGAATAAACAGTTTGCTGCAGCACTGCTTAAATAATTCAAAAAGGAATTTTGGGTATCAAACATTTTTCTGAAGTATTGTATCTCTTAATGTATTTCAAATAAATCCTTGTTTTTAAAACTTCTATTAAAATCCATCAGAATAAGTGGGAAAATAGAAAAGTCAAAGACTGAAAACCAACAAAGGACTGATTTCTAGGAGAGGATTTAAGAAAGATTTGTCATCAGCGAGAAAGTCACTTCCAAGGGCACGTATCTTGTAATATACACATGCATTTACACTTAGTCATCTGCAACCTTGAGAGATTCCAACTGGCTCTCATACGTCTGGACAGCATAATTTCAGTACAGACATATGTGCATCTATATATTTGTATAGAGCTATAACAAAGTAATAAATAAGCAGCCTTATTCAACACCAGAAATTCCATAAACTTTCTCCAATTAGATTTCATTTCCAGCTAGCTTTAACTCAGGATCAGAGCGCTCTGCAAAGCCTGCTTTTGCAGTTTACTTTAAGAGCGTATTTCTCCCATTCCTAGAAAATGTAAATAATTTGAAATATTAAAACCTCACTAAATGTTTAATGGCACATAACTACAACGATGAGGAGAGGGAATGGACGTTACAGACCTTGCTGAATCGGCAGCAGTGCACCTCTGCTGAGGCCCATCATCCATCATCTGTCAAGAAGAATACTGTCCTGAACTTACACGTGCACCCACATGATGTCGGTATATCCTTTGTATAAAATCGGTTCTTTCAAATTAAGATCTAATGACTGCGTTAATTCATGCTCCTTAATTGCATTGCTCAGTAGCCTTATCATACCTTCTAGTAGAACAGAGAAATCACTTCTGGGAAAACTTCAGGTGACCTTCTATGAAAACTGATGAGACCAACACTATGTCTACAATAGCAAATAACGCAGCATAAAAAGAGTGCAGAGGCTGGTGCCCAAGACCCAGTGCCTGCTCTGTGCAGATTTCGGGGACTCCAGACAGAGCAGAACTAGTCCATGTGAACCACACACCCAGGAACAGCTGGAGTACAGGACGCGGGTGCCAGGAGCGCAGCTTCTGAACTGACGTCCTTTGAAAGGAGCTCAATCCATGTGCTTCAAGACTGTAATGTGAAGCATACTGAACTCAACTAAATAGGGATGATTGGAAGAATCACTTGAAAAGCATCCTTCTGGTTCACACGACAATGCTAATGTACTCAGCACATCCCCCCAGAGAAGACACTTTTCTGCTCTGCATCTTATATTGGACAGCTCAGGATGTAATCTGCAGAATAAAGCTAAAACTCAGAGAAGGTGGCAAAAGTCACAGGAAAGAGCGTTTACTCACAACATGGTGCTACAGAAAATCATAGTGAAGGAATGGCTCTAAGGACTGAAAAGTGCCTCTTCAGAGCTGATGCTTAGATATATCCAGCAACCAGCCACTGATGTCTGAAGAATGCCAATTCCCAGAACCTCTCTCAAAAACACTTTGGTGACATGGTTATTTAGAAATAACAGTTCAACTGCTTTGGCTAAAGACCAAGCTCATCAATTCTTACTCTAAGTTAGACACAATGTAAAATATTAAGTAAAAAACATTTAAAAGAATGATGAAAAATTAGTGGAACTCCATGAAGTTACACGAGCAGATGATCTTAAATCTGAGGAAATCAAAAGTCTTCCTGTATGCACCATACAGCAAGAACACCAGCTGCTGGATGTTTAACAACAGCATACAACCTAATTTCTTCCCCAGGATGGGTTAAAAAAAAAAAAAAAAAAAAAAGATATTTTTTGAGACACACATTAATAAACACCAACACAGTCTTGCTTTAGTATTGTCTGGGAAAGTTTACCTATAAAGGGATATAAACAAGGTGTTTAAGGAAGGAAAGTGTCTCATAAGCATCTCACAGCCAGAAACAAATTGAGGTACCTAACACAACCTTATCCAAACTCTCTTTTCCTGTGTGAAGCAAAGACATTCTTCAGACCTGGATTTTCCTTACCTTTGCAGGGGTGATTTGCATTAGAAGTTATCACTTACTATGGACACTTAGAAAGATTAAAGTTCAGACACATAATTAAACCAGCATAATTAAAGGAGAAGAATTATCTTTTCTGACAGCAATCACTGGTATTCTAGGCTCTTTCTATAAGTCCAGAATTGCCCTGAAGTCAAGGCAGCATGATGCCAAATCTTTATTTTGCCTGGTTTGAGCATCCTGAACAGAGATGCCCGGGTGCAGCAGCCCTCCAGGGCAGGATTGGTGCTTGTTCCTGCAAGAACGGTTAGAGCACTAATCACCACGGTGTTTGCTCTCTGCCTTTTGCAATGAGGTGACCAAGTCACCAACAATAGTGTCAAGCAAACTAGAGCACTACTTAAATAGCATGTACGACGGGTCAGTCTCATCTCATGTAACAGTTTTAGGGACAGCCCCCCGTTGTGTGGATGTGAAAACGTGTTGGGTTTTTTGGTCTTGAGCCCCGAAAGCTCATGACAGATCTCCTGAGGGCAGAGATCTAAATTTTATGACAACACCTGAGGATTTATATTGGGTCTGTATGACCTGGCAGAGTGCATGATCTGGAAGTGGACGTTTTCTGAACAATTCAGGATTGCTAAATACTTTCACAGAGTATGAAGAATACATCCTACTCTTATCTCTTGTCTTTAACACCTCTTTTCTCAGTATGAGGATGGTAAAAAATATTCACGAGATAAACAAGACTGGAACTCGTACAGAAGTATTCCCGAGTCTGATACAGCATCATTCAGCGTGCCGAATAAGTTTCTTGTGCCTCTCATCATATACACAGCTTCCTATCATATTCACTGTTCAAGACTATGCTCCAGTAATATGTAATATTTCTCTGTTAAATGATGTCTACCAATACACATTTTAAAAAAAATCATAGCTTTTTTCAGGCTTTCATCATGACTTCTTTGAGATAATAACATTCTGAAAATATTTTTTAAATTTCGTACATATGTTGCAACCAGAGTAATAACTACCTCTGAAAAAGACATTTAACTGCTTTAATCACTATTTTCTTACAGTGCTTGATTTCAACTCCTTTGAACAACCCAAGATCGATAATAACCAGGCTAGACTAGTTTCGAGTCTACATGATAAAAATAGGTAATAAACCGCTACTGGTTAAAGAGGGTGTGCTGTGCATAGGTCAGCTCAAGGTCCCAGGTAAACATCTCATTTGTGTCCTGGAGCCCTGTTTCATGCATGCCTCCTCCTCTCACGGGGTCCTCCTGCTTGGCTCTCAACATTGGGCCATTGCACCCTATCGATCTTCTTTAAATCTCCAGAATAATAAATTTCAAGACAACACAACGCAAGCTGACTAAAGCTCTTTAATTACATCACTGCTGAAAGGAAATCATTGATCAACGGCATTATGGGAGAATCAACTGCCCCCCAAACCAGATCAAAGTCAATGAAACGGCTGAGTAGCTGCCCCATTTGGGACCCTTCCCAGATTAGTGCCCACGGACAAGCAAAAGAAACTCTGCTAACACATGCTGCTTACTACGGTTTTGAAGCTCTCCCTGGCAGGTGTCATGCTCTAAGCACGGGTTTTGATTACTCTAATTAAATATAATATTATCAACAGATCTTCATATTGATCCCTAACCCCCCTTCTAAACAGAAAATTAAAAGCTCTGAGGGAGGGACTTGGAGGCTAACAGGTAGGTTTAATGGTTTTAATCTTACATCAGCTTTCTCTACGCTATGTTTCCTAAAAGTACTATTGATTTCTTACTACAGCAAACACAGAATTTTAATAATTTCCTTCATTAGAGTAACATTTGCTACCTTGTTACTAGCTAAATGAATAAATTTTTAAAACCCATAAACAGCAGCACACATCCACTTTTTTAACTGAGACAAAAAAAAATATTTAACTATGTTAAATGAACAGTGAAGTTTGTTTTGATTCCAGACCTACTTTTAATACAAACAAACTTATCGTATAAACATAAGGAAATATTTATCTTCATCTCAAGTAAAGTTTCTTTTCATCAGCTAGTGACCACAAATGTTTAAATATGAATATCTGCATATAGCATATACTCTCATATGCAAATTTCACGTACACAATAAAGAAAAATGAGAAAATACTCATGACATTATAATAAAAAGTGTAAGTATTTGAATGTTTTAATTTTTTGTTTTAAGTTTACAGTGCAATGTGGATGTTTCCTGTTACCAGGATCAATTACACATGAACCAAATTATAAACGACTATATAATCCCCCAACTTTGTCCTTTAAAAACTCATTTAGCCTTATTACTTCTCTCTGGCAGGAGTCGGCAGCGCGCTAATAGGCACGCGCTGCCTCCATGCCACATCTCTCCTCATTCATTTCCTATTCCCTCAGGTGGTTCTCCTTGCTAATGCCCAAATGGCATCAACCTGTTGTTTAGCACATCCATGAAAAGGCGAGCCTGCTGGCTAATTTACCAAGGGATTAAAGCCCTGAAACCACTTCAATCTGTTACTCTGTCTCCATGTAAAAGCCCTGCCCCTGACAGTCGGGCTCCCAAGCCAAAGGGAAAAAAATAAATCTCATTTTAAGAAAGAAAAATTCAAAGTGGGAGACATTTAAAGTAATACCTGCACATGCCCAATAAATGAGGTGCAGTTGCACACGTTTGCAGCCTAAAAGCTGAAAAATTGGGAAATATCAAGTGCTGTGATGGTGCTAAGGGGATTTTTGCGTTTAAATATACTGATATTGTAGTCGTTAACAAAACCTGACACTTCGATAATGTAAACCACGTTACATTAATTGCAATGGATATCAAAAATTCTGCACAACTCTAGTTATTTCATCTAATTTTTAAAAAATTTTGTATTCATCTGTGAACACGTTGAGCTCATTTTCATGCTCGTGTCCTGCGGGGACAAAGGGAGAGGGCTGCACCACCATTCCTCTGGCGACAGTCGCTAAAGCCCCATTCCCTAAGGATGTCACAATTGTAAAGTGCTATACTGAACACCCACAGGATTGGTAAACTAACAAAATTAATAGTATTTGTCAATCTTTGCAGGAGCAGGGCTGTCAGCGAGGGAAGGTGCTGTCTGTATGTCTGTAAAACCAGCTCTAAGGTTGCATCTCAACTTTCTGATGGTGCACCTAAGTAAACATCTGAGGTCAGAATCCAGCCCACACCGACTCAAATTCTTTTCCATTTTCTTCCTCTACCCTCACAAGTTTAATAAACAACAAAGCCATCATTTTTTAACACTTTAAAAAGCGAGTGCAGTGATTCATAACTATTTCATAATTAAAATTTTATGGCAAATAGATACAGCCATCAGTCATCTAGTCTGGTATGTCCAAAAAAAGTGAGATTTCAATTTATAAGCCCATGTAGTACTGTATGAGCTACGTGGTATAAAAAACACATTTCAAGGGAGTTATTGAACTGGGGAAAGCAAAAGTTGTTGGTTTTTTTTTCTTTTTAAATCAAATACAGTGTAGATTATGAATTTGTTTTCACATTGCAGCAGCTCCATACAGTGACTGATGTTTAAAAAGGAAAAGAAATATTATCCTCTTTCTTCTTCCAGTGTTATACTAATAATGTTAGGTAGTATCCCTGGTACTTCCCAATGCCAAGAACACAGATTTTCTGGAATTACAAAATGTCAGAAAAAAAAAAAAATGCATGTCAGTGCCAGGGGTTTCACAGACAATGAAAGCCTGTAAATTGGTGTTTGTAAGATATGCATATTCAGATATATTTAACATAAGAGCATGATACTCTGGATCCCATTTCAATAAATTTTATTATAGCGAGAACATGGAATTCTCTGACTGGCAATGAAAACAGTGAAACTGGTGGTCTAGTATATACACAGTGTTTATGGATTTCCAAAATTTGTACTGAGCATCTTGGTTTTCATGAGCTGCAGAGTCCATCACTGATACAGACTTAAAAAGAAATACTGCTCAAAACATGAATCAGGATGATATTACCTATTTAATATACGCAGCCAGCTCATTTTAGTTAGAATGTAGGTAAGTGTTTGCAAATCAGTTTTACAAGTACACATTTTCCTCACTTTGCGGGATCTGAAAAACCTGCTCTTTTAGTATAATCTTTCTTTTTCTGATTTTATTTAGTGGGACATTAGTTTAGAAATATAATAAACCCAAATATTTTAAAATAACTGAGTGTGTTTTAGTACACGTTCTCAAAAGGACTTTTTTCTTAATCTCATAAATATTCCACATCACCTGGGAAATAGCCTTCTGTTGGAACATACCCAGCTATTAAACTAGTTTTGTTCTACAAAATGTTCTGCTTTGAGATGCAGTGCATGCTCCAAGGCTTTCCAAGAAATATCTATTTTTAAGATATAAGCTGACATCACATTCCACATGTTTCTGCACATACCTTAGTGCCAGATGATAGTAATTCTCTCTAAGAATATTTAGGGATTCTCAAAACTCTTTGCCACTGTAATACTGGTTGTCAACATTTGAGATTATTATCTACTTCTAGAGATGAAAAAATATCTTGTGACTTGGATGGAAAAGCTGGCATAAGTTTTCCAGTGAAAATTTCTACTTGGAAAAAGAATGGGTTTGTGTTTTCAAAAATAACAACAACAACAAAGAAAAAAGCTAAACATTAGACTTGCTGCTTCAACAAACTATTATTACATGCTTCACCAGTCCATTAAAGAAAGTAATTTAATCAGTTTGTATTTTCTCAGTAAAATCTCATTCAGAGAAATTTTATTGCCAGCTATCTAAATAGTAAATACTTATTATGCTCTCAAAATGAGTTTTTGCTTGCCAAGGGCGAAACCATTGCTGTTATTGTAGTGCTCTGTCAGAGAAACAAGAAGTTAAAAAGGTTATAAAGATACCATTAACGTCATGGGACTGTCTTGTCAGGACTCAAAAGTGCTTAGTAATTGAGGGTTTTATTCAAAGTGTATTAGCACCCATATAAACAGCAGAGCTAATATGATGCTTTAGGCTTTATTTTGTTGCAGCCCTGCATAATCACCTACAAACAGCTGAATACTGTAAATTTATCTGCTGAAGAGCACAGCACATTTTATCATCTGTTTCTAGGCTGCGTCTTTGAATAAAACGTCAATAACGTACAGCTTAAAGGCACAGATGAGGTGCAGCCAGCCGGGGCCACCAAGCAAGCTCTAATGACAACTAATTGGTGCCGGCAACGCGCCCTCTGTGCAGAAGCACAGCGCAGGGAAAGGGCACGCGCGGCAGCTTCATTCAGAAAAGTACATTTCTCGCCACTAAAAATGCTACGAATAAGCCTGTTTAATAAGCTTTTAAAAAGTCTATCTGTACAGACACACTGCAGCAAAAACCTGGCAACAGTACAGCCCAAAAGATAATATTCCTTAATTATCTTGATCCATTATTGGAGCGGAGCAGAGCAGAGCCACCGCAGTAGCGTACCTGGGCAGCAGGAAGGTTCCCCTGCTGCCTGCAGCCCTTGCTTCTGTTGCTTCAGGTCATTCTGCTGCTTGATCCCACCATCTAATGGGTTTGCCATCATCTGAATTTGGATTTTGGTGGCAAACTTGATTAGAATTTGTCTCAAACACACAGCTGAGAAAGACAGGGAACAATAACAGAAGTAAACAAAAATCTCTCTCCTCTGCACTTCTGTTGGTCCACAAATAACTCCAGAAGCTGCAGTAATTTTGTGGCCTGGCCCTCACCTCAGGTAAATCTGCTGCCCTGCATATACATCTACATGAACACCTGAAGAATCACGTTTCTGGTCTAGGTTGCAACAAGGTCTACTATAAGGTTTTCAGAATGTATGTTAACGGTTAAAGGCATTTTATAAGATACATGTATTTAATGCATACATTACAAATGCATATGTTTAATGTTCATACTTTAAGCATAATTTGTTTCAATAAAGTAACACAACATTAATTTTTTACTTCAACAATAGCTATGAAAAAAGATGCTTATTATAATGAAAACTTAAACTGCGAGCAAACTGAAAAATGAAGGAGAAAGTGGAGGGGAAAAAACAAACCACAAAAACTTTCCAGTCATCTCTCTTCAAATGCTTATAATAGTGGTACTATTGTATCCACAATATCCTTAACCTTCCAATCTTCAACCAGAAAGCATGGTTTAGAAGAAAAATAAGTTGAGGAGTGAATTTGTTTCTAATGTGCCCACTACAGACAAAAAGAAGTGTGTGGAGGGATTATTCAACAGTCATAGTAACTTAAAGCAGATGTATTGTGCAAGCTGAAATTCTAGATGCCAGAAAAAGCCAGAAAACCAGCACCTCTCATCGTCTGCCATGCTGTAACAACCAAAATGTAGTTCAGCACTACAGGACATGCTTTAAAAGTACGTCCTTTCATGGACGGAGCTCCACCGCAGGCCGATGAGAATTGCAAAATGCCCTTTGACTTTTTGTCGCTTGAAAGTCCCATCAACAGAAGTATGTATACAGCTACAGCAGGAACAAAAGTAGCGAACTACTGCCTGTTTAGAAATGCTGGACTGGGCAAACCAACATTTCAACTCAACATCAAACATCTGGACAAGGTATTTTAAATTGAGACTTGAGACATCATTAAGTACTAAAGGTACTGCCAAGGCAAAGGAGCACAGGCTATTCTCAAGTTCATTTTTACAGCTAAAGGAAAAAAAAATACATTCCCTTACTGAAACACTTGCCAACATCATTGCTGAAGCCTAAGTCGGTCAGTCAGAGGTTTACTAGGAGATGTCATCAGTTCCAAGTATCATTCATAACAACCTCAGTTCTTTCATTGAAGTCTAGAGATTTCCTTTGCCAGGCATAACATTGACAGAAAGACAACTGATTTGCACATTTTCTCCAGGAGCGGAGGACGCTACACCATCAGCTTCAGCAGATTAATATGACCAGTTTTGAAACAATCATGATAGATTTTGATAAAGGCAGGTGTTTCAGAGAAGAAGGCAGGAGAAGAAGGAAGACACATGAAACAGAAGTACTGCCGGTTTCCCTACACAGTGAGTAAAAAATTATTCTGGGTAAATTTATGTTTCATAGAAAATAATTTGACCACCACCCACAGGGAATCACTTCTATAATATAGCCCAGAATGAACAACTTAATATACTGTAGGACGATGACAGCACGACATCCTATTAGGATTATTCGACTGTTCGAACCTGTTTATTGCAACTTCACTGAACTGTTTGGGCTAAAATTTTACATGCTTTGGTGTGCTTCAGTTGATTTTTCTGGGTTTTGTTTACTCTATTTTGCTTTGAGGAGAGACATAAATTATCTATGCATGGCCATTTCTGAAGATCAGGACAAGGAGAGATATTTTGTCTCTGTGAAATATGTTAGGGGATCTTCTCTTTAAGGAGCTCTACTGTCCCCCACATTTGCAAGAGCATCTGGGATGCAACATGTCCACATGAAATCATGCCGAAGTTTGCTCAAGCTGTTAACCTATGAAAGAGAGATTACTGGGGACATATGCACACCATAAATTCCCTCACATTTCTTCTCTGAGGAGGCTTAAGCCCAGAACTGAAAAACAAAGCTGAACTTTCTGTAGGTTTTAATCAAACTGGGCAAGGCTGGGCACAAAAGCTGCGAGAAAGGAGGATTTCTCTCGAAGCCTTTCCAGTCTGTTCTCTGCCCGAGTGAAATTCTTAAAGCATGAGATCTAGAGCACATAAAAATGGGTGTACATTAAGACAAGCTTATTTCCTTTCCCACCTTAGTTTTACCTACTCTTCAAACCAGAAAATGCAGAAACAAAGTATTACCGCAAGTTAGGAATACGCAGGAGCCAAGACCAGAGTTGCAGATGGGTATGTCAACGCGAGTGAGAACAGCAGAAACAATTTCCAGGAATGAAATTTTGCTGCGTACTTCCAAAAAGCAACGGCTCATATTTCATATTTTCATATTGACACACTAATTAACAGAAACGTTGCTAAGAATACTATTTATAGCGCTGCATTTTCAATGAAGTAAGCTACTAGGCATAGGTTCAACTATTATCAGTTTCAGGGCAAGTTCTTTCTATTAAAAACCTTGATAACATAAGCAAATATAGACATAGCTCCCTTCCACCTCTGCTCCAGTGTTGTATAAATACATAACAACATAACTGACACTTTATTTAATCTCCGCTGACTATAGTGAACGACCCTCAGCCTGAACACAGCTCCATTCCTATGGAGCTCTGCACTCGGCTGCTTGGCTCACGCAGGACCAGTTCAGGGTTTCAAATACTTGTTCTTTTACAATGTAAATGTGAATAACCCTTGTTTCATAAAGAACTGAGAAACCCACGATGGAGTCTTCCCTTCATATTTTCTTGCCTTGAGTTGATAGCAACGGAATCTCAATTTCATCTTGCTCAAAGAGCCTTACCATTATAAAATCATTAACGTTTTTCAGAGAAGACTCTCCAAGGGCTTAAGATCAACAGCATAAAACGTTCAAAACCTTTAAGACAATACTCCGATTAAATTGTTTCATTGGGTATTTTAACAACATAAGGGATACATGATGGCTTAAACAAAGAAGCCTGCCCAGAAACCTTAAATAATAAATTACACTGTAGCCATAGAGAAGAGCAACAGAAAGGAAATTAAAAGGAGAATCCGACATAAAAGCATACATATTTGATTGTTCACATTAGTTGTGTTTTGAAATACTTTTTTTTTTTCTTGCTAGGGTAACCAATACAAGTGATATGGCAAAGGACACAAGTTTTACTCTTGCCTTTTATTAAAGATACCATTTTGCCCTTTTCCATGTATCACAGTGCAGTTCTTTAATAAGCTTGTGGCAACATGGCTGAAATCGTTGTCTGCAAATTTAAGTCAGTATGAACTTTCCTTGCTTTTGCATATTGATTCACATTTGGAAGAGCGTTAAATGAAAGTCTAGCTTTTCATTTTAAAAAAGAAGGCTAGAGAAATACATATATACCTCTGTGTGCATATACATATATATATGGTTTATATCTGCCAATACACTCTTCAAGTAAATAATAAACACTGTCTCTACCATTTTATCATTTAACTGTTCTTAAAAAGCATGCAGGGTGATGTTTTAACTCACATCTCAGTATCTGTCTCCCTTTCACACTCTTTGGTTTAGGATCAAAAGAAGATTGCCGGTGCTTGTTCAGGTCTCCCTACACAGCTAAACACCAGACAAGGAATTAGGAGTTTTAAATGCTACAGGCAAATATAGCTCTAGGCAGTTAGTGTAAGTTCATTCATCACGTATTTGGGAGATTTTTTTTTTTTTAATAAACTCTCTGAATGCACTCTTCAATTGTTATTATGCAAAGCTCTCAGAGTAGACCATGCGAGACTTCTAGCTAGCAGGTAATTTTTTTCAAAGGGAAAATACTCATTTGTCTTTAGATAAAATTATTAATACATGTAATATACTACTTGAAGTAGCTGAGAGACTGGAGCTGTATTCAATCTTTGAAACAATTCTTTTGAATGAGTTAACTAGGGTGCTGTTAGAGGGTAAAAGTGCGTTTCGTTGCCAGGACAGACAATATCCTACCACAGCAACCCTCCCACCCTGTTCTAAGTTTATTCTGGTTCTAACTCCTATTATCAGTTTGGTATGATTAGGCATATTACTGTCTGATTTGGCATGTATGGAAGCAACTCCATTTGTCTAAAGAAAGAGACATATTATTTCTTCTGCAAAAACAATCTTTATGCCCATTTTTTACTTTTCTCCACACTTCTGACACATTTTTATATTTTTTTTCTCCAAGTACATTTGCATGCTTTTCCATTTAAAATTAAAAACGTAAATAGATTCTGATATCTACAGGTAGTGGTATGCAATGAATGCCAGTAGTGTTAGCCGTGAATTGTGAAGATCACAGAGTACGACTTCCTCCCCCCAAAATGAAGCAATATGGAACGGTGGCCTAGAAACAAAGAAGTGAAACACCAGATAAAGTTCCTGGCTGTGCTGCAAACATCCAAACGAACCAGAAAGAGCATTACCATTTAAGTTAGACATACAACATGTATGCTTTTTACATTTAAGAAAAAAAGAAATTGTCTTGGCAAGGAAACAATTTTGTCTCCAAAGACTGCATTTTCATAATGTCCCATATTTAAAAAAAAAAAAAGTTTCTCAAAATACTGAGAAAGCATGGATTGTTGAAGATATCTGTTTTCCAAGGAATTAAGTGAATACTTGTTCTACCCTTTTTTACAGAGCACATAATTAATTACATTTTAAAGAGCAAATTAAAAAAAAAAAAATCTTTTTAGATAGCTAAAACTGGAAAAAAACCTCTCAAAATAATAGTATTTATAGCATTTTAAAAGATAAAGCCATATTATTACAGAAGTTTAAAGTCTGCTTTTCAAGGCATTATTATACACAGAAAATATTGTCATATAAAACCCTTTCAAAATAACCAAAGTAACCTAATACCCTCGGTACATTTTTTTTTAAAAAATACAGATATTAAAATTTCATAAACCAAAAAAGTATGAACAATAAAACCAATAATGCCTATTTTAATAGAAATTCTTACTGGTAGTCTCGTAAGTATGAGAACTCCTCTTAACACAGAAGCTCCTATTAAATGATAGGTGGTCATCCTTATAAAAAGCCTAACACAACTGCACTGCTGGGAAAAAACAAAGTCTCTGCAAAACATCCACTACTGTATTTTAAGATTTATTCAGTCGACACCTCATAATCATCTCTAAATCTAATGGGACACAAATGCATTTCATCACAGATGAAAATCTTCAGCGACGGCTAAAATGAAAATCAAAAAATTATTACAATCTAGTAGTTTGGCTTGCAGCATGCATTAATCAGAAATCATAATAAATCCACATGCTTCTTCAGACAGCACATTAGTCAAACAGTTTTGTATGATAACGACATTGACTAATGGGCTCAGAGTTAGAAGGGTCAATCATAAACTCATCAAATGCTTCATTTAATTTCTTAATTTGGACAAACACAATTTGTTTATGGGAAAGATATCAGGTGTTCTTGAATGAATAATGGCTATGAAACCAAACTCCATTAATCAGCTCTTGATTACAAATGACTCGGAGATTGTTTGTTCTAATTTCATTCATTTGGGTCAACAAAGAAAACATGAGCAAACGAAACCACTTGGAGAAAATGGCACACTTAGTTCTCCTCATTTAATAAAGTTGTGATAAATATTCTTTCAATAACTGTAAAACAAGAATTTTATTACCCACATTAAATACTATTCTTGGTTCAAGTGAAAAAATTAATATATATGATTTACAAGAAGATCATGTAGGCATGAAACAAGACCTTCAGATGCTGGATGACCGTACTCAGAATTCAGAGCAATGTGCTTGTATTTCAGGTTTTCCTGACAGGATGAATGTGAAAAGCACAAAAATGACAGGTTTTGATTTCCGCTTGCTGTGAAATATTTCACAAAAACGATGCAATTTAACATCTTCAACAAGTAGGCAAGCGAGCTTAGCAGAATTGACGGTGAACTAAGAGGAAAAAAGGCCCGCGGACCTGCATATACCAAGATTCACAAGTTCCTGCTGTCTTTTCCAGGCTGTAAGACTTTTAAACCCGCCTGTATTTCTGCACGCCATTAGCGTTCAGGAATAATTCTGCACTTTGTTACTGCGCAAAAGAAGTTTTTCAAAGTTTGTTTGCAAGAACTGGGGCTGTGTTCAGGAGGAGCCGCCACCGACATCCTTAAAGACACCACGCTCAAGCTGAGCTGCCCGCTGCCCACCGACTTCAGCCACGCACGCAATGACCAGATCTCAGCTTGCTCCTCCTGCCCAATGCCACCTGGGCGAGCCAGCTTGCTGCCCCAGCTGCCTTGCGGTCCCAAGCTGTCGCAGGACCAATGCCCCAGCTCAGACCAGTCCCCAGACCCTTAGGGCTGCACTTGTGTCCAAGTTTGAACCACAGCGTGCAGACCCTTGCAAGCACACAAGCTTTCCAGCACCACTTCTAACTGTACCTTACAGCCACCTAGGAGCAGTACAAAAGAAGGATTCCCTCTGATGACATCCTACAACCGAAAGACCGTCTCTCGGCAGGGACGCCTTCGGGTTCCTCCGCTCCGTGCAAACCAAACAAGTTGTCTAAACCCTCTAAAGACAAACTCACAGAAGTACCCAGGAGGTTTAGCTGACAGGCAGCAGGCACTGGTAGTATTTAAAGCTGCTTAAAGCAAGACCGTTGGATGTAAAGGCATTTCGTTTCAACTGGGATTCTGAGACAGAAGGGGCTGTGCTGTACAGCATCAATATTAACTCCATCAATATCTGGCTCCTAAACTTAGGGCATTTTGTGCAGTAGCACTGACAAACAGAAATATTCATTTTTGATTGAAAGTCTGCCTTTTTCTATGAGTATATACTTAAATACTATAATGATAATTAATTCTGTATCTGCAGTTCAGGTATGTTTGCTTCACGCATAGCAATGTGTATTTCTGGACAACCCTGAAGTTCTCTCCCAGGTGAAAAAATAACAGGAGATAGGGCACTAATTACTAATTACAACTTCTAATCTCAGTCTGGAGCTAAGGAGGATGACATGGTCACACGAGACCAAATTCTGGGACACAGGCTTCATTCCTGCTCCGTCACAGACTACCCATCACTGTTGGTAAGTCATTGAACCTCCCTAAAATGGTTGCTCTACCTCAAAAGGGCACTGTGATCTAAAATCCATTGACAGATAGGGAGTATTTATCTATTAAATTATAAGTGCCTTGGAAATGCCTACCAGCTGGAGCATGAGCAAGGCCTCCTATAATTACCTCCACAATGGGAAACTTGCAGGACGCACCGTCATGACAGTGAGAAGGAGCAAGGACATTTTATTTCTTTTTCACTTATTTCTCCCTTCAGCAAGCTGAGTGAGAGATTCTGGCACACTTCACATCTGGAAATTAGACGGAGGGGCCCTAAACATTTAAACATGCAATTCGTGCCCACCAGCCAGAGCCAGTGTGCTGAGCAGATCGAGCACTTTAAAGCCTTTTTCTGGGCATGCATGCTATAAAATCCAGCCAAACGCTCTCCAGTTTCACTTGTAGAAAATCTAAACTGAAGGGTGGTAAACATCCAAAGATTTACAGGGTATACTGTCATAACATATCTTAGGGGCACACATTCTGGCTAATGCTTTAATGACCACATACCAAAGCAGGCATCTATACAGAGAAGATGGCGTGACAGATTGGGTAAAAGATGAGAAATAAATATTTTGCTATCAATATTAAGACATAACATTTCCCAAAAGGCACGCTTAAACAGAAACTAGCCACACAACCACATATGGTTTCTGCAGTCAAAACAGTGTATAATTAAATTACTGGGCAAAGTTGCTAAATATGAATTGATATAAAACTTAAGCTAACTGAAAAATTGTCTTTGACTTAAGATCAATAGCAGGACTGAAAGATTCGTCTGCACATAATTAGCACACATATTTGCATCAAAATCACGCATACCATATGCTATAACATTACTGAAAACCCGTTAGTTATAATGTAAGCCTGAGAAACTTTTGTTTCTCGGTAGCACAAAAAAAATGGTCTCAGATAAGAATCTAAGAAAAAACAGAAATTCTAAAAGCTTTAGAATTATTTCTAAAGGCAATAAATGTTCATTAACTAATAAAGCAACTGTAAAGTTTACTTATAGGCTCTGTTCTACATTGTGGCATCCCTAAATTAGCAGCTACTCATTGGCGTCTTAAACTAGAAAAAGTATACATTCTACAGAAATGGTTCAAAGCATTTTTTTAATCTCTTCTAAGAACCTAAAGGAGGTTCATGAAGTGAATGGCTTTTAGACACCAATACAATGGTATTATACACTGCAAAAGTGAATTATTTTGTTTCAAACACATTTTATTATCTACTCAAATTTGTTTAATTAGAATTCCGTATTTTTTCAGCAATCATGAAAATGAAGTTGAATTATTATTATTAATCAAGTGTTTACTTTGCTCACCAATGACACCAAACAGCTGCACTTCAAAATCACATACTCTGTAAGGACAAGACCATTAATACGTTAAAGAAGTAATTACTTGGAGTAATGACTCTTTTTTTATATAGTTGTCGCTTTTCATGCAGAAAGTAGTATTTTTTTAGTACTCTAATGAGATTATATATCTTTGCCAACAAATTAGGAGCAAGTAACATATAAAGAACTGTATTTAACATCCAGTTGTATAAGAAGCACTTGTGCATGGTTACGAAACTCATTGGTGTAGACTGTCCAGGTGAGTTCAAATACTTTCTGCATCTTTCTGAAATTATCTTAAAATACCTGCAGCTATCATAAAACACACAATATAAAAATTAGCTACCATACATTTATTCCAATATACATTTTATTGATTTTTTTTTAATCTTTTAATTTTTATATTGCTCAGAGTTTGTTTGAAAGTGCTCTTTCTACCAATGTCATCAACTAAATGGTTTTTGACACAGAAATCTGCTGAGTAGGAATCAGCAGTTGACCTAGAAACTGGGTTCACTAACTCCATAATTAGATGGCTTTCCTAAATTAGCTAATTTTCACAAATAGGATAAAATCTCCCATCTTCAAACATGTACCTACAGCAGAAGGATATACTATGAAAACTTTTGAGGAATCACTCTAACCTGAGGATGTGCATCTGCCACAGTGATACAGTCTGAGCAGAACTGAGCAGATGAAAACAAAAAAAATTTAAACATTTCACCAATCAAGAGTTGTGAACTAATCTGTAGAGCATGGGGACAGGAGTATAGATGGAACAATAAATGTTCAGATCCCTATGGAAAGGATGAGCTCACTGAGAACCCTGAAGTCCGGAAAAGATTACCCTTTTCTGGAGCTATGGAAAGCTACACAACCTTTTACTCTACAACACAAGAAAGACAGAGTATTCAGTATGTCAGATGGCAGCAGAGAGAAACGGACTGCACAGCCTACTTGGATCATAGAAGCATAGAATACCAGGTTGGAAGGGACCTCAAGGATCATCTGGTCCAACCTTTCTAGGCAAGAATTTGCACAATCTAGATGAGATGGCCCAGCACCCTGTCCAGCTGAGTCTTAAACATGTTCAGCGTAGCGGAGTCAACCACCTCCCTGGGGAGATTATTCCAATGATTGACTGTTCTCATTGTGAACAATCTACCTCTCGTGTCCAATCGGAATCTCCCTGGGAGTAACTTGTACCCATCGTGATTTGGGACATTTCACAAGCGTCATTCCAGTTTATTTACCTTTGAAAGAACTGAGGCAGGGAACAATAACAAACCTCACAGACTGGTGCAGACTCACGACAGATCAAAATTCCCACCCGGGTTTGCAGTTTTGTAGAGACTGAAAGAACCACCAGCCTTCCTCTTCTTACAGCGACATCTCTTCTTGAATCCTTCAGACACCAAATGTTTTGTTACGAAATAACCATAAAGCTTACTTATCAAAATAGAGACCAGGACCATTCATCATTTTATTCAAACTAGTTTTTCATTAGTCTATGTACGATGCAAATCATATTCTTGAAAATTAAATCTTCTATTCATGTCTAGACTCCTGGAATACAAGGAAAAAATCATGAACATTTTCTTTACTAAAGAACACCTGATTCTGTTGTGATCTTGCTAGTACAAAGCTTAAAAAGCCTAGGATGAGGCTGAGTAGAAAAATCTGCGAATGGGAAATAGAGGTATGTAACCATACTAATGAGCATACAAAATTCTTGGGAAAAGATGCAGAATTTTTTTGATTTGTTTTAGTGGATGAAACCAAAGTTTTATGTACAGTGATCCTATAGGAGGAAGAGAATAAAAAGATACTCAGAAGATTTCTGGATTGCCTTAAGCACCTGATGCCCTCTCCAAAATCTGGATGCAACAGAAATCAAGGTTCTTGTCTGCCTATGACAGGCTGGATTTAAGATGGTGTTAATAAACACTTTAAAGCAATAATTCGTAACTATAACAACAAGCTGACAACATTTTTTTTTTTTTGTTGAGCAATCTCCAAAGGAATTCCATGGTATCAGCTATTTTTAGGAACTCCAGAAGAAAATGGAAATAATTCACTGTAGATCAAACTGCTGGAAAGACATATTCACTGAAGAAGAATAAAATGCCCTATGAGCTTCCTGTGTTAAGTTCTTCCTTAAGTTTCTGCTTGATCTTCTGGCAGGACTTCAGTTTCACTTTGGGGGTTAATGGAGCAACACAGACAAAACAAGGCATTAGGCTGATGAACAGAATTCAAATTGGAACCAGCTGAACACAGACTTTGGGTCCCAATAAACACCATGTTCAGTCTCTCTTTCAGAGCAGTGGGAGAAAATATCACCCAGGTCAGATATAGCTGGATAAAAGCAATTCGCTGTTCTTAGTCATTCAAGAGTAGTTGTAAAAGTAGCAGTCCAAGAAACTCGATTGTTATCTCTTTGCATCCTAATTGGTATGCATGAAAGGATCACCATGTATGTCTGCACGTCAACTAGAAAGGCTGCAGATGGGGGAATCTATCTTGTTGCATTCATTTTTTGCAATTTGCAAATGCAAGATGCTACTGTTTCACGCATTTATTTATTTCCTATATTAACCAATGATGAAAAACCTCTCTGTTTAGTACAAGCCACATTTAACCAAACTGGTAGTCACTACTGACAGCCCGAATCTTGATCAGGGCCAAACACTACACCTCCGCCTGTAGTTGGCCATCCTCCTACCAGTCAATTCTTAAAGCTGTTTAACATGTGCAAATAAATAAATAATTATCTTAGGATTTAAAAAAAAAAACAAACAAAACAGCTATCATCGAAGGTGTATTGCGATAGCTATGCCTCACGCGTACATTTTCAGAACAATTGTTTTATCGTTCCTCCACCCATCTTCCTCTTCATTTCCCTCTCAGGTTTTCAGTCTCATTCTCAAGTTATCTGTATCACTTGCTCACATGAGGAATACAGAGAGGCAAAACAGCAAAACTTTCTATTCCTGACCAAATCTCAGCCATAAAGTGAAGAGATAACACAGAAAGAGTATTGAAATGAGAAAGGCATTAAGGAAGAAAAACCACAAATGGCAGTTTCTTGGGGCTACTAGCAATTAACGCTTCTACTTTTGAAACCACAGCAGCAACGGGAATGACAGTTTCCCCTAAGATTTATTTCTGAAAACATGAAAATACTTCTGGTCTCCTCAGGACAACCTTGCAAAGTGAGCTTCATGAATTCCAACCTAAAATTTCTTTTAATCCACTTTTTTTTTTTTCTGTAATGTTTTAATAGCTTGTCCTCCATAAAAGAGCATGATAAAAATTTAATCTTCAGTAATTGCTACACGCTATATTGTAGCCTGTGGTATAACAAAACCCAGGCTCCGGATCCTGTGCCTGAAAGCCCTCTCGGAGTATGGGAGCAGGAGGCTGTCAACTACAAATGCTCGCTGGAAGCGGCAAAAGTGACCAAGTTGCCTGCAATGGGATGGGGACAAGCTATTTAAAAGCTACAGTAATTTGATGCAGCTCTTCACATCCCCTGTCCAGGTGCCTGTGGCTTCCCTGGTGCTGGAGTCCCAGGAGGATGCCCTGCAGCATCGATGCCCGGCCCCCCGGGAGCCACTGCTTCAGGAGGGGTGCTCAGACATTGCCCTTGCCCATGCCCACGCACACCTACCCAGGTCCTGCTCGTTTGGTGGTGTTTTGATTAGGAACAGATTCTTATTCATTCAAATTCTCCTTAGCTTGGGGTTCAAGAAATGCTGCACAAAACACCTTTAAAAACATTTGTAGCGCCTACATCCATGTTTGTCATATAGAGAAAAGGTCGATAAGTCACCTTTGCTCACAGAATGGATATTTTTACATAAATAGAAGTAAAATTCAATTATCCAAAGTGTCAATAGACACTACTCAAAACAACTGTTTGAAATTGATAATATAAAAATATATTAAATCAAACTGAGCATACGACATAGTGATTATATTAATCTCTTTTTTAATATTCATCAACTTTTAAGCCTGTTATAAGTTCAAATTCTTACAGTTTCTGGGGAAAGCATTACTTTAAAAGCTATTTTTAAATTTCCATGAAACAGGTAAAATATTATATGTATTATTTCATCCTTTGTGCGTATATACCAACACATGTTATCCATCCTTCTAAAATTGTTTGCATAATTAGAAATTCAAACTAAGGCCACCTAGTTTTCAATGAAAAGAACACAAACAGCAAAAACAAAAGTAAGAAAATCATAATCACAATGAGAAATCCTTAAACATTTTATAAATTTGGCATTTAAAAATAAGCGCCAATAAAAGGAAATTTCTCATACTTGTTACCACCTGCCTGCCTTACTACTTTGCATAGCTAGAAAAGAGCAAAATAGAGGCCATCCTATTAACTAAACAGTTTTTATTAAAGTAAAAGAAAAGCAAGAATCTATAAAGTAGCAAGTGATCCTATTAGTTCCACCAGACTAAAATCATACAGTCTACGTATGTGGTCCTTTCAGCCACATCTGTTATGAGCCGTTTTGATACCAGAAAGTAGAGAATATTTGACTATTTATTTATCAGGCACTGAGTGCAAATTAGGATTTTTCTCCCCAATAACATGTGTTATAATGGGTAGATTTAAAAAAATGCGATACGTATTGCATTTTTACAACAGCTAAGGCCAAAATACTTGTTATATTCAATGATTTTCTCTTTAAGGCATATGTAAAATGTGATAAAGATGCCTGGTACAAAATTAAAGGGAGCAATCTGATAGTATAATTCAAAGATAATGAGTTAAATATCCAATATTCGGAATTGCTGCCAAACAGACCTGATAAATGTTAAATGCTTATGATTTGTATTCATCAATTTTTACTGCATATTGCTAATGTCATATTAGTCTCTCAGTCCTTAAGTTTCCTTTAAATAAACTCTGTCAAGAATCCTTTGCACAAAAATGCTCTATTCTTGAATGCTCTTTCAGCAATAGATTGAAATGCAGATTCCAAAAATAGATCAGTCACTTATTTCAACTCTAGACCTTTGAAAATCCAGATCAATTGCCTTTTGTCATCGTCTTTATATGGAGAGTAAGAAATTTCTGCTTATCACCATAGAAAAACTTCCAGACTACTTTGGCAAAGCCAACAATATTGATAGCTTGAAACATCCACATGCTATTTCATATCAATACATTTACATTTTGCAATATTGATCCATATTTTAATCTTTATGAGAAAACACGGGTGCCATACAATAATTTACAGCACAAATTAACCAGCTTTAAAGCTTTGATGTTTTCTGTTAAGCTTATGGGTTTTAGCAAGGCAAGATTCGAAGCAGGACAAACTTTTTCCTTAAAATTAGCGATACGAGCAAGCAAACGTTTAACACAAAACCCCAGTTCAAATCTTCTGTGCTTCTCCGTCTCTCGGTAATGAAGTCTGGGAAAGAAATCACAGACACCCAAGTGGTTTGGCAACTGTAAGTGACAGAAGCTCAGCTAAATCCTCTGTTTACACTGGGGATTAGCCGGGTAGATTGTGCGCCGCAAACTGAGCTGTCGATGGTCAAGGGAACCTGCTCCCTGTCAGCCCGTGGGGCAGCGGCACAAAGCCCGGTCCTGGTAGGAAGTGACCCATAAACGTATCCCTACGAAGGATTTATACAAAGCCAGTCTGCCTCATAGAAACTCCATATGACCATTAACTGGCCTGCAAGGCCTGCCAGGAGGCCTAATTACAGGTCTACAGAGCCCAATAACAAAAGCTGAAGAGCTTTAGCCTAGGGATGATCTGCTTTATACTGACTTGAGAGAGTCCATATAGAGTGACAAAAAGAAAGAGGTTTAGCTTTAAAATTCTCCCAAGAGACAAAGCATTGTAGCTAAGTCTGGAAGGCCCACATGCAACATACTTCAGATAGGCTTAAACATACCACCCTCTCAAAATTAACATTCAACTATTGCCTGCTTAACATCTGCTCAAACATGGCAAGTTGCTGTGATATTGTTAGAGGATGCTAAAAAGGCTTTCTGGTATCTCAATATTAAGAAGGGTAAGTAAGTAAAGTTGCGCAAATATAAATTTATAGCTGAGACCAACATATTCTCCTGAATGACAGTTTTTATAAATAAAAAAATCAGTTGCCTTAAAAATTAAAGTGGAATGCTTCTGTATCTTCAAGTATCGCCCTGCTTAATGAGAAAAAGGTACTGACATTAATCTACACCAACAAAGAACAAAATTCTTTAACAACATGCATAGCAAAGCCAGCATGAACAAAGGACTTTGCGACAAAACTTGACAGTACTATATCACCCGCAAATAAAAATGGCCATCTTCCCCTCCTCCCCTCACAAACACAGGTGAACACTTTTTATTTTACCAGCTCTCCCACAACGAGAGACCAGAAGTCCCAATTCCCATCCCAAAAACACACCAGAAAAAAAAAAAATCCAATTAAAAAGAGTCTGGATTACTATTTGCTGTCTTTTGGCTTTCCGAGAAATCGGTTGGTTTTTCCTAAATTAATATCTAAGTTAGATTCTAAAAGCAGATTTTCCCAAGATACTAAACATCAATTCCTGCCGAGGCTGCATCTGATCAGTTGGCCATTGGACCTACCTTCCCTCAAATCAAGCATCTCTGGTGATGAAGAAAGCAGCACAGAGCAAAGGGAACACAGTAACGTATAGTTAACTTTTTTAAACTATGGCTGTTGTACTAGAACAGGACTTGGAAAAGCTGACATACTGAAAGCACTTTCAAAACCTATATTCTGTAAATCCGTAACATTACCAGTGTATTTCAATACACCACTTTCTCTTGCTTAAAAAGCCACAGGGATAAAGCCACATAATTTCCATGTCAATAGGCTGATGCAAAGCAAAAAATTACACACACAAACATCTTCAGATTGAGAAGACAACTCTAATGTGTAAATACTTCACTGAAACACCAGAAGAAGAATAAAGCAAAACAAGGACTATCTAAACCTTTTTGTACCTAAATTCTTTTGGAAATCAAACCCTTTATAAAGTGGCTCTTGTCTGTAGCTAATGCTGTTGTCTGCAGTACTTGGCATGAAAGCAGGGTTAGCTGTTTTACTAGCCTAACGCACATGAGCAGAGCGCAACCAGCTCTTGGACTGACATTTCCTATGCCTGGAGAAAGGTTGGGAATTCCTGCTTTGAAATTTGAACAAAATATCCTCAGACATTCTGCTCTCTGACAAAGCAACAGCCCAAATGCATTCTCTTAAAAAATATGCATGTGTATTGCATACGAATATACATTCCTGTGCCCAACTTGAAGAAAGTACCTGAACTCAAACCCTGACATCAAAACAGTTTTTCCTCAATTCTATACATGTTCCAGGTACTGAGAGAAGTTTGATATGAGACAGTAATCAATGATAAAGAATTGCTTCCGAACAGGCTCGGGCAGCACGACTCTTCGTGTCCACGCACAGGCTGGAGGAGAGGGCAGGCAGCGCCGGCAGGGCAGGATTCCCAGCACAGAGCCAGCCCGCGGCAGTTACCTGCCACCGCTCCTTATCTGTGTTTAATTAGTCCACGTAAGTCACTAAAGCTACATCCTAATATCATTTCCAGCACAGACAAATGTGATAAAAATTAACTTCTCCAGTTCAGCAGGGACATGTTGCAAAGCTGTATCATTACTTACGGGCAATTTATTTTCTCAAAATAACGTCCAAGAGCACACACATTCAATTTTTCCACACGTACATGACCAACTTATATCCCAGTCTCTCTTCCCTTTTTCGATACGCTGCTTTAATCTACAGTAGCAGCACTGACAAAGGATACATTGGAAGTTAGACCGTTTGAAGGGGCTGAACAAAAGGGAAATTTAGACAGTAAAATAAAGAAATTAAATTTGAAACATCATGATGTTATGGTGGATAGCAAATTCTAAAGTCAAGTATTAGATAAATGTATTGCTGAGAAAGGCTGTAAGCAAACTTCAAAACCCACCGTTAGCTTGAATTTAAAGTCAGACTGCTCTTACAGCAAACACTGGTATTTTGTAGACAAACTAGCTTCAGTTTATGCACATTAACATTTAATATATGTTGTCCCCTTACACAGTTAGGTATTGTTTGCTATATTTGTGTTATGTTTATCCAAAGGCATTTCCAGTATATTAAGAACAAAAAAATTTGCTACGTAAGCAAAGTGAATTTTCTCTAGGTTAACTCTTTCAAAGTACAGTAAGATATGAAAATCTTCAGAATGAAATGAAGAAATATATTTGAATCTAGACAATATAAGAAAATGCTGTATTATCTTGGGAGATGGGATATTAATGGCATGAAAATGGCAGGGAAAGGGGAATGGAAATGCCAGCGTAATAGCATGTCGATAGAGATGAACAACGAAGGGACCTTCCCATACGCCTCTCCAACACTCGTCAGTAACTTTGAGTGGTTGCAGAACGTAAGACTGTTTTGTTTGTCCAACCCATAGAGGAGTACAGTGTCATTACCAACCATTAAAATGTAGATAATACATTTTGAATAAAGCACAGCATTTTTCCCCACTTGGTGGGACTGGAGCAATTCCTATAACGTGTACAGCCAGATATTCTACAAGTTAACTCACAAGTTTGGGATGGATCCTCTATTGCACACTACATACGCAAACAGCAGCTTTGTTCATCATTACTAAAGTACAGATTTAAATTTACATTACATTCAATTAAGTCATACAACATCATGCTACAACAGCAACAATTAACCTGTTGATTGTAAACTCCTTGAAAAGCTGCTCAGCAACGGTCTAACGAAGATTTCTTTTCATTTTTTTAAACTTAAAGGTGAAAAAGTGCTCATTTTGCAGTGAGTAAACACAGAAAAAGATATTGAAACAACATTATTAACATTTCCAACATTCCTCTCACACCAATTTAATAAAAATTCAATTTAATTGATTGAATACAGGACTGGGGGAAGAAGGTGGGGGAATGATCTCATAAACGCCTGAGCTTACCAACACTTAAATAAAGCCAGGAAAGAACTTCTTTCTGTATTTCGGATGGTAAGAGAAACAAAGAGATTAACTCTCTTGAGTTATTTATGAACAGCTTGCAGCTTCAATCTAGGTTTCAGACTTCAATTGTGAATATTTAAATTTAACAATGTCACAGACCTTTTATATGTTTTTAGAAATTTCTGGGACCCAGGTCATGATGATATACAACCCATTGGTATCTTTTATACATTTCCCAGGTGTTAAATTAAAAAATGAGGTGTGATAGATGTGAGCAGTATACACAAATTGTGCTTTTTTAGGTCAGTGCTGTCACATCTATTTTATAATTATATGCTTCAAAGATTTATTAAAAGTTATGGAGAACAATGAATGCATTTGAAGCTATACAATACAAAAGGCTAGATGCATTTTTGGAAAAAGAAAAAAAAAAAGTCAGCAATGTGAGAAGATGGGTATTCCTTAAAACAGAAGGCTTACCATAAGGGGAAAAAATAAAAAATGGTATTTCTTGGAAATTGCTGTTTATAGGTTAAAAATACATGTATGAGAGATGAAAGCTTAACTAAAGACAAATATGTATGCAAAAATGCATATGAAATACTGAAAATTTGCCTTTTTGCCTGACAAACTGACAAATTTTTAATGGCAAAATTAAAATAAGATATAGAAATTAATTAGGATTACAAACCTTAACATAGACTACCACTTTGGAGCATTAAATTGTTATTGTAATAATCTAAAGACAAATGGAAGTACCTAAAGAACATGCAGTATGTTACATCTAAGTATCATTATTCATTTATAAATTTATCATCATTACCACAATCCCACCACAGTGTAAGGTTCTTGGGTCATGTTTTCACACACGTGGTATAAGTGCATCAAAACCTATGCAGCTCTTCTAAATAACCATTTGGAGACTGAGTAAAGAGAGGACAAAAACCTCTGCATCAAACCCTGTGAAGAGCGGGGTGTCCTGCCACACCATGCCACCGTGAGGGCGTGCAACCTGCAAGGTGGCAAGGAGCAAAATGGGACCTCGGTCTAAGTTACACCACAGGACAAACCCACAGCAACTTCCACTGGGCAAAACCTGAAAAGTGCATGTCAAAGCTGTGTACTGAACACTATTGGATTAGGGAAAAAACAAAACAAAAACAAATCAAAGAAGTGGAACTCCTGTCCATTTGGGAAGATGTACGTCTCTGAGTTTTTAATGTGGACTTAGGTACAACATTTGCAAAAAAGGCAGGATAAAAGGAATGATCTTCTCATCTTTGGTACAACAGGACAAGAATTTCCTTAAAGTTTTAAGCCTGCCATGAAACTACAGGATTTCTCCAATTGTTATTGAAATTAAAGGTTCCAAAATTAAAAATAGTTACAAAGATACGCATCTTGCTTTCCTTCTTACTAGTGCTAGACTAAATAGGAATGTTTTTCCCTGTAGAGAACTAGTGTGTAGATCAGCCTCTTGATCTGAGCCTTTTGGAAAGCTTGCTACATATTTCTGCTACCACTTCAAATAAATAAACATATACATGCACTAATTCAGTTCATTACTAAAAAATAAAGAAACAAGAACAATTTTTTGAGAGCACAGAAAAAAGCCTCATTAGCAACAGCAGCAAGAGGACAAACACATGAAGTCTGAGCACTGGTTCTCCAACAGCAAACAAAAATTACTTATTTTTATCTCCTTAAAGGAATTTACTAAGCGCCAAGGAGGATGCACACCAGTTTCATCTTAACCAGAAACTGAAGCAAGCTATGGAGAAAGACTTAGCATTTGCCAAACAGAAAAGGATAAAATTACTATCTTGATCGGTTTCATTTTTCTGATATTACAAAAGTTAAATACATTTTTGAAGAATATAATTTTTACTTGTAATAGCAACACTTACCAGCTGCCTCAAGAACCAGCTGTAATCTAGCTTTGGCCTGTTCAGCAGGAGTCTGAAAAGAGAGGATTTATAAATCTTCATAAATGCACATTCAACACGCAAGGTCACACATTCCCAACTATGGCACCGCCATCACCAGCGGTGAGCTCTCACCTCCGCGAGTGACTCAGTCGTATATGCCATCCAAAGAAACTTCCAGATTGAAATAAGTACTATCTTATTTGAGTTAGAAACTATAATGTAGACTGTCAGAATTGACAGAAAATACAATCCCAGTCAGGTAGCGCTGTGGCACCCTGACCAACCTGAGCACCCACAGCCACGGCCAGGCTGAAGCCCACCTCCAGCTCCTTTCTCAGTCCTCCTACAGCAAACCCTCCCCGGCTCCTTGGTGACCCCATGACACAAAAATATATGCCTACACAAGCATGCTCAAAATCTGGTTTTAGTATGATTAATATGGCGAGTTTTTCCACACTTCTGTTATCTGTTTTGATTTTTTCCTCTCCTTAAGGTATTTCTTCACATCTGTTGGGTTGAGGAACATATTGTTGGCTGTGTACCCACTATGCTAATTATTCCAAGTGATGTTTTACTGTGTCCAATGTGCTTGCCATCCCTCTAATTTTGAAGCCACTCAAACGTTTTCACAGTTAAATTTATACACAAACCACATTTGTCATGGAGTTCAGAAGTTGATTATTTCTGCAAGCATCTGAAAAGTTTGGAAGGTTTCTGCTCTGTACTAAAAACCAAAACATGATGGAAATTTTTGATGTCATTGGTCAGCTTTGAAAACTCTTCTAGGCAGATATTGCTACTGGCACATTTTTTCTGATAATCAGTCTAAGTTTGCATCCCTCCAGTTTCACCCCATTAGCCAGACAAATATCGATCAAGGTAATCAGGCAAAGCTCTTCGCTATGAATGTCCCAACTGATGATGCTCTGTAGGGCAAAAGAGTTAGCTTTTCTCAAAATCTCTTTCAACCAAAGATATCTTAGATTGCACTGTGCATGATATCACAGATTACAGCATGATTGAGATCGTATTACTATAAAATATAAACTGTATAAAATGGCCTTATATTCTAAAAAATGCCCTGTCATAATTTGAGAGAGTGAGAGCTTAGAAAGTTTCTAGTTTGAGTATGTCTAAATCTGTGTGCAGAAGCACACACATTCTTCTCCTAATGAGAAAACCATTTTCTGCTTTTTAGGGGTTTATTTCTCTTTATTTATTTATTAATCCTTTGTTTTACATTATCTCCACACCTATTAAGAGAGGTTAACTGATGGCAAAGAACAATCAAATTTCTACTACAAGAATTTACAGGCTGCTCCTTTCATTAGCATGCAATACGAAAGATGTTACATTAATCCACAGATTAATTCCTGAAAAAGGAAATTTAAATGAAGATCCAGATTTTAGTTGTATAGAGGTCTAATATTTTTTAGGTTAGAATTTTGCTAGCTGTTTGCACAAACCCAAAATTATCAGGCAAAATTTATTATCGTAACTAGTATACCAATGCTACCATTACTGTTGACCACTAATCTTGGTGGCAGCAAGAAAAATCTTGAAACTTGTTGCAAAAATATCTTCAAATTTCTTCCTCTTGCAATGAACTAATTATTACAATATGTTTTGGCATATTAAATATGTCACTAGAGGAAAGAAAGAAGAGGAAGAAAAGGATCTGCTTTCCTTCCAGAACAAACTTGCCCAACTTACTAAGTTTCAGAAAAGCTATACTTGGGTTTGTGGTTTTTCCATTCCTATGACAACTTTAGATATAAAAGAAAAAAATCTCCAGGGTTACTTTAGTATGGCAAAATATTGCAGTACAATTTAGCAGAGAAGGAAAAGTGTTTGGTGTAAAAATACCACCTGCGCTCACATCTTCACATGAACAGTCCAAGTGTCTGTGCAACCCCACCTATCAGTTGGGTTCTGGCATCCAGTAACACTTAGAGTACATTAAATCACTTTCCTATATTTGTTTTGTCCATTCTGTAACAAAGTGTTTGATTAACTTAACTGATCCACCACCCTGTCTAGGCCACAGTGCATTCCCACAGCCTGAGCAGTTTGCACAAGCATCCTCCCAGGCCGCGACTGACTCCTACGGGCTGCCCAACGCAGGCAGCAACACAAGCCGACACATTTCTAAAGCAGCTTTTTTCGGTAAGACTCAAGTGTGTCTCAAATGCTATGGGACCGGTTGTGTTAAGAGAGGTAATTTTCTATTCTTACAGCAGTTATCCAGTTAGATATTTGACAAAAATGCCTGGATCTCTCAAATAAAAGGATGTCTTTTTGGCCATGGAACAGTCTGTTTAGCACTACAGACTAGAGAAAGGGATGTTTCACTGATGTTATTTCCATATTCAAAGCCTAAAGTGGCAACATCTAGCACCACCACAGCAACAATAACTCCTGGAAAGAGCAAATATTAAACCAGGCTCCAGATGGAGGAGAAGGGAAAGCAATGAGCAGCAGCACAAGTGACGCCTCCCAGCACTAACCGTGAAGCTCCGTCAATACTGACACAACTGCTCCCCCTGCTCTGAAATGCTCCACACAGCTGAAAATGCCTTTTCCCACCCCTCTCATGTACATATGAATGTAGCCTGTTGGTATAACGTAGGCTAGACTAATATTCTTCTTTTACTAAGCAATATCCCACTGGAAACTGCACACACAGTTGCTTTGCAGGTGTCTTCTCCTTTGCCCTGACCACAGCCCTAGCACTAACTGATACCCAGTTGCTTCATGGACATTGGTATACCCACGGGAGAACATGGTATAGATGCCTTTCTATTATCAATCAATATGCCCTGAACAACTAATGGATGAAGGGTTCTTAAATAAAGGTTACTAGCTTGGCTCCAGAAAGCATTTGTCCAGCTGGTGGATGAGGCCAACACTCTGAGAAAATGGACAGAGATTAATTCATCTGAAAATCACAGTTAGATCCCTAAACAAGCCGTTAGCAATGTGTGAGAAAGACCAACTACTGTAGGTTAGTATTGATTTAGAAGACCATTAAATGACAAAATTCAGAAAGGCCCTCAGGAAACTTAAAAACAGTGAAATGATCGGTGTAGGAAACATTGGCAGAGTGATGTCTAGCACAAGTTGCAAAGCAAACCCTCATACTTTCCTTACGGTCTTAAGCATAACACAGAAGGAAAAGAATTCAAAACGGTGTTAAAAAAAAAATGGTACCGAGTATTTATAGTACCAGCTGATGAAGGGGACCACTAACTGTAAAAGCAGGAAAGGAATTCCCTAACAGGCATATTGTAAAATGACACGAGGCATGTCAAGCATCCCTCACGACTAATTGCACCTATGTCAAAAGTGTCTGGTAACACTGGAATTATGCTTTAGAAAACTATGGTATTTTACAGGATACCATAAAACAGTAATATCCATGTGATTAATAATTGTTATCAGTATCTCAAGCAAAAATTCGATTATATGTATTCAGTTTTTAATGCAAGCTTTTTTAAGAAGATGTGGCACATCTTTCTGAACTTGTATTTCTTTGCAGTATGTCTACTGCATTACATTGCTACTGCTTTCATAAATAGTAGCTTTTAAAATGAAACTGCACTAAAAACAGTGTCTTATAACTTTAAATTTGGTGCTTTTTGTGTAAAAAAACACACACACAAGTTGCTAGCTACTAGTAGGTACAGGGAGCAAGTGATATGCTTGATAGGCAGCTTCAGACATGTCATCAATATCATGTTTTGCTTTCAAAATATTCAACTGCAAGGGGGCCCCAGCTTTTAAATTTTACCAAAATAATTAATAGCTTGGAAACAAATGTTTCAATTCAGCTACTAGATCTTATTTTTTAAAATCTTCCTGCTACTTGTGATGCACGATAAAAAATTTTGACTGAGAAAACAATATTAAAGTGAAAATACGCTTCAGAAAATTGAGGAAAAATTTTGAGAAACATTAAGTTTAAAAAGAGAGTCCAAACTTCCATTTGAACTAATGACTGTGATTATCGTTAAGTAGTGCATGTGGCTCTCATCAGTACTGGAAAACATTACACTATCACAAGATTCAAGCAGTTAATGATGCTGCAGTGTTCTGAGTTGCAACGCTCTTACCTAATTTTTATGAATATACAATTTTCATATAGAATATGTCACTGATGTTTACTGTCTGTGCTAAAACTGGACATGTTCAGTTCCTCCTATTGATCACTGAAGATTATACAGTTGAGTATAATTTAACTACAGGACTTTTCTCTCTTATAACATCTCTATAAAAGCCTAACAAACCTTAGTGTGATAGTGATCAGTTTTCATGTATTTCACACAAATGTTTTATCTTCACATTTGATAAAGACAAAAATAGCAGTCCTTAAGCCTTCTACACCTCTACTCAGAGATGAGTGACAGCCCCCGAGTGCAGTGCTTCCCACAGCAAACACGATCGACATTCCTTAGCTTAGACACACGTGCTGCCTGAAATTATAATTCAATGTTCTACTTGCAGAGAGGACGTAGGATATCAAATCTGTTTAACAAAAATAGTCAAATTCGTAATTTAAAAAGATTTTCCACTTAATGATAAAACCAGAATTTCCTACAGGCATTATATTATATTAAAAAGCTGTAGATCTCCTAACTTTGTAAGCTAGTTTGTTTATACCAGTTGAAATGTCTTAATGTTACTCCTCCCCCTGCCCCTGAAGAAAAGGTGTGTGGCCAGGTTTTGGCCTGAAGATGACTCATGGCCAAATGTCATTATAACAGTGGCAATATCGTATGTTCCTGCTCACGTTTTGGGGATGATATTAGCACATCCACATATTGCAATTGAAAACAGAATATGAATTGTTGGTATGTCAAATACAGATCTCCTCAGCAAGAAGTCTTTTCCCCAGGTTCAAATTTCTCAAGGCAAACGCCTTCAGTAAAATTACAGTTTAAAAAACAAAATCAAAACAATACCCAAAGGACTCAGGAAATAAACACTAATTAAGTAACCCTATATATGATTTTGAAAGCTCAAATCCATCTTCCCCTTTTAACTCCAGCCTATCATCAGTTTCCTGGGGACATTTATCTAACCTTTCCTGATGCCCGATGAGCTCAAAAAAAGGTTAAGAAAAAGCATAATGAGAAAAAGGGAGAACAAAACACTAAGTTTCCTAGCTGTCTGAAGAGACAGCTATCCAAAACTACTGGGAACACTTCCAAAGTGGGTCAGAAACCTAAAGCAAATGTTGTTTGCAATGAATTCCAGAAAAAGAAAAGTTAGCAAGGCTGAGAATAGAAGAGAAATTCCCCAGCGTTATTGCAACCACGACTCTTCTAGAGGCTTTATCAAGTGATTCTGTTTGTATGTTCTTCTCAGGCTTGTTTTTCACTCAAAAACAGAGGAACTGTACAGAAAAAAAAATTGAAGCTAATCAACTCTTCGTGCAATTCAGGAAATGCCTGGGGCTGCAGACTTCTTACCTGCAAATCCTTAATTGTTTCAGATTCTAGATTGCAGGTGGAAGGCAGCCACACATGGATGGTGGGAAAAGACAGGAGGCAGCAGCCACGGTGGGCTGGCAGAGCAACGGAGAACTGCCCAAGGGAGGACGTTGGGTTGGGATGTCCGGGGCTCAGTGGCCTAAAGTTACAGAAGTAGACTGGCATTCAGTGGAGCAAAGCGTAAGACAACATTGTGGTTAGTGGGATGAAGAGGAGAATCATTTTGCAGGGATAAAGACAGCTATTAAATGGATGGAGTTCATACAGATAAACAAAAGGCTCCATTCAGAGCAAAGGGAAAAGTGATCATGTTAATATACTGTCTAAATGGCACCTTCACTGAAAAAACAACCAAATTTCATGAGTCTATTCAATCTCCTCAAATACACTGATACAGTAGCTTGGAAAGGCAAGCTGATGTTTCCGTTGAAGTGCCAAAAGCTTTTTAATTAAAAGTCCTGCATAAGAAAAGTAATCAAGACACAAAATAACCAAAGACCACTTCTCCCAGGTATTAGCAATTTCTACTTATTCTGTATTAAAATGCAGACTGGTTTTACAGCTTCAGTAGGGATCTGGGAAAGACGCTGAATGATGGCATTCCATCACATTTACAGGTAAATACAGTATTTAGGGGTAGAGAAGACTGACAGGCTTAACCAGATCAAGTGATAACAGCAGCACAGAACAGGATAAAATGTAATGCTGATAAATACAGGGTAATGCACATTGGGGAGAACTTCTCATCTACCTTACTGCCTTCTCAAAGACAAGTATCAATTCAGGAAAAAACAGTTTAGCATCATTGTGGACAGCTTAAGAGACCTCAATGTATATCAGGAATGAGAAAAGACAAGGAAGAAATGATAAAAATTAAACAAAGGAGATAGATATATAATTTCACTTTAATATATTCTGTAAGTCAGTGGCCTGCCTTCACCTGAAATATTATACATCCCAATTCTAGTAAGTCTATCTCAACAGGAAAAAAAGCAACCAAGAACCCTAACTCCAGCTATCTTTTAAATGGAGTTTGATCAAATTATGGAAAAGATTATGTGACGTTTGTTTAGCATAGGAATAGTTGGTTTCCTTTTCAGTCATTTATTCCTCATTAGGAGATTAAAAAAAAATACCAACGAAAGTGAAAATAAAGAACTTATTTGTATTAGAGAATACTTCACAGGAGCATAAAATATAAAAAAAAACCAAACCAAACAAACAAAAAACCACCAAAGGAGATTGAGAAATTGTAATTGTCATCTTCTTACAGGAGCCAGAGCAAACAGAATGAATTTGAGGGTGGCAAATTCAAAATTGACAGAGGAACATTTTTTCACAGAAAAAAAAAAATCCCAGAGAAGAATTCATAATATGAATTAATAACACAGAAACATAATAAGCATATGCGGCATTATTTGAATTAAACCCTTACATTTCCAGACATAAATCAGCTTAAATGATTGGATGTTAAAATGATATTTATGTCTAATTCAGTGTTTCTTCTCTGATACAATCAACCAGTAATACACTCAGATATAGGTCAGGACACTGGTCCTACCACAGCCTAATATAGATCTACCTGTTCCAAAAAACTGAACATTTGAGAAACTGTGGAAATGTATAAATTGGGACAACGTACCCAGTAGGAGAGGGTACTGATTCTGTTCACTTTACAAACAAGCAAGATTTTTCCCAGTTTGCTTCCTACCCAGAACTATCTTGCTATTACATACAATGGAGAAAGGAGAATTTGTTTTTTCTACTATCCAGCTGATATACTAGCTGTATGAAAGTGTTCAGCAGCTAAAAATGAAACACACAAAAATTATATTATATTGACACAGCAGTTTTACACTGCTACTACAGAGGATGAAATTGGGGAAAGAAAAGGGAAAAAAAAATCTGAGGAATTGTCAGGCTGTTTACAGTCTCCAAGAAGCACAGCAGACATAGATATAGATACTAATAGATACTATAGACATAGATATATCTATAGATATCTATATCTATAGATATAGATAGTATAGACAAACTATAGATACTAATAAGCAGGAATATTTTTTTTATTGCAAAATCCCTGGTATTTTCTTACATTAGATAAATAGCCTGAACAGGAACAGAAAACATTTTAAGCTCAAGAAACAGTTTATACTCCATTTCCTAAAAATTTTATACTTACTATGGACCTCCCATCAACTAGCCATGGTTTAATGCAAATTACTACAATGTTCCATTACAGCATTGAAATAGAGCAGAGCATAACAAACATTCTGATCTTAAATGTTGTCAGACCTATACAATTATCAAAGCATGATATACATGAATTGTAAGTGGAGAAAAATCACATAAAGTGTGGAATAATAGCGCTATCTGTCCATCAAACACCCAGATGCTTTTGGCACTTCCATACAAAAAAATGAAGCCAGCATCAGCAACATACTAACTAGGAAAGGGCAATCATTATCCAAAAAAACAGAAGAGGAGCCAGAAAAGTCATTTTTCCCTTTAATGTATGTGAAGGCCACAGAAAGAATATGAGTAATGATGAAGTGAAAAGCACAGCTTAACTAGCAAGAGAGACACCACACTAAAGAGATAATCAAGCGGTATCTGTTTATGGAAGAAGGCTCTCCCAGCCATAGCCAGGAAAAAATAGCTGTACCTTGACAGAAAGGTCTGGAAAACTTTTCCAAGCTGTACTGATAGACCTGTTCAGTCCTGCTCCTCCAAGATTGCTGATTGATCAAAATTGGGAAGGAAAGATAACAAAAGGGAATGATATGGCCCAATCATTAAAATTCAGACCCCAGAGAGGAAAGACAAAATTGTTGGCATAACTATAAAGTCACAGCTATAAAGCTGCTAAACAACTTAATGGAACGTTAGAATTTTCTGCTAAAATACAAAAGAGTATTTTGACTACATGCTTTTCGTCCAACTGAATTTTCATACAAAACTGAGATCAAAGGGGAAAACACATTATATTGTCCCTAAACATAACAGGCACTTTGACATGTGCCATATCTCAGAAGCATAGGATTCAGAAAATCCTTTTCCCTTCTATCATCCAGGACATAAATGGTCATTAAAGCATTTTGGATTTGTTAACTTTAATCACAGATTCTTACATACACTCCACTTAACTAGGCTTTTCTTCCGAGAGAGACATGGGTCTCCCCAGCATCTTCAGAGAACCATTACACACAAGGTGGTCAGGAAAAATTGGATCTTACTTTAGAATACTACCAAATCAAAATTTGAGAAGTAAGTAACAATGGCTTACTGGAACAAAATCAAAGGCAGAAAGCAATGTCTGTGGCAAATAGCCCTGTATAGCTCAAACACGTGTCAGTGATTTTCATTCAGCATTCCAATCATTTTGCATATTGCTGTAGCAAGTGCTCCTTTAAAGGACCGTAAAATATAATATATTAATTTCAGTGAAAATTATTGAGAAACAGCAAGGAAAATTGTCTTCATATTGGAAGTGAATACAAAAAATGGATTAACTAGCCATCAGAAACATAGAGTTGTAAATAAGATTAAAAAAACAAACAAAAAAAACCCACATCAAATCCAGGTCTTTTAAAAAGGAAAAATTACTGAAAATGTTAACTTTACACAGCCATAAACTCTGCATGACTTTAATAAGAGAGAAAATATAGATAATACTGTATCCAGATACATACTAAAGGCTAAAAAATTACCATCCACCCATTTATTTACTAGCAGCCAAGAATATCATCTGTTGTATTTACATTTTCATGGAAATACAATAACAATCACAAAAAAATTGCATGTGTTGATAAATAGAAGAGTTTACAGAATAGAGACTTTTGCATCAACATCTTCTTCTGGTTATTATTCTACAAATTCATGTATTTCATAACATACCCTTTAAAATTATTCGGATTACAAATCTTTGAGCTGAATTTGAACTAAGAAAGAGAATCCTTTCGAGCATTATAGGGTAAGTGCTAATCCAAAATTAAAGGTAGCAAAGGTAGCAGTGACCTCCACTGCTTTAAAAAATGATAAGGTTGTTAATATTTAGCTTCTAAATATGGATTTCCATTTATCTTTTATCACTGTTTTATATTCCTCATACATTATGTTACAAAAAAAGTAGTGTGTATATATAAAAATAGTATCAGATAAATCCAGGTTCTGAAAAGAAATTTTTTAACTAACACATTATAAACTGCTCTACAGACAGCTACAGCTGAAGTTGGACTGACTAGAAACAAAGGAGCACACAACAACA